>NC_140947.1:57608895-58103895 GCF_014529385.1 Adiantum capillus-veneris
ACATTAAGGATCCAAAGGAGGGAAAGTAGGGATCCAAAGGGGGGCCATCTCCAAAAGAGCAATGTGCAACAATGGGCTTAAAAGACCCTAAGGTTCAGCCCATTAAGACTTTCCAAATGCTAAGGTTCCAAAATTCAAAGGTTGTGTCCAAAGGTCAAATACTAGGAAATTTGGATGCTTAGTGTGCGTAAAAAAAGTCTTCATAATCCCTACATAGGAGGGGGCGAGCCTTGCAAGTAGGGGATGAGAGAGAAACTCGCATGCACACACAAGCTCCATTTACACAAAGGGAATGAGGGACAAATGTCAGCTTCCTAGCCCAGATGCCCATAAGGTGTACTCAAATCCTATTGGATGGCCATGGAGGTGGACCAATGAGAATTAGGCTAGAATAATTCTAGTTTAATTAAATTAGAAACACCTAATAAAAGAACCAATAGGAATTAAGCTCTCCAGAAGACTATTGGACAGTCTCCCAAGGGGTCCAATGAGCATTCAGCAGCCCAATGGCTTGCCTGATTCCTATTGGTCAGGAGACAAAGGGGTCCAATGAGAGTTTAGTTGTATTAATTAATTACCTAAAGCTCTTACAAAAGGGGAAAGGGGGACACATGTCAGAAGGCTATCACTTATGCTCTTAAAATCCATTAGGCTAAGCCTGGAGAGGTCCAATAGGGTGTGAGCATGAGCAAATAGCAAGGGGGGTCGACCAAGAGAGAGAGAGAGAGAGAGGGGGGGGGCTGATTTCTCAAGGCATTATGGCATACACACTCACACTAGTCCATGTGTGGAGTAAGAAGACTCTCTCTCTCTCTCTTCTCAAGCTTTAAAGGAAAGCTTATCACCTACTCCAAGCTTGTGAGGAGGGAGGCTTACACCAACAACTCTTGGATTTATGATGCAAATCAAACCAAGGGACAAGCTTCAATGCATGCTCATCTCCTCTACCATGCTAATTACTAAGCTAGCCCTATGCTAATATGAGTGATCATGTGAGGAGATGTACACCTTTCTCCTAAGACTACTCCTTCTTCCTCTCAATCTACTCTCATAGCCCGCTAGCTCTCACCATCTTCAAAGGTGTGTGAGGTCTTGGGTCTCAGACCATGAGGGAATTGATGTTGTGTTTAATAAGTGTTTTGCTTAGTGCTTGAAGTTTCCATCTTCATTGCACTAGCTAGTATTGAAGGAACACAAAGAATTGTATTGTAAAATGTCTCTCTTGATGGGAGAAACCATAATACAAATCCTTTTGGAGGGGGGTCCGGCTCCATGTAAATCCGGTCCTCAACTGTTTTCAATAGCTTAATTTCTCTCTCTTTTGAAGTATTGTTCATGCTATCTAACTAGGTGTTATGATTTGTTTTTGCTCTCTTCACCCGAGCACTCTTGTTATTCTCATTAGGAATCAATTCTAATGACATGCTCACTATGTTCGTGCTATTTTTAACTACACACAAGTTACTAGGACATTAAATGTTACATTGGTATCAGAGAACAAGGTTTCTCTTTTCTTGCTCAAGAAGGGAGGTCCTCAAGCTGGATATAAATAGTTGGTACTATTAATTGCATTTGAGTAAGTAGAATAGGGATTTTTCAGCCTTGCAATGTGTCTGCCTTCGTGCAGTTAACGGGGCATCACCATCGAGAGCTATGGTCTTAACCACTATTGAGCTATTAGAAGCTTGATAGGAGCCGGTGATGTTTTGATGTTGAACGAACCTCTCTTCTATTCCTTGCAATTAATGGTATTCAAGTCACGGGTAGAGTAGCTTGAGTGCTTTTTCTAAAGGGGTAAAGAGGAGTAGCAACTAGGGCTTGAAGTGCCAAAGTACACCTAAAAAGTTTACACCTAAAAGTTGTTAGAATGGCTGACAATAGTAAAAAGAGTGAAACTAATGCTGATAACTTTAATTTTGCTAATGATCATGCTACTAATGATTCCCCTATGCTTGTTAACTATCTTGTTTCTAGGCTTCAACAAGCCATGGGCAATCCATCCCTCCAAAGTGAAGTGCAATGGCAGATTCGTGCTCATGGGATTCTCCAAGCTCCCCACCATGACAAGAGATCACCTAGGAAGCCTCCTTGTGAGACTTCCAAAAGGAACCTCCTTGTGAACTTCCAAAGAGAATCGATCCGTGTCGGGATGAAGAAGAGTGAATAACGAAGCTCCTTATGGTGCTTCTTGATGACCATCTCCTTCTCAAAGGAGAACTTAAGAGCACCACGAAGGAACAGAAGGAAGTGAGTCCTCCAACCACCTCGATGGAGATGGCTCCACGAAGACGGTGGGCTAAACGCTCTCCATCACCTCCAAAATGGAGAAGACCATCACACACTTCTCCACACCATACTTCAAAGAGGGATGACAAAAAGCAAGAGAAGAAAAAAGTGAGAAAGAGGACACCCTCTTCTCCATCTTCTTCATCCTCTTCCTCTTATGAAAGTGATGGTGCAGACAAAGAAGATCAAGGTAAGAAAAAGGCAATAAAGAGGTCACCCTCTTCTCCGTCTTCCTCAAATTCTTCATCCTCTGAAGAAAGTGATGGTGCAACCTTTGAACCATCAAAAAGAAGAGGCCATAGGAAATCCTATGCCGCATGGAAGAGGTCGTCCAAGCTCAAGAAGCTCAAAGAGGGAGGAACGAGCATCTCTTTCCTTACCTACGATGGCACCTTTGGTGCTACAGACAAAGTCTTGGTCTTTATCCAACAATTCAATGCGACGTTTGGAGATGAGGGCTTCACGGAGTCCTCTAAGCTACACCATGTAGCTATGCACTTTCAAAAGTCCTCCAAGCAATGATGGTCTAGCCTACGGGCCAACGGTGAAGCTCCACGAACATGGAAAGCTTTAATAGCTTCCATTATGAAGCAGTTTTTGGCCACCAATGCCAAAGACAAAGTACTCACCGAATGGCAAATCCTAAAGCTCTCTCCCTACAAATCCATTCAGAAATATATAGACAAGTTTTGGGACCTATAACTCAAAGCCACTGTCTTCAAAAAGTTGGATTTTGGAGAGAAAAAGCAGCAATTTTGTGCGGGCTTAACTGAAGAAATGGTGGAGTATGTCAACTCCCAAAGGCCACGCACCATATCCGCGGTTATACACCATACTATGGTGGCTTCTTGAATCAATTTTCAAACAAGGGCTAAAAGAAATTTTAAGCCCATGGAAAACAAGGGTTTCAATGAGCCTAAGGGGATGGACAATGTCCAAAAGTCTCCTAAGGGCAATTCCAACAAAGCTAAGGAGAAGGGAGTTTACAAAGGCAAAAACTCTCTCTTGAAGAGCTTGAGCATTATCGCAAGGATAACCATTGTTTCAAGTGCGGCAAGCAAGGGGATGCGTACCACGCTTGTCCCCAAAATAACACCCGCCATGAGCCTCCTAGAGCTACCTTGGTTGAAATCCAAGAGGAAGAAACTCACCACAAAGGATCTCCTCTATGCCATGCTTGGGGAAAGGTAAGAGAACATGATGCTTTTATTCTCTTTGACCCTAGTTCTACTCACAATTCCATATCCACAGAGTTGGCCACCAAGCTAGGCATACAAGCTTACGAGATGGGAGATTTCCTACCAGCAGACAGTGCTTTCAAGGGGCAAGAAGCTTCAGTCACTCCCTTGATTGGGAAATTGAGGCTCCATGTCCAAAGCTATGTGAGCAAAGAGGGCTTCTTTATCTCTCCTCTCAAGCATAAGGATGTAATCCTTGGGGCACCATGGTTTGATCACATGGCTAGCAATGTTAAATTCCCTGAAAGGAAAATCTACTTTAGGTTCAGGGAAAATATATGTACATAGATGGTAAGCAAATGGGTAAGACGATACCCATTGTAGATACGCAAGCTTTCAATAAGTCAATAAAGAGCTCTATTTCTGTGTACATGATTTTTGTTAAAGATTCTCAAAATGAACCTAATGTTTTAGCAAAATAAAATATACACACTCATAAGGAATTAGAGTTATCCAATTTTCTCAAGGGGTTTCAAGATGTCTTTATTGACGACATCCCTTGTGAACTACCTCCTAAACGAGGCAATGATGACCATGCAATTAAACTTCTTCTAGGAAGTTCACCGCCGAATAAACCTCCTTATAGAGTTTCTCAAGCTCAACAAGAGGAGATTATGCGGCAAGTGCATGAGTTAGTTGAGAAGGGCATGGTTAGGCCTAGCTCATCTCCATTTTGCTCACCCGTGTTACTAGTGCAAAAGAAAGACGGCACATATTGAATGTATGTCAACTATAGAGCACTAAATAGGATCACTATCAAGAATGGGTTTTCCGTTCCACAGGTAGAAGACCTATTTGATAAGCTACAAGGATCGACCTACTTCAGTAGGATTGACCTAAAAAGTGGCTACCATCAAATAAGGATAGCTTATCAAGACATTGTAAAGACCGCATTTTACACTATGTTTGGTCTTTACAAATATATTGTCATGCCTTCTGGCTTTACCAATGCACCAGCCACATTCAATCGCTTTCAGGCCTCACCGAACCTTTATTGGAGTGTTCTTTGATGATATTATCATCTACTCTAATTCACTAGATGAACACAAGCAACACCTCCATGTAATATTTCAAGTTCTAAGAGAGAATAAACTTTATGTTAATTGAAAGAAAAGTGAATTTTTCTTGCAAGAGATTCAGTATTTAGGTCACATTATCTCTCAAGATGGCATCCAAATGGATCCATCAAAGTTAGAGGTAATAAAAGGATGGCCTAAACTAAGGAATCTTCATGAACTAAGAAGCTTTATAGGTATGTGTGCATACTATAGATGCTTCATAGAAAAGTTCTCACAAGTTGCAGGACCATTACATGACCTAACAAAGAAAAATGCTAGGTATACATAGTCTACCAAGGAGAACAATACTTTTGAAAATCTTAAAGAAAAGCTTATCTCTCAACCTGTGCTTACACTATCGGATCTCTCAAAGCCATTTCAGGTCCAATGTGACGCTTGTGGTGATTGCCTTGGAGCTGTTTTGCTCCAAGAAGGACACACCATAGCCTATGAAAGTGGAAGGCTCGACCCTGTTGAGCAAGATCTAGGCATATATGAAAAGGAACTCCTCGTAGTTCTACATGCCTTAGAGTCATGGAAGCACTATTTATTGGGGACTCCTTTCATTCTGCAAACGGATCACCAAAGTCTTAAGTAATTCATGATGCAGACCAAGCTCTACGACAAGCAAATGAGGTGGGCAAATTTTCTTTTGCAATTTCATTTTCATATTGCTCACATTGCTGGCAAGCATAATCAAGTAGCCGATGCACTTTCAAGACGGCCGAGAGTGAATGCAGTTTTCGTAGCAACTCACAATAGTCTATCTTCTATGATAGATGAGTAAGCTATTGATCCCAATTTTAGAGATTTGATTTCAGCCCTTGCATTAGGGAAGAAAGAGGAACCATTTACCTTACAAGATGGTTATCTTCTCTATGGCAATAGACTATGCGTTACTAACTTACTACGTGAGAAAGTAATGTATGAATCTCATGCTCCTCCTTATGCGGGGCATAGAGGGATTCAGTCTACCCTAAAGGGGATTGAAACATATTTCTATTGGCCTACCATGAAAGCAAACATACAAGAGTATGTTTCTAAATGTGTAGTATGCCAAAAGACAAAGTTTGATAGAGGGAAGCAACCTGGATTGCTTCAACCTTTGCCAATTCCTAATTCACCATGGGAGAGCATATCCATGGATTTTATCTTTGGATTGCCTAAGTCTATTCATGGGAATATGAGAATATGGACGATAGTAGACAGGTTCAGTAAACAAGCTCGTTTTATACCTGTCATAAAGACTATCAAATCCCATCAGATGGCAACCCTCTTCATTTCACAAATCTTCAAGTACCATGGCTTGCCAATGTCCATAGTGTTGGATAGAGATCCTAGAATGACCACTAATTTCAGGAAGGGTCTTCTTGAGAATTTAGGAACAAGGCTAAATGTCTCTTCGGTCTATCACCCACAAACGGATGGCCAAAGTGAAATAGCCAACCTAACAATTATCGATCTATTAAAAGCCTATGTAATGGAACTAGATCAAAGATCCCAATGGGATAAGTACTTACCCTTAGTGGAATATGCCTACAATAACATTGTACATACTTCCATGGGAAAAGCACCTTTTGAGGTAATTGAGGGAAGATCAAAGATTCCCCTGCTACTTAAGGTACACGAAAAGATCTTCGCTAAAGATGAGTATAGCTGAAACCTACAAGAATCTTTACAAAAAATTATGGATGCTATCTCTATCTCACAACAAAGGCAAAAGGCTTCTGCTGACAAGCATAGAAGAGCCCAAGCCTTTACAGAAAATGATTGGGTCTACTCAAATTTCCCAAGGCTCGATTAAGGCACAGGACAGGCAAGAATCCTTCGGGACACCAAAAGTACTATGCTAAGGTAGAAAAAAGGTACTATGGTCCCTTCCAAATTCTTAGGCCAATCAATGAAATGGCCTATCAACTCAAGTTGCCTAGCCATTGGCTCATACACAATGCTTTCCATGTGAGCCTACTAAAGCCTTACAAAGGAGATCCACCTCAAGAACCAACTATTGAAGACCCACCAGAGATCAAGGACCAAGAAGAGGTGTTGCAGCCCGAGTCCATTCTCCGACATGAAGACAAGGTACTAAGAGACGGTAAGACTATCCGACGATATCTTATTAAGTTTAAGAATTATACTTTTGAAGATGCTAGATGGATGCAAGGCATACAACTAAAGGATAACCTAAACCTTGTCAATGCTTACAATGCTTCCCTAGAGTAAGCAAATGTACAAATGTTTAAAATGAAAGTTTTTGTCTTATAAGACTCTCTTTTTCTTTATTGTGCACAAATGTGAAGCAGTATGCATGCTTATCAAGTTTGGGGAGACGACGTCTCCCAAACGCTAGGTAGAGCTTGTCACTCTACTATGGAAGATTGATAGGCTAATGTGCAGACATGCTTGCGGCAGCTTAGGCTCTCAAGCGCCAAATGGATTAGTCACCCATTCTAGAAGGATGTCATATAGTACCCGCTAGAAAAAGGACTAATGAATATGCTTTATCTTCTCTACCCCATAGTCGAGGACACCTACAATTTCAAGAGAGAGGTAATGTCATAATAACTAATATCTAATTCCCCTAAATGATTTTCTCATGTTAAACTCATCATTTAATATGGGAAAGTGCCAGGGGAGAAAAAGATAGAATATTGGTTAAGCTGGCAAACCGGCAACATTAGGGATCCAAAGGAGGGAAAATAGGGATCCAAAGGGGGGGCCATCTGCAATAGAGCAATGTGCAACAATGGGCTTAAAAGACCCTAAGGTTCAGCCCATCAAGACTTCCAAAATGCTAAGGTTTCAAAATTCAAAGGCTGTGTCCAAAGGTCAAACACGAGGAAAATTGGATGCTTAGTGTGTGTAAAAAAAGTCTTCATAATCCCTACATAGGAGGGGGCGATCCTTGCAAGTAGGGGATGAGAGAGAAACACACACACACACACACACACAAGTTCCCTTTACACAAAGGGAATGAGGGACACATGTTAGCTCCCTAGCCCAGAGGCCCACAAGGTGTACTCAAATCCTATTGGATGGCCATGGAGGTGGACCAATGAGAATTAGGCTAGAATAAATCTAGTCTAATTAATTTAAAAACACTTAATAAAAGAACCAATAGGAATTAATCTCTCTAGAAGACTATTGGACAATCTCCCAAGGGGTCCAATGAGCATTCAGTAGCCTGATGGCTTGCCTGATTCCTATTGGCCAGGAGACAAAGGGGTCCAATGAGAGTTTAGTTGTATTAATTAATTACCTAAAGCTCTCACAAAAGGGGAAAGGGGGACACATGTCAGAAGGCTATCACTTATGCTCTTGAAATTCCATTGGCTAAGCGTGGAGAGGTCCAATAGGGTGTGAGCATGAGCAAATAGCAAGGAGGGTTGACCAAGAGAGAGAGAGAGGGGGTGATTTTCTCAAGGCATTATGGCATACACACTCACACTAGTCCATGTGTGGAGTAAGAAGACTCTCTCTCTCCTTCTCAAGCTTTAATAGAAAGCTTATCACCTACTCCAAGCTTGTGAGAAGGGAGACCTACACCAACAACTCTTGGTTTTGTGATGCAAATCCAACCAAGAGACAAGCTTCAATGCATGCTCATCTCCTCTACCATGCTAATTACTAAGCTAAGCTATGCTAATAAGAGTGCTTATGTGAGGAGATGTACATCTTTCGCATAAGACTACTCCTTCCTCCTCTCAATCTACTCTCATACCTCGCTAGCTCTCACCATCTTCAAAGGTGTGTGAGGTCTTGGGTCTGAGACCATGAGGGAATTGATGTTGTGTTTATTAAGTGTTTTGCTTAGTGCTTGAAGTTTCCATCTTCATTGCACTAGCTAGTATTGAAGGAACACAAAGAATTGTATTGTAAAATGTCTCTCTTGATGGGAGAAACCATAATACAAATCCTTTTGGAGGGGGGACCGGCTCCATGTAAATCCGGTCCTCAACTATTGTCAATAGCTTAATTTCTCTCTCTTTTGAAGTATTGTTCATGCTATCTAACTAGGTGTTATGCTTTTTGTTGCTCTCTCCACCCAAGCACTCTTGTTATTCTCATTAGGAATCTATTCTAATGACATGCTCACTATGTTCATGCTATTTTTAGCTACACACAAGTTACTAGGCCATTAAATGTTACACCTGGCCTGCTCTCACAGTTGCTCAACCACTTTGACATGCCCTTGAGAGCACACATAGCCCTACATTTCACTCTTTGTAGCATTAACCAATATTAGCTGCATCGTCACTGCCCAATCCCCTCATTGAACATTTATGTTCAACTAAAACCTGACTACTAGAACTTGGAAAGTGCAAAGCTAGAAAGCACTATGAGAAAACCATAAAAATACTACAATATGTACAAATTATTATTCATGGTGTAGATTACTCCTGCTTAGTTTGGTTGCCCAACCCCTTCTATCAATCGATGATGCATTGCAGGCAACAACTCACTCTCAAAATAGAGCTTGAGATGCACACCATTGACCTTGTGTTTGAAAACTCGACCATTCATCCGCATCAGTTGATAGGTACCGTTGGGAAAAACCTGATGAACCTTGTAAGTCCATGTCTACTTCTTCTTGAATTTATTCTCAAAAGTGAAGTCCAGATAGTTTTCATACTTCATCACCAAATCTCCCTTCTCTATCTTTTTCTCTGGCAAGTGCTGGTTGAACTTTGTTGCTCTTTTCTCTCGCTCCTTCACATAGAAATCTCTTGCCGCTTCTCGATACATCTTCAAAGCTTCAAGACTTGTAAATTTATCCTACAATACATCCTAGTGAGTCTTTTCAATCCACCACATACCTTTCAATGCACATAACTACACATGCACTGGAGGCACTACCTCTTTTCCATAGACCAACTCATAAGGGCTAAAGTTGGTAGAAACTTTGTAAGAAGTCATGTACGCCCACAAACACTTGTCAAGATTGGCTTCCCATTCTTAAATCTACTTATACACATAATTGGTATGAATAGGATAGTAAATGTTGTGGACCTACAAGTATTTGTGGCACATTGACAATGTAGATTCTAGGAAGTGCAAAGAGAGCAAGGACATGGCAGTTGTCGTTGCACGCTTGGACACATGTGCTAATGGATAGCACACCCAAATTGATGTAGTATGGCTGGAGCTATCAATAGATGAATATCTAGACTCCTTATTAGTAGATGGGACAACCTTCCCCTTGACTTTCATATGCATAGTACAATTGAAATATATAAATCAATTTATTTTTCCACTTTAGGATAACTCCCACACAAATAGTGCAGGCATGCACACACACGCACACACTTAGGAAAGAGATTAAGGGGCTAACGACCTCTATTTTTGGAGTTGGAGGGCTCTAACTAGAGCTTAATAGAGGGATTTAAGCACACACACACATAAGAAATTGAGGCAACCAAGGTAACCAAGCCCAAAAGTCAAACAATGGATGCTAAATTAAAGGAATTAGCACACAATAAGCACCCAAAATGCCTTAATCTTGTACTATCGGATATGATCGATGATTGAAGGAGGATAGTTATCGCAAATAATCTTTGCATTCACCTTTTTGAGATTTACATATACTCTCAACATACCATTCTTCTTAGTCACTATGACAATTGCAGATACCCATTCAATGTGCTCAATCACATAAATGAACTCAACTTCCCTAAGCTTATCAATCTCTTCCTTGATTTTCATCCCAAAGGTTTCATTGTAAGTGTATGGATGTTGTTTGGTTGGCTTAGCATCTAGCTTTAGGGTAATTGTGTGCTGACAAATTTTTGGATCATTCCCTTTTAAGTCCTTGTAAGACCAAGAAAACACATCCTTGAATTCTTTAAGCGTTTTAATCAATAGCTCTTCTTTGTCACAAGATAGATTAGAGGCAATATAACCGGCTTAGGCTCCTCACTTGGTTCTACTAGACCTATCCTTTTAGCATCTTTGGGTCCATCATATGCTTTCTCTAGCTCTGCTTTTTCTCTAATGGGTTGCTCAATGATAATCTTGTTGGAATTAGGGTTGCAGAGAAACGCACATAGCTTGGAGAAGACGAAGGAAGCTCAAGGCACACAATAGAGAGTGTGTTACTTAGTGTGCAATGGAAAGATAGATAGCCCTAGAGTGATGGGCATGTATACAATGCTCGGGGGGGAAAAACCTCCTAAAGAGGGAAAAAGTGCCCCGGCGGTCCTACTGTGTTCACACACATCACTACCACATGTATATGATAACAAATCCCCCCTAGAGTGATGCGGTGAACAAGAGCTGGCACATGAACAAAGGGAAGTGCCATGCCCTGAGCACATGATCAGTCCACAAAGGGGAGTAAGCCCAAAACTTTTCGGAAAGCTTCAAGCTTCTCACGAGACAATGCCTTTGTGAAAAGATCTGCAAGGTTGTCCTGTGTTGGCACATAAGCCAAGCTGATCTCTCCTGCTGAGAGCCTCTCCCTGACATAGTGGGAATGCACCTCAATGTGCTTTGTGCGAGCATGAAAAACTGGGTTCCTCGCAACTGCCAACTCGCTCTGACTGTCAATGTAGATAGTGTTGACAGTGTCATGTCCAACACCCAAATCAGCAATAAGGCGTCTGAGCCATACACACTCAACCGTAGCTATGAAGACTGCCCTGTACTCAGACTCACCACTCGAAGTGGCCACAGTAGGTTGCTTCTTGCTCAACCATGATATACATGAACTGCCAAGCATGAAACAAAAACCACTTGTGGACACTCGCGTGTCAAAACAACCAGCCCAATCTAAGTACGAAAAAGCATATAAGTCTGGCGACAATGATCCCCCCTTGGGATAAAACAAGCCAAGATGTAAAGTGCCACTAAGGTAGCGGAAAATCCTCTTGACAGTCTACCAATGCTTAGACCCTGGGCTATGCATAAATCTGCTGACCTGTGAGACTGCAAACTAAATATTTGGCCTCGTGTTGCATACATAAATGAGGCAGCCAACAACAGTTTGGTAAAGAGTGACATCAGCAGGATCGCCAGCATCATGTAGACTCAACTTCAAGCCTGTTTCCATGGGAGTGGCAATAGGTTTGCAATCCTCAAGTCCAAACTTACATAGCAATGTCTCTATGTAACTTTTTTGACACAAGGCAATACCACCATCAGACTTCTTAAACTGTATACCCAAGTAATGATGCAACAGCCCCAAATCTTTCATCTTGAAAGTAGCATTCAAATCAGCCTTAAATTCAGCAATATGTCTCTCATTTGGTCTAGTGATCAGCAAATCATCGACATAAAGAACCACAATGAGAAGTACATCATCCTCACGCTTTACATACAAAGTGCTTTCTGTTGGACTATTACGAAAACCTTGTTTAACCAAATGAGTGTCAGCCTTCTCGTACCAAGCACAAGGAGATTGATTCAACCCATACAAAGCCTTCTTACATCTGCACACTTTGTCCTCTTGTCCTTTTATGACAAAACCGCGAGGCTGCGTTACATAAACTTCCTCAAATATGTCACCATTCAAGAAAGCACTAACAATGTCTGATTGATGTACATCCCAACCAAAATGAGCTGCCAATGCACATAGAAAATGCACAGTAGTCATACAACAAGTGGGAGCAAAAGTCTCTTCATAATCAATGCCTTTTTGTTGTGCATAACCCTTTGCAATAAGTCGAGCCTTATGGCGATCAATCTCACCATCCGGCTTGCGTTTCAACTTGTAAACCCACTTTGTACAAATGGCCTTTTTGCCAGGAGGCAAATCACATAAAGTCCATGTGTCATTTTGTATAAGTGCATCATATTCTGGTTGCATGGCAGCCATCCAATTTTCTGAATTATGTGCTTCATCAGAAGACAAAGGTTCCTCAACATCATGTAAGCTAGACACAACCAAAGCATAACAATCTGATGCATAAGATGCATGGCGAGAGCCTGAATGAGTGCGACTAGACAAAGGTGCATCCAATTTACTGTCACGCAAAGTGTGCACCAGCCATTTTGGCATACCTCTAGCCTGCTCATTTTCAGCCCTTTCCTCCTCAAGTACATCATGTACATCTACATCAGTAATATGCTAATCTGTAACATTTTCAGAAACCCCCATAGGCTGTACATTTGCCTCATTGGAACTTACATTCATATTTCCACCATTGAAAAGAGGCAACAAAGTGTCATAAATGTCTTGTGAGCTTACATTATTGTCTCTAGTACATGACAGCAAGGACTGAAGAGAATCTTCCACAAACACTACATCCCGTGAAACTAGAATACGCTTTGTTTGCGGATGATATAACGTGTAACCTTTGCTTTCAGCACTATAACCAACAAAATTACATTTGACAGCCTTATCATCCAATTTTCTGTGTTGTGTTTGTGGCACCAAAGCGTATGCCAAACAACCAAAAACACGCATGTGCTCAATAGAAGGCTTTCTATCATGCCATGCTTCATATGGAGTAATAGAATGCAAAGCTTTCGTAGGACACCAGTTAAGTACATAAGTGGCACACATGATGGCCTCAAGCCAAAAAGAATGCAACAAAGCTTGACTTTTTACCATACATCGTGCCATTTTCGTCAGTGACCTATTTTTCCTCTTAGCAACACCATTTTGCTGAGGTGTATAAGGCACTCTACATTGGTGTTTTATCCCACGACTAGCCAGAAATGCATTAAATTCATGAGACATATACTCCCCCCCTCGATCAGAACGGACGGTGCCCATAGTACATTTCGAGACATTTTCAGCCATAGCCAGAAATTGTTTGAAGCACATAAAAACTTCGGACTTCACTTTAAGCGGAAATACCGATGCATGCCTGGAGTAATCATCAATGAAATTCATGAAGTACAGGTAATTGCCCAAGGACGGAGTTTGCATGGGCCCACAAACATCAAAACTATGCACAAGCTGCAACCTGCATGTGGCCCGAACTGAACCATCCTTTGGAAACTTAGAACGCTGCATCTTACCCAAAATACAGCTTGCACAAACATGTTTGACAGGTGCTTCAATAGGTGAAAAAGAAGCAACCATATCAGATTTCTGCAAACGCAACAAACTTGCAAAATTCAGATGACCAAAATGTGCATGCCAAAGTTTTGCATCTGAAATAGCCCTTGAATCTGCAATAGCATTTGCAAAGTTTTGTCCACACTTGTCATACAAAGTGAGCTTATACAGCCCACGGCACAAAAGGCCAGATGCAACAATTTCATCACCAAAACTGAGATCATGAACTATACATCTGTCATCCACAAATTTGACTACAAGTCCAAGTCTAGCAAGTGCAGATACACACAAGAGATTCTTCTTGATCCCAGGTACATAAAGTGCATCAACAAGTGTGAAGGAACTACCATTTGTAGTAGTAAGCACAATCTTTCCAACTCGGTGAACCGGATAAGAGGCATTGTTGGCACAAGTGACTGAATTCCCATGAGGGATAGACTCGAGAGAGGTAAACAATTCACGATGTGAGGTAATGTTCTTTGTAGCACCATTGTCAAAATACCACACATGTGAATCTGCAGCAACTGACAAGCATGCATCATGGATAGCAGGATTGTAATTGCACTCTGCGCTAAAAGCCCATTCTGCATCAACATCAACATCACAGTCTCCTTTCACAGAAGACTCAACAATGGCTGCATTTGTAGTGGAACCAGCATTTGCAGTGGAACCACCCTCTTTCTTCTTAGCCTCTTTGGCCATCAACTTAGGACACGGCTTGATCAAGTGATCATTAGCTTTACAATAATGGCAACGCATCTTCTTTTTGCTCTTATCACCAGAATTTCCAGACGAAGTGCTGCCAGCAGAAGCATTAGGAACAGAAGTTTTGCCACTCGCAGCAGAACCATAAGAAGTGGCTGCATTGCTATTACCACCTTTTCTTTGAGAAGCAATAAAAGCATGTTCAACTGCACGCTGTCTAGTCTTGTTTTTTTGGAAAGTGACTCTCGCAACAGCAATGTGCATAATGCATCAAACTTGGCAACTTTTGGATTTCCTTGGGTCATAAGTCTCCAAGTACTAGCAAAATTCTGGTAGGAATCTGGTAAGGCATCAAGAACAGTCTGCACTAGGGAACTGGCTGAAAAGACTTCACCTGCAGAAATGAGTTGCTCATTGATATCCTTGACACTAGCAAGGAAAGTGTCCATATCATCTTCCTCATGCATAATCTTCGACTCCAACTCTTTATGTAGCAGAGCAATTTTAGCCTCATTGCGACTTGCATAAAAACCAGCCAAAATATCCCAAGCCTGTTTTGCAGATTTTGTTGAACGGATGTGAGGAACAATGGTGCGCTTCACGGACAACGCGATCAATGCATGAGCCTGTGCATCCTTAACATCCCAACGAGCTTGTTCTGTCGTAGGCAAAACAACTCTAACAGCAGCAATCCTTGCAGCAAGACCTGCAACATCCTCAACATCGCCTACATCCTCAGAACCAGGACGTACATCAATGCCCTGCACAATATTCCAGACGCCCTTTGACACAAGAACGTGTTGCATCATATAAGCCCACATAGGGTAATTGTCCCCATCCAACCTGTCCTCAGCAGCAAACATCTTGAACACATCTTTGTTGTTGTTGTCAGCCATGGTAAATGTTGCACCTGATGTGAAAACCGCCCTAAAATAGGAGAAACGGAGCGGGAACAACACGTGCTATATACCACAAACCGTAGAAGATTGTAAGGCACCTGTTATGCAAAAAATGGCACTGACAAAAACTTTGCACAAAATGACGAAATAGCATGTGCAGCACTGCCTGTAGTGAATACAGAGGCCGAAATGAGCCCAAATCAAAAATCTGAGCAGACTAAGCTCTACGAGCTTATCCAAAATATTTTTTGACCTGCATACGCTCACCAAAGCTCACTGAAATCGGAGAAAGTGAGCAGGCGTGTACTGGAGCAGCTGGCGACTAAGCCCGAGAGGACGCAACCTACTCTGATACCAATTGTTGGAATTAGGGTTGCAAAGAAACGCACACAACTTGGAGAAGACGAAGGAAGCTCAAGGCACACAATAGAGAGTGTGTTACTTAGTGTGCAATGGAAAGATAGATATCCCTAGAGTGATGGGCATATATACAATGCTCGGGGGGGGGAAAAACCTCCTAAAGAGGGAAAAAATGCCCCGACGGTCCTAGTGTGTTCACACACATCACTACCACATGTATATGATAACAAATCTTGTGGTCATGAATAGTTTACCTTTTTTGTAGTGGGAGGGTACACTTATACCATCTTTATTCGACTTACTCTCAACCTCACTTTCCATTTCAGTCATCCACGCCTTTTTCAAGGTCTATTTCAACTTGTTATACTTCTTCTTTTGCTCAACTTTTGTCCATCTAAGCTCTCCAAAAACTTCGACATAATTTTGGATGGTCATGAATCTCTACATCATCAGCTATACACGTTCAAGGACTCTACAACAACCACTTACAAGACAACCAAAAAGTACCTAAAAGGTAGGAGTAATTTCAGGAGGTCTACAAGAAGATTTGTAGGCGTGATAGCACCCACCTTCAATGAGAGCTACAACTATAAAAAGATGTGACAGGACACTAGTTTTGTTGAGAGACAGTAGAGAGACATCAGTGAGACTCTGTGTGTGTGTGTGTGTGTGTGTGTGTGTGTGTGTGTGTGTGTGTGTGTGTGTGTGTGTGTGTGTGTGTGTGTGTGTGTGTGTAGCTGTTAAATCTTAGTTAATAAGACATAATTGAATTTTTACATTCAAAAGACAGCTGGCAATGGAACAAGGAATAGATAAGCACAAAAAAAACTCAGTAAGAATCATTTAAGTACAATGTTTGTAGAAAAGAGATCCCCTTTCAGTATGCAGATAGTAAAGGAACTTCCCCAGTCCTAAGTGAATGTTCCATCCAGAGTAGGATAGCTTGCCAAAGTCAAAAAAAACCTTCCAAGATAAGATAGAGTCCTTACTTGCATCCATCAAAACAAAACAACAATTCAGTTAGCCTTGGATGTATTTTACAGGTATCAATGGACCATACCAATTGTTATCCATGTCCACCTTACAAACTTTTTAAAAAAACCTTAACAAGCTTAGTGATATATGTGTACAAAATGTTCTTCTTTTTTGAACAACCCAAGTTTCTAACAAAAAATATCATTCTGATTTGAAGGCCACCACCCCTTCTAATCCAAGTGTCATAGTCCCCTATCAAAATATCCTTCAAGATTAATGAAATTCTACCATGTCAAAAAAGAAAAAAAATATCATTTTAAAGTTCAAAAAAGTATCAAGCTAGTTTATGTTTGTTTAGGTTAAATAAAGTTCAAGCTCATTATGGTATATGGAATTCAAAACTTCCTTTAGACTGTATATTTTTTACCAGATAAAACTCTACTCACATTAAGTGGCAAGGAGCCCTTGAAGTAAAACCCATGAAGCTCTAGAGAAAAAAACATGCCATTTTTAGTTTTTGTTTCTAAACTATATATGTCTTTGTAATACAGAGTTCTTTAACAAGACAGCCTGTAATGAAATAGGCCCAGTACTTGTAGGCAATGGGAAAAAACCAAATACCCAAAGAATATTCAATACCCAAATGCAGCCGGCAGGCCAAGCTTCCCAAAATTATACCATAGGCCAGAACAGAGCTAGTATCGATTTTTAAACAAGAAGATACCCGGCACGATAACATCCCCATGCCAATCCAAGGGGCACATACCATATAGTCAAATGCTAAGAACTGTCCCATAGTATATAATTACCTTAATTGGCTGCGGTTCTTTAGTAAAGAAAGTTTTTGTTACAATGCAACAGGTGCAACAGATCAAGGATTCATTTTTTTAACAGAATTTACACCCGCCAAGCAAATGTGGCAGAAGTAAAAATATTTAATTGGTTAGTGAATTGGTACAGCAAACGTATGCAGTCGGGCCAACAACCACCACACAAAGTGCGCAAGAAGTCAAATCGGCACACCTCATAATCACATAGCCCAACCGATGGGTTACAGACTGTGAACCATTAATCCATGCTTATCAATTCCAATCCCAAACTATACCTGCTCATGCAATTACCTCCTTAAAGCCAGTAATGTAGTGAACCAGTACAGCAACGGCTAGCACCCGGGGAGAAAAACACCCTATAAAAATTCGTTAACAACAAGTGAATTCTAGGTTTAAGCCAGCCAAGCCATAGCAACACCAATTTCCCTTTAACATGCAAGTGCCAATTTTTAACGACCACCCTTAACAACTTATTCCATAATGAGTCAAAAATACAAAGCATATCGTTCATGAAAAGTATATACTATATACACCTGCTACGCACAGTGTGAAAAAAAACAGTAATCGACAGCCAAGAATCCCGTCCTAACCAAACATGATCACAAGCAGTAAACGCCTGAGGCAAGGGAAAAACCACCACCATGCTATTGTTTGACAACCATTTAGTGTTCAACTTATTGTGCTAGCAGATGAATGCTTAATGTAAACCTAAAGCAAAAAAAATTTAACATAACCAGTAGCGAGGCAAGCTAGAGTAGTAGAAAAGGACCTAAGACACCTCAGTAGTGAGCTCCATAGCTCCTTTTGTGAAGCAAGCAGTAAGTCTTCTCAAAAAAATCAACACAATAGAACAACACAGACTAAGTGAGGGGCAGAGATGCACCCTCACCTGTTTAAATAGTGGAAAGAGGATGGACTGCCAGTCCTCTAAGTGGGAGAATGAGTGAGTCGGGCCGCCTTCCTCTCTGTGTGTGTGGTTGCTCTAATCGGCACGCAGATACCCATGAGTGGGGAGATCCATAGCAGGGAAGGAAAGGCCGCCTTCACGATGTAATGAAGAAGGTGAACTAAATCACGCTCGGTGTTCCAGAGAGATCCTTACTAGAGATTCTAGTTTAATAAACAAGGGCTATGCCCCATGGTCTCTACAAGGTAATGGCATTTTTTAGTAGTAACCGTAAAGTGACCCAGTAGTTTCCGGGTTAGAACAAGGGGGGGAGGGGGGGGGGTGTTTGTTTTTGAAAACAACAAGAATATTATAGTACCAGTCTGTGTGTGTGTGTGTGTGTGTGTGTGTGTGTGTGTGTGTGTGTGTGTGTGTGTGTGTGTGTGTGTGTGTGTGTGTGTGTGTGTGTGTGTGAGAGAGAGAGAGAGAGAGATTAGAGAGTGATGAGAGACATCCAAAGTCATTAGATCATCTTGTACAGAGTGTTGTTAGCTGGGAAAACAACCTCATTGTACTTGGGTCTTTCATTTCTAGCTTGGGTTTGGTGATCATCCATTGAGTCTCTCAGAAGTACATGTACTGCGTACATAGGTACTTTATAGTGCCTGTCAAGGTACCTTCTACAGACAGTAAAGAGTACCAAAAAGTACTTGTTTGTGTGCTTTAAGTACTTAGATTGTACCCTCATTGGATTCCTTTGATTAATAAAGCTTTCCATTACATTATATCATTGTCCCTCTCATATTTGTGTTGTGTTCATCTCTTCCCCCTTATATTTTCACATGGTATCGGAGCATACCTATTTTCATATGGTACCAAACTTGGTTCAAGTGCCTACGTAGAAAGAGTTTGAGTGAGTGTAAAAATCTCCCTCCCTCACATCACTTGTGAGAAGGTTAAGATGGCACCAAGCCTACACAAACTACACTTGAAGGGAGCTGAAAAGCTCAATGGCAACAACTATGCAACATGGAAGGTGAAGATGGAGTCCCTACTCTTCTTCCAAGAATTCTAGGAGATGGTTTCTATGGAGATACCAAGTGTCAAAGATCATATTGAAGAGGAGATGGAGAAATGGGACAAGAAGGCTATGTTTGTTTTCCACAGTTGAGTGTCAAAGATGTGAATAATACCAAGAAGGCTTGGGACACATTGAAGAACATCTATGAGTCCAAAAGCACATAAAGGCAAGTGGCTTTGAGAGTTGAACTTGCAAACACCAAGAGGAATCAAGGAGAGGATGATACAAACTTCATCAAGAGGGTGAAGTATCTACATCAACAACTAGTAGTTGTTTGCGACAAAATGTCGGACAATGAGCTCTCTACAATCATCATTCATGGATTGAGAGATGGATATGAGGGCCTAGTTCAAGGGCTCATAATCTTGAGGGAGAATCCATCACTTGATGAGATGAAACAAAGTTCTTAAAGATGAATACCAAAGGCAGCAAGAAGCCATGAAGACAATACATGATGGAGGAAGAGAAACATGATGGATGAAGACAATACATGATGGAGGAAGAGAAACATTGTAAGGTATGAGCTTTGTCCTAGAGTATGAGTGAATAAGAGAAGAGGTGGAATTATCCCACATGTAATGGTGCAAGGAGAGCTACTTAAAGCTCCTTTCATGAATAAAAAAATCCATTCCAAGTTTGCATTACATGTCTCTTGTTTATGGTGAGCTTGTGATGGGTTAGCAAACTACTCAAGATCGTGTTTATGAGTCCAAGTTAATTTATCTTGGAACCTAATTTGCTTGAGTAACAATCTAGCCTACACACACTCACTTGTGTGCACAGTGTATGTATATCACCCACCTTAGCTAGTACAATCCCATTCCCATCAAGTGGTATCAGAGCTATGGTGTGCTGGCTAGGATTGTTTTTATGCATTTGTGTGTTAGTGATTAGCATCTCCGTTAGAGTGATTAGTATTAGTATTTCATAATCATTGTTACAATCCATTGGCATTTTCCATAACTAGTTGCATCTCTCACTAATTAAGCCCTAATCTAGCTATGTGTGGGCATGTCCTTGGCACACCTAAGAGGCCACTACCCTCCATAGCTAGGTAGGCTTGATTAGGGAGAGGATTAGTATCCCTTTTGTGTTTGCATTTAGAACACATTTTCTGTTAATTTTTGCTAATTTGTAACTTCAATTAGTTTCATTGAGTTCATTTTCTCCTTGCATTGGTCACATAATCTCAAGGTGCTCGACACAAGTTCTCCGTAGAGCCTTCAAGTTCTCCATTCCGAGCCCGAGAGCCCCCTCATCCTCATTCCCAATTTGTGTTAAACTTAGGTGTGTGTGACGAGTTTTGTGTGTGCGTCTCCCTACAAAGTTAGGGATCAAATTTCTTTAATAGGATTTCCCACATGTGGAAGCCTTTGGGGCCCTTTGGTCTAGATTAACACACTAAAAATTTTGTGTGTGTGTGTGTATGTGTGTGTGTATGTGTGTGTGTGCGCGCGCGCGTGCATGCACGTGTGCATGCACGTGTGCGCACGCGCATGCAAGGTCTTGTGCTCAAAGCGTTCTAGCCTAATTTTGGTAAAGAAGGAACATGGGAAGACTTGAGGAGCATGGTAAATTGTGGTTGATTCTTTAGTCAAGTCCGCAAGGGACTACTCAAGTGCTCAACCTTTTTTCTAGCCACCTCTAGGTGCCAAATGGCATTCAATCGATCCTAAAAGGTGGCTTTGGGTCCGTAAGCAGGCACTCCCATGGCCTTGCTTGTCCACTACTACCAAGCTTCAACCCCTCACAAGGGGAGCATTCCTACCGCTCGATAGCACCAAAGCATCACACCTCTTTCACCCTCAAGGGGGCAGTCTCGCAAGCTTGCCGCCTCAAGACTTCAAAGCCTCCAAGACCCTTTAGCTTGCTCCCACTAGGTTGTAGCAAAGCACCTTCAAGCACTTTAAAAAGGGCTCCAAGGCCATTTAAAGCCAAACCTCAAAGCTTCGTCAAGGCTCACTCAAGCTTCAAGAGCTTCAAAGGTGAGTTGCATCAGGTGTTCAAAAGGAATCTTTCAAGTTTTTCAAAGTCTCAAAGCAAAGCAAAGGGCGTTACTTCTTTGTGAAGAGGGTCTTCACTCCGATGAAGAGGAGCTTCACAAAATGAATTCTCTCTCTCTCTCTCTCTCTCTCTCTCTCTCTCTCTCTCTCTCTCTCTCTCTCAATTAGTTCCAAAAAAATTTCAACCAAGCATAACACTTTCAATGTATGTCATAATCTCATTTATGGAGATGATTTTCTAGTCGTGCTTGTGTAAAGAGGTAGACACTGGCTAGGAGAGTCTCCTAAGCTACAACCCCTCTATTAGCACAATGAGTGAGAAGGGTGTAGAGAATTTAATGGGGAATTGTTCCATACATGGCAAATGAATCTTAGGGGATACTTGATGAAGAATACATTATGGGAAGAGGTCAAAGCGTCACTAGATGATCAAGAGGGAGTGCATAACAACTATGTCCACTTCATTTATGAATGTACAAGTGCACATAGCCTTGTGAATAGACGTAAAAGCATCATAACCCAGTTTACTTACATAAAGTGTGATATACCAGAAGATGACAAAGTGGTCGTTGAGTGCACTTCCACCCTCTTATGACCACTTAGTCACCATCTTTGAAGAGAAAGAACCGGATTCATCATTACAAGATGTCATCGGTTCACTTCAATCAGAAGAGAAGAAGCAAAAGGGTTCATCAACATCATCAAAAGGAGAAGTTTTTTTTGCATCATCATCATCAAATGTAAAGCAATGTTATGATTGTGGACGAACAGTACATGTATCAAAGGATCGCTACACCAACAAATCTTGCAATAAATGTGGTAAGAAGGGGCATCCTCCTTTTGGATGCTACTCAAGTGGAGCAAGCAGCAGTGGTAGTAGCAACAACAGAAGCTACAAAGGCAAGAAACCTGTAAGAGGATCAGCTCATGTGGTGGAGGACAAAGAAGAAGACAAAGACAAAGGCAAGAACAACCTTGTCTACTATGACGACATACTGTGAAGATTGTAGCCTCTCTACTTCAATAGACGGACTTTTCTTTGTCATCCTTTCTGGATATGTAATATTTTGTGGATCTCTTATCCTTTGTGGATATGTATTGACATCCTGTGTGGATACCATATGTCATCCTTATTGAATAAAGAATCTTCAATGTATTTTCCTAGTTCAAACCTCAAGAGGAGGATTGTAAGGTATGAGCTTTGTCCTAGAGTTACTAGAGTATGAGTGAATGAGACAAGAGGTGAAATTATCCCACATGTAATGGTGCAAGGTTGTAGAGCTACTTAAATCTCCTTTCATGAATAAACAAATCCATTCCAAGTTTGCATTACATGTCTCTTGTTTATGGTGAGCTTGTGATGGGTTAGCAAACTACTCAAGATTGTGTTTATGAGTCCAAGTTAATCTATCTTGGAACCTAATTTGCTTGAGTAACAATCTAGCCTACACACATTCACTTGTGTGCACAATGTTTGTGATAGGTATTTCATCATTTACTTGTTTGTTCACTACTTGGTGTTTTGCAAGTTACTTGGGGCTTGTTGGAGGAAATCATATCTTGGGAGTTCTATGGCAAAGTTAGAAATAGCTTTTGTATCAACCATCTCTTAGCCTTATGTTCTTCACACCTCATCTTTTTCTCATGTGCCCTTCCCATGTTGTATTCAAAGAACAATCGAAAATGATGTTATTGTGATCACTTACTATTGTCTTTAATTTTTGTTCAACAATGATGTACCGCTCTCTATGAATATGTCCTCTACAACCCTCATCTTGTATTGCTCCGTTGATATTTGTATTGCAACAGTAGATTCCCCAACTTGAGAAAAAGAAAAATCCTTGTGAAATCTCATGGAGATTCCAAATGCAATTGTGGAGAATTTGCAAAGTTTTCACTTGAGAATTTGGAAGGTCATTGACTAGA
Source organism: Adiantum capillus-veneris (assembly GCF_014529385.1). Classification (NCBI taxonomy): domain Eukaryota; kingdom Viridiplantae; phylum Streptophyta; class Polypodiopsida; order Polypodiales; family Pteridaceae; genus Adiantum; species Adiantum capillus-veneris. The sequence continues at coordinate 57,632,147 of NC_140947.1, forward strand.
GTTTGAAAGGTTTGCCCTTGACAATTTGGAAGGTCATTGATATTCAAATGAAATGGATATATTGTAGAGAACTTGGATATATCATGGAAAAGTGGAAAGGTGTAAAGTGGAGAATTTATAAGGTTGAGTGTATACAAACATCTCATATGCATACGAGAAAGGTCATCTTAGAATTGGTAGGTGGAAAGCCAAAAATTTGGAGGATTATCGTGAGGAGTTGGGAAGGTGGAACTTGGGTTTTGAAATCATATATTACATAGTTTTTTGTAAGGTTGTGAAAAAAAAAATTTCGCTCCCTGTGTATCCCGTTCTCTTGGGGTATAAAGCCCAATGTGGTCGCCCAGGTAAGTGGGCGTGCCGCCAGGTATGTACACATATTCTTTTGTAAAAACCTAATAAGAACTCACTATGCTCTACACATTATAGTAGAGCGAGTTCACCATATCGTCGTGCTCTTCTTCTCGCACTCTCTCTTGCATCGCACTTCTGCTCGTACTCCTTCAACTGGTATCAGAGCTCAGATCGAGGCTCGGGACAGCATTTACAGGTAGCCAGAGTCACCTGCTCAGATCGGAGTGAAATTCGACAGGCGAAGACACAGCCACCGCTCGGATTCGACAAAGTTCTACGCAGGCCATTTTCGACTACGTGGTCTTGGCGGGTGCAGATTTGGGGTTTCGGCCTACGACTGCAAGTGCTGAGGATATCTGCACTTCCAGAGTGCTGATTTGTGGCAATCTACACAACGAAGAACGGCTTACAGTTCTTGGAGGCGTGTCACATACGACACGGGCGCACCTACACACAGACTGTAAGCGACATCCACCCGTTCATCAGGTAGCTTGTGTTTGTTGCTTGATATTCCAAATTTCATCCTGACATTGCAGGTACTTCCACATGGGATGTATTGCAGAGATGATGTATGTCTGTTGAGGGTTTGCTGGCTGTGAGTCACGCAGCAAACAACCGCCGCAGCGGTTACACCATACAATGGGAAATTTGTGGATGTATGACTTTGTGGGAAGTCTATGTACTGTCAGTCTTACTGCAGCCTTTGTTGAGGGTCGAGTTAGGTTTTATTGAGCTGGGGGATTCTCTAATGTTGAGATCCTTTCGATGATACAGGTCTTGGAGCGATCCCTCGAGCACCCTTAGATAGGAAGCTAGGATGTATTGACTGTGAGTTAGACAGTTGGGATTGCATCTTTGCTTTACTGCCGTTGAGGCATTGTCGCAGTCTATGCTTACAGGACAGTGACAGGACAGTGAGAGACAGTACAGGTGCAGGACAGGTTTACCCACAGCTTACAGTGTTAGAGAGACAGCGGTTTTTTGGAGTTATTTTTTATCTCTTTTTGAGTACACTAGAGCCATTTTACAAAGGAGATTCTGCCAAAATTTCTGCAGAATTTGAAGCTTTCTTGGTTCATTTGACAGGTTGATATTGGTTCAGAGGTCAATTTACAGGGAAAACTCTGCCGAATTTTTCCCAAGAAAGTAAACTACTATGAAGCGTTGGCTAGATCACAGGACACTGCTCTTTACAGTATCAAGAAGCTGGATGGAACCAATTTCCCATTGTGGAAGAAGCACATTTGGCACGTGTTGGTACAAAAGAAGCAGATAAAACCTATAAAGCTCAAGGGGATAAAACCACAAGATATGGACGAAGATGAATGGAGCGAAATGGATGAATTGGCACTTTCTACCATTATGCTGACTTTGGCAGAAAGCGTTTACTTCAATGTAGCAGACGAGATGTCGGCTTATCAAGCATGGTTAAAGCTGAGTGATCTTTATGAGAAGTAGAGTGCAGCTTCACAGGTATACTGGCTTAAGAAGCTTGTTGACTTGAAGGTGAAAGAAGGGACACCTATGTCCAATCATCTGAATGAATTCAACACAATCTACAGTCAGTTGTCAGCTCAAGGTGTCAAGTTTGATGAACTTGTTAGAGCTATGTTCCTGTTGATCACATTGCCGGAAAGTTGGGACACTTTTCGCACAGCTTTGAGTAATTTTGCACCTCCAGATGGTTTGACCATAGCACGTGTAGAAGGCAGTCTACTTACTGAAGAAACCAACAGAAAGACAATGGACAAAGGCAAAGGAACGGCCTTAGTTGTCAGGGGAAGGACCAAAGAAAAGTACAAAGGTGGAAAGAGGGATCAGTCTCGTAGCAAGTCCCGCAGTGCTAAAGGCAAGAGTGACATAGAATGCTACCATTGTGGCAAGAAGGGTCACATGAAAAGAGACTGCAGAGAATGGAAAGCAGAAAAAGGCAAAGAGAAAGCTGAAGACCATGGTGAGAAGAACAAGTCCTCAGTGAAGATTCAAGAAATAAATGTGACAAACACTGTTGCAGAGGATGACAATCTAGTGTCAGGAGACATCTACTTCTTGAAGAATACAATGGACTCAGCTCTTCTTACAGCATCTGATGGAAATGCACTGAGTGACTGGATTATAGACTCAGGGGCATCACTTCATGTGTCTCCAAACAAGGAGTGGTTTACCTCTTATGTGACCACTAAAGATCATGTTCAGCTCGCAGCATGTGAGATCTTAGGTGTTGGAGATGTTCAATTGAAGTTTCAGAATGGCTCTTCTTTCACGCTGAAGAATGTGAGACATATTCCCGCAATTACAAAGAGCTTGATCAGCACAGGTTTACTTGATGATGCTGGCTACGTCACCACTTTTGGACAAAACATGTGGAAGATATCCAAGGGTTCGATGACACTAGCACATGGAGTAAAGTCTGGAGGACTTACATGGTTTATGTATCAAATGTCTCTAAAAATATAATCAATGTAACCGAGCAGCCGAACGTTTCTTTGTGGCATAGCCGGATAGGACATATGTCCAAGAAGGGAATGGAAATCTTGTCTCGTTCTGGTTATTTGCCTGGCTTTTCATTTAATGATTTTGAATTCTGTGAGCATTGTCTGTATGGTAAGCAAACACAGCAGCCACATAAGCATAGAAGCAGTAGAAGAGATACACAGTTGGCACTTGTTCATAGTGATTTGTGTGGACCTATGCCTAACCTATCTCTAGGGGGAGCTTCTTACTTTATGACATTTATAGATGATTACTCGAGGAAAGTATGGGTTTACTTTCTCAAGCACAAGGATGAAGCGTTTAGTGTTTTCAAAACGTTTGTGACACTTGTGGAGAATCAGAGTGGCAAGAACCTTAAATGCTTACGCACTGACAATGGTGGAGAGTATGTTTCAAAGGCCTTTCAGGACTTTTGTGAGTCAAAAGGTATAAAACGTGAACTTACTGCTCCTTACAATCCTCCTCAAAATGGTGTTGCTGAGAGGATGAATAGGACAATACAAGAGAAGGTCAGAAGTATGTTGTCTAATGCACAGCTGCCAAATGGGTTTTGGGCTGAAGCTATATCAACAGCTGTTCATCTTATAAATAGATCTCCTAGCAAGGTTTTGCAGAAGGATTCAGTGCCAGAGATGGTATGGTCAAGCAAAATGCCCTCATACAAGCATCTCAGAGTCTTTGGCTGTGAGGCATATACTCACGTTGCAAAGGAATTTAGGAACAAACTTGAGCCAAAGAGTAGAAAGTGCATCTTTCTAGGCTATGGTTATTCTGGTGAGATGGGGTACAGACTTTGGGATCCCGAATCCAGAAAGGTTATCCGCAGCAATGATGTTCACTTTAATGAATCCAAATATCATTCTAAACCCGAGAGGGTTGAGGAGATTAGAAGAGTTGTCTTCCAAGAAGATGGACCTGCACGTGCAAGACAAAATGTCAGGGCTCAAGAGGAGCAAGGACAGGATAGATTGGAACCACAGGTTGTGGCTGAGCCTGAGCCACCTATTTTTGCGTAGATCTCGACGTATCACGCGACCTCTTGATCGGTTTGTTCCATCTATGAACTATGTCATGTTGACTGATTGCAATGAGCCTTCATGTTACAAGGAAGTAGTGCAAATGAAGGACTCCGGGAATTGGCAATTGGCCATGCAGTCAGAGATGATAGCTCTGCATAAAAACCAGACATGGAAGCTAGTTAAATTACCACAGGGCAAAAAGGCTCTACCTTTTAAATGGGTTTACAGGTGTAAGATCACCGCTCATGATAGTCAGCCAAAGTACAAAGCAAGGCTTGTTGCCAAGGGCTTTAAGCAAGAACAAGGCATTGACTTTGATGGAGTCTTCTCTCCGGTGGTCAAGATGACTACATTGAGATGCTTTCTTGCATTGGTTTCCATATTAGATTTGGTGTTGCACCATATGGATGTCAAGACAGTGTTCTTGCATGGTGATTTAGATGTGGAAATTTACATGCAGCAGCCAGAAGGGTTTGTTAAGAAAGGCAAGGAAGATTTGGTATGCCAGTTGTTAAAGAGTCTTTATGGCTTAAAACAATCACCGAGAGCATGGTACCATAAGTTCCACAAGTTTATGCTTTCTCAAGGCTACAAACGTAGTGAGTTCGATCACTGTCTATATACAAAGAAGGCTAAGGATGGCAGTTGGCTGATCCTTATTTTGTATGTGGATGACATGTTGATTGCTGGCAAGCACTTGGAAGAAATTTCTGCTTTGAAGTAAAAGATGGCAAAATCGTTTGACATGAAAGACATGGATGAGGCAAGTCATATACTTGGTATGCGCATTGAGAGAGACAGATCAAAGAAGTTGATTTGGTTATCTCAAACAGAGTATATTGACAAGATTTTGCAACGTTTCAATATGGAGAAGGGAAAGGCATTGAGTGTTCCATTGCCACCATATGTGAAACTTAGCAAACAAGATTGTCCTGTGTCTGAGGAAGAACAGGCTGAAATGGATAAGATTCCATATGCGTCTGCAGTGGGTAGTTTAATGTATGCAATGATTGCTACTCGCCCAGACATTGCATTTGCAGTGGGAGTAGTAAGTCGATACATGTCAAACCCAGGCAAGAAACATTGGGAGGCAGTGAAAGGAATATTGAGATACCTGAAAGCTACAAAGAGTATGCGTATATGCTATGGGAGTCAGGAGCTAAGTGTAAAGGGTTTTACAGACTCAGATTATGCAGGTGACTTAGACGACCGAAGGTCTACGTCAGGGTATGTCTTTACATTGGTTGGTGGAGCAGTATCATGGCGTTCTAGATTACAAGATTGTGTTACTCAGTCTACTACAGAGGCTGAATATGTTGCAGCATCAGAGGCATGCAAAGAATCAATTTGGCTTAATCGACTAGTAACAGATTTGGGAATCAAAGAAGAGATGCCTGTGTTATATTGTGATAGTCAAAGTGCTATACAATTGGCTCGCAATCCAGTTTATTACTCAAAGACAAAGCATGTGGATGTGAAGTATCATTTCATCGGGGAAATGCTCGAGGATAAGCAACTTCAGCTTGTCAAAGTTCACACCACAGAAAATCCTGCTGATCTACTTACAAAAGGACTTCCCTCAGAGAGCTTTGCGCATTTTCGCAAGCAGTTAGGTGCAGGGTAGTACATCACTTCTCTACATCTCTTGTATATTAGCTTGTATAGTAGCTTCTCTCACACTTAAAGTACCACATTGGACTTTAAGTGGGAGGTTGTTGGGGTATAAAGCCCAATGTGGTCACCCAGGTAAGTGGACGTGCCGCCAGGTATGTACACATATTCTTTTGTAAAAACCTAATAAGAACTCACTATGCTCTACACATTACAGTAGAGCGAGTTCACCATATCGTCGTGCTCTTCTTCTCGCACTCTCTCTCGCGTCGCACTTCCGCTCGTACTCCTTCACGTTCAAGGACCTCTCTCTCTCTCTCTCTCTCTCTCTCTCTCTCTCTCTCTCTCTCTCTCTCTCTCTCTCTCTCTCTCTCTCTCTCTCTCCCCCCACATTGTATGCGACTTCTCGTGTCTAGTTGATATCATTGCAGATCTACGTACTTTGTCATTGCCCGTTGCTACATGATGTAGACTAGCGCATTCATTTTGTTATTGTTGAGGGAATCTTTGAATTAGGAATACCTTTTTATTTTTTTTAACCCATTAGGAATACCATACATATTTGCACTTTTGATATTTTTATTGTAGCATTACGTCAGGCCATTTGATGTTTGTATTGTAGACATTATGTTAGGTTGTTTGACCTTTGATGTTTGAAGCATTACGCTGCAATGTCATGCGTTTCTTTTTTTTTTGCTAAAAATTTGGTGACCGAAACCATGTGGCCTGCATGTGTCCAGCCTAACAACCGGTGGCATGCTGATAGAGTAGCTGCCATTGGATCATGTGCGTGATGTAGCCTTTATCAATCGATGGAGATTCTAGCTATAGCGACTTATCGGCACAGTGCATGTGTGCACCCTATCTCCTAGTCATACATTCATCACAATATTGAATTCTTTGTTAAAGGGCATGTGTGCTCTAACTATTACATGATCCAAGCATCCAATCAAGTCACAGGAGTGGGAAGTACCACACGTGCAATGTAGGGTTCTAGGGTAGAGCATTGCAATGTTGTTTGTCGCAAGGGGTGAAAAAAACACCCTCTTGTAGTCAAGCGCTAGGTGTCTCCCACACCGTCCTCTCATGATGGGTGATAGGCAGGGGAGATACGGGCTAAGTAGCTGCAGGTGTTAGCGGGTAGCCACAACGAACGTTTGTAGCATAGTTGTTTGGCACTAACATAATGTCAATACTCAGGGATCTTTTTCTTGTTTAAGCTAGTCTTTGGTTTTTTACAGCTCAGTTTCTAGGGTGGCTTTCTCTTTCAGCCTTTTTGCTTTCATTTTGTTTTGTTTAGTTTCCTCACTGATATATTCTCATTTTTGTTTGAATAAGCAATATGGGTTGCTTGACAGGTGCATTTTTGGCAGCTTCTTGAGCTTGAGCTCGAGTCATCACATGTAGAGGAACCGTCGGTTCTATCTTAGATCCCCTTCAAGAAGGCAACACTCTTACAACATTCATTGTTGCTTTCTCCTTGTTTTTTGGGTGTTTCAAATAATAGAGAATCAGGTTTGTGTGTAATAGCACATTCTAAACAGTATCCAAATATCTCCATGTTCTTTGCCCGATGAGGACAATCTCTTGGCCAATGGGTGTCTCCACACTCGTAGCATCGTCCTACTTGTTATGTAGCTAGTGGTAGAGCCAATGGTTTTTCTTGCCTAGTAAGAATGATCTTTGAACCATACTTTGGTTATCTATGAACATGAGCATATTCTCGTCTATGGAATACTAGTTTCTTAGAGGTTGTGGCCCATATGTTGGTTGAGTGTAGTTGACTATCACTCTATCATTGTTCAAAAGAGGTGGTTGTTGCCCTTGCATACGTTGTGGTCTCAACTGAGTGTTTCACCATGGGGTTGGATGATCCCCTCCACAAGTATCACAGCTTCTCAGTTGTGGTTGTCATACATTTGGGTTTGGTTTGTAGCCTTGATCAATGCTCAGCATCGTAGGAGTTTGAACATCCAGTTCCATTGTGAATTCACTCGTTGTGGAAGAGGTGCTACTCATCGCGTTGTTTGCATCATTTGTCATCTCTCCATAAGTCTTACAATTGTCAACTAGATATAGAGTTTCTCCAGTGACCTGCTCAAATGTCGTGCATTCTTTCAAATGTAGTTCCATTTTGAGAGTCTCGTTTCTCAAGCCCTTAATAAAGAGAGATGACAATCGCTCATCTTGTGGAAACTCTCTCATAGGACACCTTTCTATGTACTGTTTGAAGCGAAGCAAAGCTTTCTTCACTTTTTCTTTTTTTATCTGTTTAGAACTCCCATGCAAATTGTTGCAAAAGTTATTCTGTGTGGAATATTATTTTTGTTCAGTAATTAGAACCAGATCAATGCCGTTTCTTCCAATGTTAGCCCAAATCCCTCGTATTGAGTAAGGAAATCCGCAATTTGTTTAGCTCTCAAAACTTGTTCGAAGAGTGAGACTTAAGCATATGGGTCCCCTGATCCATTGTACTTTGTCTTTATGCATGTGTCCTCCTGAGATGGTCTCATTTGTCGTGGTTGAATCGCCAATCTAACCAATTTATGGTCTCTTGCAAAGACGTTTCTCGCTCTCTCTTCTCATCTTGGAGGAAATCCCGATGGAGTCCTCTTTGATATGTGCTCTGGCATCATTTTTTATTGAAAGTAAGTAGAGATCACAGTACCGTTGTATGTGTATCTTTTTAGGTCAATTGGATCAACAAGTTTTTACTCTTGTCCATACTTGTCAGTCATCAAAACTTGCACTCCTTGGGTATCTGTATACATGAATACATAGAGGTTCTTATGGAATGTCAACTCTCCAACATAGAATTCTATGCACTTGTAGAAGGTATATTGATCCTCGTTTGTGAACCTATAGAATCCCTCATGAGATTAATCTGTTAGAGCTCTCATGGATTTGCTGGTTTTAATGAATCTCACAATGGGTTTGTTGATCCTGTCCAACACCCAAATCATCCATAAGGCGTCTGAGCCATACACACTCAACCGTAGCTGTGAAAACTGCCCTGTACTCAGCCTCAAACCCAGAAGTGGCCACAGTAGGTTACTTCTTGCTCGACCATGATATGCATGAAATGTCGAGCATGAAACAAAAACCACTCGTGGACACTCGTGTGTCAAACAACCAGCCCAATCTAAGTCCGAAAAAGCATGTAAATTTGGCGGCAATGATTCCCCCTTGGGATAAAACAAGCCAAGATGTAAAGTGCCGCTCAAGTAGCGGTAAATCCTCTTGACAGCCTGCCAATGCTTAGACCCTGGGCTATGCATAAATTTGTTGACCTATGAGACTGCAAACTGAATATTCGGCCTCGTGCTGCATATATAAATCAGACATCCAACAGCATTTTGGTAAAGAGTGACATTGGTAGGATCACTAGAATCATGAAGACTCAATTTCAAACCCGTTTTCATGGGAGTGCCGATAGGTTTGTAATCCTCAAGTCCAAACTTACATAGCAATGTCTGTATGTAACTTGTCTGACACAAAGCAATACCACCATCACACTGCTTAAATTGTATGCCCAAGTAATGATGCAACAACCCCAAATCTTTCATCTTGAAAGTTGCATTCAAATCAGCCTCAAATTCAGTAATATGTACCTCATTCATACCACTAATCAACAAATCATCCACATAGAGAACAACAGTGATAAGTACATGGCCCTCACGCTTGACATACAAAGTGTTTTTTTTTTGGGATTGTTATGAAATCTTCGTTTGACCGAATGAGTGTCATCTTTCTCATACCAAGCACGAGGAGATTGCATCAACCCATACCAAGCTTTCTTACATTTACTAATTGATGTACATCCCAACCAAAATGAGTTGCCAATGTGCATAGAAAATGCACAATAGTCATACGACAAGTGGGAGTAAAATTCTCTTCATAATCTATGCCTTTTTGTTGTGCATAACTCTTAGCGCAAGCCGAGCCTTATAGCGATCAATCTCACCATCCGGCTTGCGTTTCAACTTGTAAATCCACTTCGTACCAATGGCCTTTTTTCCAGGGGGCAAATCACATAAATTCCATGTGTCATTTTCTATAAGTGCATCATATTCAGATTGCATGTAGCCATCCAATTTTTTGAATTCTATGCTTCATTAAAAGATAGAGGCTCCTCAACATCATGTAAGCTAGACACAGCCAAAGCATAACAATCTGATGCATAAGATGCCTAGCGCGAACCTGAACGAGTACCACTAGACAAAGGTGCATCCAATTTATTGTCACGCAAAGTATGCGCAAGCCATTTTGGCATACCTCTAGCTTGCTCATTCTCAGCCCTTTCCTCATCAAGTACATCATCTACATCTGCATTAGTAATACGCTGATCTGTAGCATTTTCAAAAAACCCCATAAGCTCTACATTTGCTTCATTGGAAGTTACATTTGAACTTCTACCACTGAAAAGAGGCAACAAAGTCTCATAAATTTCTTGTGAGCTTACATTATTGTCTCTAGTACATGACAACAAGGGCTAAACAAAATCTTCCACAAATACAACATCCAGTGAGACCAAGATACGCTTTGTTTACGGATGATACAATCTGTAACCTTTGCTTTCAGCACTATAACCAACAAAAATACATTTGACAACCTTATCATCTAATTTTCTACGTTGTGTTTGTGGCACCAAAGCATATGCCAAAGAGCCAAAAACACACGTGCTCAATAGAAGGCTTTCTATCATGCCATGCTTCATAGGGAGTGATAGACTTCAAAGCTTTTGTAGGACACATGTTAAGTACATAAGTGGCACACATGATGGAATCAAGACAAAACGAATCCACAAAGATTGACTTTTGATCATGCATCATCGTGCCATTTTCGTAAGTGACTTGTTTTTCCTCTCACCAACACCATTTTGTTGAGGCGTATAAGGCATTATACGTTGGTGTTTTATTCCACAACTAGCCAAAATTGCATGAAATTCATGAGACATATACTCCCCCCTCGATCGGAATCGAGGTGCCCATAGTACATTTCAAGACATTTTCAGCCAAAAATTGAATTGTTTGAAGCACATAAATACTTCGGACTTCGCTTTAAGCGGATATACCCATGCATGCCTGAAATAATCATCAATGAAAGTCATGAAGTAAAGGTAATTGCCCAAGGACGGTGTTTGCATGGGCCCACAAACATCACTATGCACAAGCTGCAACCTCCATGTGGCCCTAACTGAACCATCCTTTGGAAACTTTGAACGCTGCATCTTACCCAAAATATAGCCTTCACAAACATGTTTAATAGGTGCTTCAAGAGGTGGCAAAGAAACAACCATATTAAATTTTTGCAAACACAACAAACTAGCAAAATTCAGATGTCCACAACGTACATGCCAAAGTTTTGCATCTAATATAGCCACTATCAAAGTACCACAATTAAGCATCTGCAGCAACTGACAAACATGCATCATGGACAGAAGGATCATAAGTAAACTCTACGCTAAAATCCCATTCTGCATCAACATCAAAATCACAATCTCCTTTCACAAAAGACTCAACAATAGCTGCATTTGTAGTAGTGGAACCAGCATTAGTAACCTCTTTGGCCTTCAACTTAGGACACTACTTGACCAAGTAGTCATTAGCTTTACAATAATGGCAACACATCTTTTTTTACCCTTATCACCAGAATTCCCATACGGATTGCTATCAGCAGAAGCATTAGGAACATGTGATTTTTCACTCACAAAAGAACCGTGAGAAGCGGCTACATTGTTGTTACCACCTTTTCTTTCAGCAGCAAAGGTGTGCTCAATTGCACGCTGTCTAGTCCTTTTTTTTTTTGGAAAGTGACTCTTGTAACAGCAATGTGCATAATGCATCAAACTTGACAACTTCAGGATTTTCATTGTTGTTACCACCTTTTCTTTCAGCAGCAATAAAGGTGTGCTAAATTGCACGTTGTCTAGTCCTTCTTTTTTTTTTGGAAAGTGACTCTTGTAACAGCAATGTGCATAATGCATCAAACTTAACAACTTCAGGATTTCCTTGGGTCATAAGTCTCCAAATACTAGCAAAAGTCTGGTAAGAATCTGGCAAGGCATCAACAACAGTCTGCACAAGGGAACTGTCTAAAATGACTTCACCTGCAAAAATAAGTTGCTCATTGTTATCCCTGACACCAACAAAGAAAGTGTCCATATCATCTTCCTTGTGCATAATCTTCGACTCCAGCTCTTTACGCAACATGCAATTTTTACCTCATTGCGACTTGCATATAAAGATCAGCCAGAATATCCCAAGCATGTTTTGTAAATTTTGTTGAACGAATGTGAGGAGTAATAGTGCGCTTCACAGACAACGCAATCAGTTCATGAGCCTGCGCATCCTTTACATCCCAACGAGCTTGCTCAGCTATAGGCAAAACAGCTCTAGCAACAGTAACCCTGCCACACCAGAACCTACAACATCCTCAACATCACCTACATCCTTGTAACCAAGATGTATATCAATGCCCTACACAATGTTCCAAACTCTCTTTGACACAAGGACATGTACATCATGTAAGCACACATAGGGTAATTGTCCCCATCCAATCTGTCCTCAACAGCAAACATCTTGAACACATTTGTGAGAAACGAAGTGGGAACAATACGTGCTATATAGCAAACCGTAGAAGACTATAAGGGACTTGTTATGCAAAAAACGGAATTGACCAAAAATTTGCACAAAATGATGAACTAGCTTGTGCAACACTGTCTGTAGTGGAAACGGAGGCCAATATGAGCTTGAATCAAAAATCTGAGCAGATTGAGCTCTACGACCATTCTCAAAACATTTTTCGACTTGCAAACGCTCACTAAAGCTCACAGAAATTAAAGAAAGTGAGCAGGCATGTGCTGGAGCTACTTGCAACTAAGCTCGGGAGGACGCAACGTGCTCTGATACCAATTGTTGGAATTAAGATTGCAGGAAAACACACACAGCTTGGAGAAGACAAAGTAAGCTCAAGGCTTACAACACAGAGTGTATTACTTAGTGTGCAATGAAAAGATAAGATAGCCCTAAAGTGATGGGCGTATATGCAATGCATGGGGGGGAAAAGCCCTAGCAGTCCTAAGTGTGTTCACACACATCACTACCACATGTATATGGTAACAATGACCATGTCAAGTTTTGACTTCAAATTTTGACAGTAGTTAGACAAGGTCATGCACATGCTTTGTATCAATTTTTACCAAATTCTGAGGTTGAAGGACATGGATTGCGATTCATGGTCAGCCACATATGGACTTGACCTCTAGGAAGCTTGTTGCAATCTATGTCCACAAGCTAAATCTCAAATCTTTTTGAATTTGGAGCTGTTTTGACAGGTCAAATGGAAAACACTAAGTCTGCACTGTGGTTTTCACTCCTTCATGTGTTTTGATGTCTTTTGACCCAAATTTGCTCAATTTTTTCCAAAATTGGACTTGGGGTTATGGTTCCTTGTGTATGCACTACAGATCTGAAAAATTCAAGTCGAGTTGTTACCATGAATACATGGATCGCGATCCATGTTTGAAGGCCAAATTGACTTTTCTTCGTACCATTAGGATCAGTATGATTAGTAGATAATATGGTATCAATTTTTTTTTGGATTTGGACCTTTGAGTTGAAAATTAGATTACTTTTTATGCTTTGTCAAAGTACTTGACAATTCTAGGATTTTGATTTGGGTTTTGATGTCCAAATTCAATCTTGAAAAAACCACTATGCTTCTAAGAACTAGAGCTAGCTATGGTATAAATCTTGGCTCAATCTATGACAAGGGTACATGGATCGCGAGGCTCAATCTGTGACAAGGAGACATGGATCACGATTCATGTACCATTGTGTCAGAATGCACTAAAACTTGACACACAGCTTCCCTTTAGTCCATTGATTCCTGATTTATGTTTTTTATGCGATTTAGACTTGATTAGGTCATCCAAAAGTCAATCCCTATGTCTGTTTGGTGAGTTTTGATCTTGAAGTGTTTTGGGTCTTTTTTACCCTCTTTTTGATCTTTTTGGATAACCCTTCTTGTGGATGTTTTGTCCACAATGGTCTCCACTACAGGCTAGTATAGTTTCTGTCCAAAATTCACATGAGGTACATGGATTGTGATCCATGTTTTGTCACCTCTCGACTTGAAATTTGGTGAGCTAATAGACAATGATCTTTGTAGCCTACTTCTCAAAAAAATTTTGAATTTGGATCAGTTTTGACCAATCAAGGGTGAAATCTTGAGTTGTTGTGACCAATCAAAGGTGAAATCTTGAGTTTGTTGTGACAATTTTGACAATATTCTGTTTTTTTGCTCTTTTGACCACTTTTTTCAACTTTTTTGGCAATGCTTCTTTTGGGAAAAGTGATTGTCTATGTGTCAGCTATCTAGTGGTCAAATCTTAGCCAACAATCTTGATGGGATACATGGATTGTGATCCATGTTCCATCAGAGATAGACACCAAATTTGGCTTCCTAATTACTTGAAGTGTCAATAGCCTACTCCACCACTTACTTTTGGATTTCAAAAACTTTTTTGTGTTTGCCCTGTGATTTTTGATTAGTTTCTGCGTTTGGTACTTTTGACCAATTTTTTTCATTTTTTTGCTAGTTTGTATTTTGGGAAAGTTGTTCCAAATGGTATCAGCTACTATTGGTCAAATCTCAACCCCAAATGATCAAAAGGTACGTGGATCGTGATCCATGTTTGACCACATTTGAAATTTGATTAGTTGTATGCCTCCTATATCAATTGTAAGCATTCTATTCAGTTCCATGTCCTTTACATAGCATCACAGGATCTTTGATATAGAGTTTTTCATTGAATTGAGCCATTTTATCCACAATTGAGTGCAAAGAACTTGTGGTAGGCACTTCTCTTCTTTCTACAACTTCTTGTCGCTGCATGAATGGTACAAACGCCTTGAATTTACATTGTGTTTGCATCAAAGCGCATCCTTGATCTTTGATAATCTTTGTATTGAGACCTTTGTAAAAACTTTTGAGCCTTGAATTTGGCATGTTTCACACCAGTCTCACCACAAAGTATGTCAGAAAGTTCACAGTACTGTTAGGAAGGCGATGGGCCTCTAAGGTCATGGCTAAAGTGACAAAACACACCACTTGTACACACCTTATTCTTTACTAGATAGAAGAATAAGGAGCTCTCTCACACAGTGGTGAGTTTCTCCACCCACATCCTATTCTCTCTCTCTCTCTCTCTCTCTCTCTCTCTCTCTCTCTACACACACACACCACATTTACGCACTCTTTAACTTTTCAACTTTGTAGAAGAAAATGTCTGCAATTTTCTCATTGTTTTGCTGATATTCAACTCAAATTGACTGTATACAGAAAAAAAATTAGCCTCCTCTATTGTCTGTACTAATTTACACCTGTCATGATGACATTCCATTGATTTGTTTGTAAAAGGAGTAAGACATTGGCCCATACTCTTAGTTAAGAACTCCCTACACTCACATTGGGTGTCAAAAATTGGTAAATGAAGACATTCAAAAATTTCAAAGACTATAGATTTCATTCTTGGAAAGTCAAGAATAGAGGTTATCATATGAAAAAGAACATAAGGAGCGTTGTCAAACCCATGGACACACATGAGACCATCCGCACCAAGGTTGCGAAAGCATAGTATCGACAAAAGGATGAAAAAGCACTTGGAATCATTCCCGCTGATCTGGATAACTTTTCTCATCAATGGGATGATGCCAATACAACCTTTGAAGCTTGGCAAAAGATGGAGAGGCTTTTGGAGCCAAAATTGAGAACTAAGAAATCTCATTGAAAATGCTTTTCTTTGTCTAGACGTTGTAGGAAGGAGAGGACGTAGCTAGCCATATCAACAAATTGAGTTCATTGGTCTATTTGGAGTATATTTTTTATCACGCAGACAAGGTAGTTATAATGATCAAGTCTATGCAAGACAACAAGGACTTTGACCAACTTGTGAATAGGCTCCTTTCAACAACTAGAGGATGTCATCAACAGTTTCTAAGAAGATCCACAAGAACAAGAAGAAGACAACAAACGTAACAAACTGAAGCGCCACTACTTCCAATAAAGTTGAAACGGCTTCCATGGGTGGAGCCTATGTTGGCTTTTCCAAGGGGAGAGGGTGCCATGAATGTTGCAAGCCAAGCTACTATGTGAAAGATTGTTTTAGCAAGAATCCTTGCCTTTACCATGGCAAGACAAACCATGCAAATCTTATTACAAGGACAGAGGGAGAGACTTCAAAGGCAAAGCAAAGCTTCTTGTGGTGGAAGAAGACCAAGGGTACTACGAAGAGATAGTGATGCTTTGAAAATGTTTTTGTTTTCTATGGTCATTCTGTTTTCAAGGCAACAATTCTGACTTGGATAGTCATGTTTTTGTCTCTGTTGGCTCATCCACATGTCTACTAGCCTTTTGTTTGAAGGGGCACATGTTGTTCTCTCTATGATGTTATCACAAGGTCCATTATCATGATGTCATCTTGATTGTCTCATCATAGAAGAGTTCCATAGTAGATATGCTAGAGTAAGAACTCATTCCTTCTCGTGTGTATCCTTTGTAGATTGTATTAGTGTGGTATACTCCACGAGGTATGTACCCTTTGCTAGGAGAATCAGGTCCAAGAGACACCTACATAAATCCTGAATTCCCCACATTCAACCCCATGATGTCGACTATTTGTAGGTAAAGCATTCCCCAATTAATGGAAACCTTCGCTACCCCAATGACTAGGTGTGTAGCATTATCTTTCTTTACAAATTAACCAATCCCTATTAAGCCAGGTGAGAGCAATGCAATTTTAGATCTAATTTTATCATTTACTTGTTAAAAATGATTAGAAAATGTCTCTACTGATTAAATAAGAGTAATTGTGCATACATAAGAGGGGTATGAGGAAAGTAATTTAACCTTAGGCTTAAGCATGTGTCAATTTCGGATCATGATCATTCAACCACGTCTGTTTAAAGAGTGATTAAAGAAATGCTAGTAGTAGGAGAAATTGCTAGTACAATCAATGCAAGAAAGAAAGAACTATTAACTTGCTATTTCATTAAATTCTTGGTTTCAATATATGTAGCAGCAATCACAAGTCCGTATTTAAGAGGGAGAGAGCCAAAGTCGTGAGAATTTAAGTGGGACTATTGACAAGAAAATAGGTTGCTTGAGCAAGGAGGGAGCTTGTAGGGGCACCCTTACTTGCTAAAAGAGTCCCCAAATCTCTCCATGCTCTTTTCTTTTGAGCTTTAGCTTGCACCATACTTTCAAGCCATGCCTGCAAGCCACGCATGTTGCATGCTTTTAAGTCATTAATGAACATATTTGCTATGGCCCCATAAGGGGCAACCTCTGCAATAATGGAAAAATTACTTACCATTATTCCTCTCAAATAGTGAAGACACAAAGCTAATGCAGTCGTGAAAGCTGAACAATTAAGTATGCTACCACGTGAAGCAATGCATAGGGCGGGTTCAGAACAGGGCCGCTGGTAGACTCTTGCTCCTCTCTCTGCCTCCACTCCGGATGTTCACATGGGACGGCAGCTCTGAAGCTTTCTGAGATGGCAGAACCCTGCACAGCAAGGAGGACAGCGTAGCTGCTGACCATAAGGCTGTTTAAAGCTGCAGCACAAAATTCAACTAGAGCATCCCGTATTACAAGTGGGTTCTCCCGGGGGGGGGGGGGGGGGGGGGGGGGGGGGGGGGGGGGGGGGGGGGGGGACTCTGGCAGGTCCAGAGAAGCTTCTCCTCCTTTTGCCCAATGGGTGTGTGCCACTGAGGATGCACGCCTCTTCCTCTCACTCCACCTCCGCCTCCTCTGAACCCAGCCTTCGCAATATTCCTGCACTACTTATATATTTCTTCGTAGAAAAGTCTCATATGAGAGTCTCATCATGAACTTTAATCTCATGAGAGTGTCTCATCATTAACTTTACTGGTACCTTGTAGGTTCGCATACCTTGGAAGACTTGTGTTTTCATATAATGTGTTGATTTTGAGGGTCAATGATTCTTCCCTGGCCTCTGAAGATTGTTTTGTAGATCTGAAAACATTGAACACCAGCCCTTGCCCCTGGGAGTATGTAAAGTATACGAAGAACGAGGCAATTCAAATATCATCTGCAATGTTTGATATGCCCAAATAGACTATCCCACACAAACACCAGTTAGGCACTGAATGAGAGCCCACTGTTTGTTGTACTTTGAGCTAATAATTGCATCACATGTCAACTTGGGGCACCTCTGCCTGTTACACACCACTATCCTAAGAGTGTCGCCATAGCCGAGCTGGAAACCAGCACACGTCCAAATCTGGGGGGGATTTGGACGAGGCACCATGAGGCCGCCCAAATACAGTGGAGCCTCATTCAGCCAGTGGGCTTACCCACTACAACTCAAGCTTCCAATACGGTGGAGCTCTGCCCACTTATGTGATTAGGCAGCGAGTAATCAACCTAATCGGGCACTACTACTAGTGCCATGGCAATAGCCAGGCAGACCCTATGTTGATAGATTGGCAATATCGGCAATCAGCAGACAAGTTTTATATTTGGAGGCACGTTTTGTCTCTATTGTTTATCTAGCCTCCTGTGAAGGAACAGACAATAGCCAGGCAGACACTATGTTTTCTGGCTAAGAAATCAAGTAAAAATTAACACTCGACTCCAACTTTGCATGCATCTTAACTTGATCCATGCACCGATCAAAACCCCTGCAAATACCCACAAATCCAACACTCCAGGACCTTAATCAAATAATCTAAATTGATTAGACAGACAAATGTCACACTGCACAGACTGCAAAAACTTGTATGCACAAAAATTTCACTATAAAAAGGAGCCAAATGTACACCCAGAAGCTGAAACATCTTTAACTGAAAATCACTACATATGTATTGAGCTTTTAAAACTCCATGAACACAAAAGAACTCAATTGTCTAAAGCAGAACTCCTAAAGATAAACAGAAATTACAACCACATGCATGCACAACCGTCTAAAAGCATTTCCGGTGCACAATCGACGGGCCTGACTCGTCGTACTCAGACTTAGCAATCCACATCTGCAAAAACCAAACCAAAACTAAAGCTTTACTACCTCACATATGAAGTTTGTCATGTGCTTTGACTAACAAAACGAAAGGACAAATAACAGAGGAAAGATCAGCCCAAAAAAAAAAAACAAATGCCAGACAGACAACATACCTGCTGGAATGTGCTCAAGGAGGCTAAGATAGACCCTCCAATCCAAACACTGTATTTCCTCTCCGGTGGCGCAACTACCTTAATTTTCATACTGCTGGGAGCAAGAGCTGTGATCTCCTTGCTCATACGGTCTGCAATCCCCGGGAACATGGTAGAGCCTCCACTAAGTACCACATTTCCATATAAATCCTTTCGAATATCCACGTCACACTTCATGATAGAGTTGTAAGTCGTCTCATGGATACCCGCAGCTTCCATCCCAATAAGTGATGGCTGAAACATTACTTCCGGACACCTAAATCGCTCTGCACCAATAGTAATGACCTGTCCATCTGGAAGCTCATAGCTCTTTTCAAGAGATGAGCTGCTCTTAGCTGTTTCTAGCTCTTGCTCAAAGTCCAAGGCCACATAGGCTAGCCTCTCTTTCATATCTCTGACAATTTCTCTTTCAGCAGTTGTTGTAAACGAATAACCTCGCTCGGTAAGAATCTTCATAAGAGCATCCGTCAAATCCCGACCTGCAAGGTCAAGACGGAGGATAGCATGTGGCAATGCATAACCCTCATATATGGGCACTGTGTGTGTGACTCCATCGCCAGAATCAAGCACAATACCTATCAAAATCATCGAACTTCGTGAATTTTGAGCACATGTAGATTTTGATATCACATGGAAATGAAGCATTGCAGTGATGAAAAAACAGTTTACCTGTGGTCCTTCCACTTGCATAAAGAGAAAGTACAGCCTGAATGGCAACATACATAGCTGGAGCATTGAATGTGTCAAACATGATTTGGGTCATCTTCTCACGATTGGCTTTGGGATTTAATGGGGCTTCGGTGAGCAGGACTGGGTGCTCCTCTGGTGCAACACGAAGCTCATTGTAAAATGTATGGTGCCATATCTTTTCCATATCGTCCCAATTTGTAACAATCCCATGCTCAATGGGATATTTCAAGGTGAGTATACCACGTTTCGATTGAGCTTCATCACCTACATATGCATCTTTTTGGCCCATACCCACCATGACCCCTGTGTGTCGCGGACGACCCACAATGCTAGGAAAGACAGCCCGGGGAGCATCATCACCGGCAAACCCAGCCTACTCAAGAGTGAGAGACTGATCAAAATGAATAGGTCCAGCACCAAATACAAATCAGGAGGAAAATAAGCTAGAATTTAACTCACCTTCACCATACCAGATCCATTGTCACAAACAAGAGGTTGGACTTCATCACCATCCGCCATTTTTCCTTGACAGACTGTGATATTTGATTAAATCAGAATCATTTAAAATGCAAGGTAAGGCACCCAAGCACCATGCAAACCTTACTGTTGGGTACATAAAGCATGTAACATTCAAAAAAAAAAAGATGGTGTCAAATTGTTTACTGCAGAAAAAAGGTGACATTTCCAAACTTGCTTAAAGTAGTCCAAATACATCCGCAGAACATATTTTTGTAATAGATCTCTCATAGTTATCAGAAGAAAAGGCCCTCTGGTTTTGCATGACATATCTTTGCTGCTATTCTTATTGATTGCAGTTGAAGAAATACAGCCATCTTTTAGGCAAAAGAGTCTGGGCTAAAACCTTCACCGTCACAGGTGGAGGCTCTTACCAGATCCCAGCAAGAAAACTCCCCGACAACAGTAAAATGGCGTACAGGGGGCTCGATCAACCTTGTCGGCGATGACGTAGATTGTGTGACTGCTTGGACGCGCACAACAAAGGAGTCGCGAAAGCCAGACAATGGTGTTCGCACGCGGAACCAAACGGGACAAGACACACACACAGAGATCGAAAGCAGATGGCGCATACCGAGATCTGGTGCAATGGAAGGCGCCCTGCTTGCGCCTCTTCTGGTGCGCGCGCTCCCTCTCTGTCTCTCTCTCACGAAGACTGAGGTGCTCGAATTCCCAGGCCACCACTAGATATCCGCCTCTCAATTTAGTAATGCTTTCAAAATATGTCAGACGGCAAATGCAAATTAGCACACCCAAATCGTGGCAAATTGCAATTAAGACACCGAAATAATCTATATCTAACCTAAAGTAACATTATATGGCAGAAGGGGGAGCCCTTTACACTTGTCCAAATTTTCCACATGAAATCTAAACTCCAAAATTCAGAGAAGCCCCTGCGCACGTGATAAAGAAAGAGAGAGAGAGAGAGAGAGAGGCCGTCGAAGGCAGCCGGTTGCACTAGTCTAACATATAATCATTCGTGTGTGTGTGTGTGTGTGTGTGTGTGTGTGTGTGTGTGTGTAGGGTAAAGGGGCCAGGTTTAGGCCACCTAAGGACTTAGGGTGGGCTAAGCATCAAAAATTTAGCTTTTTTGGGAATTTAAAATTTTGATGAGTTGCGCCAAGTGTCATTGCACATGAGGGGATAGGGTCCAAGTGTTGGCTGATAAGTAAGATGGGGTGAAAATTGAAAACTACAATCTCTTTGTAATAAAAATGGGAGGGAAAGGGAGGGCTTGACCCCCCTTGCAATTGTGCTTGGTCAGTGCAGCCTTGGTGTGTTGATTAAACAGGAGGTTCGTGTGTCACATGCAATGCGTGAGGGCTCCATAGCCACTTCACTCACACCCTCGCGTGCAAGGGCTTCCAATGGCTCTACACTTCATCGCCTAGGGTTAGTAGGATAGCATTGTCATAAGCGCCCTTGTGAAGTGGCCTTGCTGCCCCGTCGCGTGGCACCTAGCTTCTTTTACTTCCATGCGTTGCCATTGCCTCCCTAGCTTCGCTATCACTCTGTACATAGCCATCTCTGGCAAGCTGAGTTGTGCCAGACTAGCTCGTGTCCTCGGGAAAGCTGCGCCCAAGCTGATCTGCAATAATTGTGTTAGTCATGTTTGCATTATTATGTTAGTCTCTATTTGCGACAATCTTTTTGCATTATCATGTTTGCATCATCATGTTATTATTAGGCCTCATTGTGAAGTTTGGAGATATGTTGGAACACTAACAAGTTTTGACAATAGTTTTCTATTCAAAGCTGCAAAATGTCAACATATATGGCTTTTGATTTTGCAGGAATATGACTTGTGACTGGTTGTTAGTGTGTGCTCGCGCAGCCCTCTAAGCAAGAAAACATGTGGCAACAAACAAGAAATCATGAGCCACGATACACAGGTCAACATTGGGTGTATGTGGACTTGCTATGCTAAAAATTCGAAGTCACACATTGTCCAAACATGCAGGAGGATAGATCTTCATAGACCATTGTCAGAGTTTGTGAGTGTCCACTCACTCAGCAATTGTGAATCTAATGTCTCCTAAACGTGAACTGAATATACAGTTTTGTTATGAGTTTTCATATGAAGTATTGGGGTATTTTTTAAGTAGCTAACTATCTTTATATTTTCTATGTGTTTTTAGCAACCTTTGCATTCTTCACAAACCATTGTCAGAGTGTGTAAGTGTCCCACTCAGCAATTGCCAACTTATGTTGAAAAGAACCAATGAACAATGGGTATTTTTGGGGAAGTTGATTGTTTGAACATTTGGTAAGAGTAGCACATACAATGATAGAACATGGCATTGCCAATAGCATATATCAAACCCCAAAAAGATGTCAAACAAAACTTTACACTGGGAATTGTTTGGCAAAATGATTAAATGTTTGGGTAAGTGATACAAATAGCAGTAGCATATGTTGGGAAGGTATTAATCAAAAATCCAAAAAGTAGTGAGGATTATCTTTCCAGCAAAAAAGTAGCATGTGGCTACAACATATCAAGTAGCATGTTTGGGTAAGTGATACAGATAGCAGTAGCATATGTTGGGAAGGCATTAATCAAAAATCCAAAAAGCAGTGAGGATTATCTTTCCAGCAAAAAAGTAGCATGTGGTTATAACATATCAATCCGAAAATAAGTGAAATTAGTTATCGAGCAAAAAGGATGAAATGTGTGGGCTCAAACAGAAGATTGTTGACCTTGTCGTGTGTGACGTAATTTTTCCATTGTTCGTCTACACGCCAATGCATGATAGAATTGATCTACATGAAGTGGCCTTAAGAATAAACCTTGTGAAGATCCACCTTCCCATGAAATAGAGCATATACGTGTTTCGAAAGCTTGTTGTTGCTCCTCCCAATTCTTGCGTGATTGTTTGGCAGCTTGTGCTTGTAGTTGTCTTTGCCTTGTTGTCTCTTTATCCACTATTGCTTGTGCTTTTTGGCCTGCCCAAATGGCAATGGCTATAGCGATGCCTTCTCTTTTTGCTGACTAAAATAGAGAAAAGATTGAGTTATATTTTCAAGCATTTTTTGATAGGCCAAAAATGTTGATTGGTTGAAAATAAGATAGTGGGATTCATTGTTGCAAAACCGTGTCAAAAAAATGATGAAACATTGAAATGGTGGTCTTGAGAAGTAGGCATCGTGATTCGTGTCTTTGAGACTAGGGGTTTTGAGGGACGTCGTCGCCTTGGATACCTTTGTCTTGGGAGATGGATGGTTGGCATGAAGTGGGGTGAGGTTTTTGAGGCCATTATGAATTGTCCTCTCTCTCCCTCTCCCCCTTCCCCTGATTACAGACTTAGTCCCCACCATTCCAAGCTACGAGCCTGCCCGGGTGCATCTTTTTATGGAGCCTAGGGTTAACGTCCTATGTAGTGTATCGACTGCTCCTGTCAGATGATTTGCATGCACGGCTCTCTCTTTCTCACGCACATATTGTTTTGCATGGGCGACTTTGGGGGGTTTGGGGGGAGAGAGAGAGAGAGAGAGAGAGAGAGAGAGAGAGAGAGAGAGAGAGAGAGAGAGAGAGAGAGAGAGAGAGAGAGAGAGAGAGAGAGAGTAAAGGATGCCATACCTGCTCGAGTCCTTTTGGGGCGGTAGAGGAGAAGCACGCTTGTGAGTGTGGCTGAGGTGGGCAAGAGCAATTTGTGTGTGCAGATTTTGCAAACCAGGGGAAGGTGGGGGAAATAGGCAAGCTGCCTCCTACAGGTTTTCTAAGGCTCGCAAAGAGGGAGGGCGAGCATGCTAAGGAGGCAAAGCCCATGGGCATGAGAGGACAGCCCCTCTAGTTGCAACGGGTAGGAGCAAATTGACCATGGCAGTAGCTGGCCTCTGCAGAAAACTATCTAACACCACACCTCCCATGCCTATTGCCGTTCTTCATCCCTGTTGTGCCTTTCTCCTTGAGTTGCCATAACCGGCCTCACCTCCATTACACCATGTGCCTCATTATAAGCCCGTGCCTGATGGAGCCATAATCCTCTACATGCATCCCTGCTTTTTGACTTGTTGTTGCAGCATGGCTAACGCAGTTCTCTTCACCCTCATCTGTTGTTGATGGCCATTGCCATCTGTTGCTCTAGCTCGACTTTGCACGTGTGTCTGCATGTAGTGCATTATTGCCGTTGTCTGATTGCAATCTGCCCCCCACCAGAGAGTTGGGCTTAGGGTGGGCAGCTTGGGAAATTGGGGTCGAGCTCCTGATCAGTCTTGGGTGCTTCGACCTCTTAAAGCTCTGAGGGCTTGGCCATTACCTTTGTGGCATCTACAGAGGACTCAACTGTATTAAATCAGGTATCACATGCGTAAGCTTTAAAAGATAAGTCTTCTTTGTAGCAGAATAACAACTCATTCTTTTGCATGGGTGTAGGTCCAAGAGTGCTTTGAGGTGGATATCAAAGAGCTACCTGAGCAAATTGATGCTACGACCTACAGTAAGTTCTCATTTTTAAGAGGCTTTGTTGTTCTTTACCTTTTGGAGTTAATAAAGCCCTTCTGTTTCTTTGGATGATGATCATCTTTTTATGTACTTGCAGTGCCATCATAGAAGATGCTATTGGTTTTCACAGAGCTTCACTCTATAGAGAGGAGCAGAGCAACCTTGTTAAGTGCCTGAAATTTGTTCTGGTGGAGTTGTTTCCTGAGTTGGAGGAAAGCGATCGTTGAGGCATCTGCTTGGACTAATGTTGTTTCCTTTTCAAAGCCTGTTTACTTGAGTGAAGCTGGAATGTTTCAAATATCTGAAAAGCAGCTCTAGTCTTCAGCATGGCTGGGGTCATCTGTGCTTCGAGGCACAAGCTTATTTGCTTTGTGCCTAAGTAACCTGTAGAAAAGGTCAATTATTGACATAGTAGATTTTGAGGGTTTGCTAACATGCTTAGCCTGAATTAGTGGTAGTTTTTGTTATTTGATGTTTTGCCACTCGAGAGAGTGTTAAGCTTCTGCCTTCTGCTGACCTTCAATGTTTAATCACAAATTAACTCAAGTCTGGCATCAAGTTAAAAGACATGGTTATCATTGTACTGAGGAAAGCTTTTATGATTTTTTTTTAACAAATCAGTTCATGTCTGCTGTGAAGTTAAGACATGGATATTGTATTCTAGGAGAACTTTATTGATATTGAAGCCCAGGATGTGTTTACTTAAAATGGACAAGTTTGTTCTGCTGTTACATATGCCGTTTGTGAAGGCTTCACAATATCTATGTTTACAACAGACATAGATGACATCATACATAACAGGTATTTGCAGAAAATGTGATGAATTGTCTTTCAATTCAGGTAGATGTATCTTGCATATATATGTAGAACAGATGTCAATTATACACATAATTTTGAATTTAAAAGGTTTAGAATGAACTGTTGTCTTAATCATCAATAGCAGTGAGCAGTGGGTTCTTGAAAGTGGCATGCAATGAATGCTACTGTCTTGAAAATGTTGAATACTGGGACAATTTACTACATAAATGAAAGTGAAATTTTTTAGTTAAAACTGTCTTGGAGAATGGGAATCTTACACACACACACACACACACACACACACACACACACACTTCTGCTCTTCCTCTCCATCACCTTGTGCCAGTGGCATCTTGGTGGCCCCTAACCCACCACCTCAACCTCCTAAAGCACTCCCTCGTCTCCAACAAAACGCTCTCAGCCTTCCTCCTCTACTCCTCTCCCAGAACCTCAATAAGGTCCATGTAATGGAAACGGCCTATAAACTTTGAGAGTAGCGGAATTAGGAAATTAGGTGAAGCATTTTTTGGAGATTACTTTGTGAGCGTAGCGGGTGAACTTAATTGATGGTAGCAACATAAACATGGTACTTAGCTAACTTGGCATGAACGATGCTTTTGCAAGAGAGAGAGTTTAGAGAACATGACAACAGTTGAGGACCGGATTCATACGTAGCCGGTCCCCCCTCCAATAGGCATCTACACCCACGGCTCGAATTCGTTAATTATAGAGAGTAGTGGAGTGAGTCTAACATGGAGAATTTGTCGAGGGATAGCTCCTTTCGAACTTCATATGGCTCAATAATGGTAAAGCCGTAGGCAAGTCTAAAAAGACTCCATTATTAAGACTATGTGGAATATGGTGCTCCCGAGGTGTGCACCATATTCCACATAGTGGGCTCAACAAAACCGATAATAGATCCCAGTCCCACTTGCCCTAATATAATTAACAAAATCAACCATTAATAGGCTACTTAAGGACCTCTCTTCTTAAGCAAGAAAAGAGAAACCAAATGCTCTGATACCAATGTAATGGAAAAGGCCTATGAACTTTGAGAGTAACGGAATTAGGAAATTAGGTGAAGCATTTTTGAGAGGTTACTTTGTGAGCATAGCGGATGAACTTAATTGATGGTAGCAACATAAACATGGTACTTAGTTTAACTTGGCATGAACAATACTTTTGCAAGAGAGAGAGTTTAGAGAACATGACGATAGTTGAAGACCGGATTCATATGGGGTCGGTCCCCCCTCCAATAAGTATTTGTATTATAGTTTCTCCCATCAAGAGAGACTTGGTACAATACAATCTTTGTGTTCCTTGTGACCTACGTGATGCAATGAAGATGGAAAACTTCATGCATCACAAGCATAAGATAAACTTGTAGAAAGCATTAACTATCCCAAGCCTCAGTCCCAAGGCCTCAAACACCTTCGAAGGTGGAGAGAACTAGCGGGGAATGAGGGTAGGGAAGAGGAAGAAGAAACATTCCATAGGAGAAAGAAATAGTTCCTCACTTATCATCACTCTTCTTGCTAGCGTACATAATAGCATAGTAATGAAGATGGAGAAGATGGCAAGCTTAAGCATTAAAGCATGGCTCTTGATTGGATTTGCATTCCATAGCCAAGAGTGTTGGTGTAGGCTCTCACTTCTCACAACCTTGGAGAAGAAGGTGGAGTTCCTCAACTTTCACCAAGTGAGAATGGATCCACAAAATGGGGTGTGTGTGTGTGGTGTATATCCCCCTAGCACCCCCCTTGCTTGCTTGGGTAACTTTTCCACATGCTGCAAGCTCATTGGACCCCTCTCCCTCTAGCCAATCACATGCAGCATGCATTCAAGTACATGGGTAGTCTTTTGACAAAATTTCCTCCTTACCCCTTAGAGAGAGAGAGAGAGAGAGCTTGAAAATATCTAGATATTTGTTGGATAGAACTAGAAGCTCATTGGACCCCTCTTTAGCCCAACCAATAGCATTGAAGCACACCATGTGGTTAAGCATAGGGAGAGTCTGACATGTGTCCCATGTGCTCTTTTAGAAAAGGGGTGCCCCTTGGGTGAGTGGAAGGTTAAGTCAAAGATTCCCCTAACTTTGGGACTTTTATGCATAGGAAGTTTCTCAAACAACTTCCTCATTAAGTGTGTAGGGTCTCTTTTTGGCTCAAGCATCTTACCCCCTATGCATAGGAAGCTTCTCAAGCAACTTTCTCATTAAGTGTGTAGGGTCTCTTTTTGACTCAAGCATCTTACCCCCCATGCATAGGAAGCTTCTCAAGTAACTTCCTCATTAAGTGTATAGGGTCTCTTTTTGACTCAAGCATCTTACCCCCCATGCATAGGAAGCTTCTCAAGCAACTTCCTCATTAAGTATGACAAGTACCTCAAGTACCTTAGTCATCAAGCATGACAAGCACCTTCGGTGGAGTTCCCACCTCAAGCTCAGTCCTAGCTTGCCTAAGGTCAAAGGCAAGTTTAGGTCGGGTTCCCACCTCAAGCACAACCCTAGCTTGCTTAAGGTCAAACACAAGTTTAGGTCGGGTTCCCACCTCAAGCTCAGCCCTAGCTTGCTGAAGGTCAAAGGACTTTTAACACTAACCATTGGAGGTCTTTAATGAAGCTAACCCTAAGGTCTTTTAAGCTCCATTAGATGAACATTGCCCTTTGTTAGACTACCTCCTTTTGGACCCTTATTGAGATGTAACCATCTCTCTTCTTGGTCCCCTGCTGAGGTAAGTTTAGAAGCACTTATTGCACATTTCTCTTTGATAGGCCATCTCCTTTTGGATCCCTATTGAGATGCAACCATCTCTCGTTTTGGTCCTGTGTTGAGATAGGTCTAGAAGCACATGTCTCTATTCTAACTCTTGTTCCCGTTTATTCTCCCACATTAAATGATATGTTTAATATGAGAAATCATTTGGTAAACTTAGATATTATATTTTATGACATTACCTCTCTCTTGAAATCATAGTCCTCCTCGACTATGAGGTAGAGAAATTAAAGCCTAGTCATTAGTCCATGTTACTTAGCGGGTAGAGGATCCCTTTTTACCCTTCGATATCATTCCAAAATGGATGACTAATCCACTTGGTGCTTGGGAGACGTAGCTGCCGCAAGCATGTCTGCTCTTTCATATCATACTTTCAAAGTAGAGTGACAAGTTCTACTTGGTGTTTGGGAGACATCGTCACCACAAACATGATTCTAAGCATGCATACTATTTAAATTTGTGCACAATAAAAAGAGAACTAGTCTTATAAGACAAAAACATTTTTCAGTGAAAATGCATTTTCATATGCTTACTCTAGTGCAACATTGTAAGCATTGACAAGGTTCATAGTATCCTTAAGCTAGGTTCCTTGCATCCATTTAGCATCTTTAAAAGGATAATTCTTTAACTTAATAAGATATCGCCATATAATCTTACCGTTTCTTAATACCTTGTCTTCACGTCATAGGCTAGACTTAGATTGAAGTACTTCTTCTTGATCTTTGATTTTTGGAGGGTCTGCAACTATTGCTTCTTTTGATGGCACTCCTTTGTAAGGCTTATGTAGGTTCTCATGGAAAACATTGTGCATGATCCAATGGTTGGGCAACTTCAATTGATAAGCCATCTCATTGTCTGGCTTAAGAATTTAAAGGACCATAGTATCTTTTTACTAGTTTAGCATCATACTCTTGGTGGTCCGTAGGACTCTTGCCCGTAGAATGCCTCAGATGAGCCTTGAGAAACTTTAGCAAGACCCAATCATTTTCCTTAAAGTCTAAGGCTCTTTTGTGCTTATTAGCAGCAGCCCTTTTTTCCTTTCCTGTGAGATGGATATAACCCCTTTAATCTTTGGAAAAGATTCTTGTAGGTCTCAGCTATATTCATCAGCAACAGCAAAGATCTTCACTTGTACTTGAAGGGGTGCGATTTCTGGGCGAGCAGTTTCTGGCGAGCGCTTTTTAAGAATCGGGCGAGCGGATTCTCAAAATAAGGGACAATCTACCCATCTCTCTCTCTCTCTCTCTCTCTCTCTCTCTCTCTCTCTCTCTCTCTCTCTCTCTCTCCCTCTCCCTCTCTCTCTCTCCAACTAAAATTTGATTGTCATTTCACGACCAACTTACATTCAAACAAAAAACACCGGCGAATCATTCAATACACTATTAATAAGAGAAATAGAAGTTCCTTACACACAATTATGGTCTATTTCAAATAGCAAACCCCAAATCTATGAGTTCCATTGCATCCAAAGTAAATACATATGGGGGGTGATACATCAAGGGTGACGTGGAGGAAAGAAGGGCGGTGGGGGGCCATATCCTCTGGGAGGAAACAAAGGTCGTGCCAACGGGGGCAATGCACCAAATGGTGGGGGAACTACTCGAAATGGCAAAGGGTATGAACTATATGTGGGGGGGGGCTGCAGGTAGTGAAAGCGGCAATGGATCAACCTCGGGCGGGGCCTCAAATGTGGAGGCAATGAATGCACTGGGAGACGGTCTAGTTGCACGCCATGCCAAAAATGGGGCTATGAAAGTGGGATATGGTGCTGCTACTGCCCCACCCTGACTGCTGAGTGGTGTCGGGAACGGTGGTCAAGCAGATGAAGCTGCTCGGACACCTGCTGCGGCTGCTCAGTTACCTGATCTCTGACACTCCTATGAAACATCAATGTCGAGCCTAAATCGGAAGGTAGGCGTTGAGCTGGCTCCAAACAAGCACTGAAAACTGCCCAATCCTTCTCACAACTGATGCAATGTCTACGTAGTAGTAAACATTGTGCTGCCAATGTCCCAACTCCTGCAAAACAATCCAACACGCATCTCCCATGTCTGTGAAGGTACCTAGTAGCCATCTACAAAAAAAAAGTTACCTTTAGATTTATTATACTTATAATTTTATAGGAACAATAAAAACAACTACCAAAAAAATTCTACCGCCTGGCAAACGCTGGACTCCTCTCAACACCTCTACGATAAGGCTGGCCCATACAATCAAGCGTCCACTGTGTGGAATCTGATCCTGGTAGCTTCTCCCACAACATGTCGTCATCTGCAGAGAAGCAACGTACATTTGCTGCAATCTCTCCATCCGCTCGATCGTACCTCGGAAGTCGACACCCACCAGTTCTAGGGGGTGAAAAAATGGCTAGCAACAAAGTACCAACCTGCGGGGAGCAAGTAAAACATTATTTTTTGACCCGCGAACATCGAAGTTACTATTCATTATCAAAACAAAAAAATAACATACCCCCTCTAAATAGTCCTGAACAGTCGTAAAACTAGCCTCCGGTAGCCGTAAGTACAATATCCTCAACAGCTGGAAACCAGCTCCCTCTGCCTTCGAAGTGACGATGGAAAGATGTTCTGCACGACATGTCGCCACAACCATGCCATCCACCAAAAGAAACTCGGATGCCAAAAGGAATGCAACATCCACAAGGTCACTATCCCATTGGTTCCATAAAGGAACCCCACCCGTGCTAGCTGCATGTGGCCTAGTGTGTAAGGGAAAGGCCATGTACACCAAACGTACGCCACCCAATCTCAAGATGGGGTTCATCTGCCCTGTTCCTGATAGAGAGCCCAAGAATCTACGTAGTGACTGCATAGAACTGGCATGTAATTTTTGTTAGCACTATAAGTGTGCACATAACTATGATTGTAAATAAGCGTGGCTTACCTGTCATTGCACAACACATCTGGAATAGCTTTTGCCAACTCTTTGGCACTAGCATGCACTGCAAGGTGGCGTGGCTCTACATGCATATCTGTATGTAGCAACATACCATCAAATATATCTTTCAAGCAATGCTAAAGAGAACAACACAACATTAAGCATTTTCACGTACCTGGATGGTTATCTCCCACAACTCTGGCCATGTCTGATAGGTCCTCTGCAGCCCTACCATGTGATGGTGAACATGGAGGGGACTCTTGGATGCCCCCCACTGGTCTGGGAGTGAAGGATAGTGTCGGTACACTGTGACTCATAGCACCAAGGCTATGAGCACTATCGCTGACTTCTACAGAATACTCCGCAACCACATGCTCGCTCTCAGTGTCGCTCGAAACTACAGCCCTCTTCTTTCTCTTCCCACGTTGCTTGTCAGCTTGTTGTGCTTGCGAGTCTTTCCTTGAGGTCTGTTTCTTCCTCTCTGGTTTCTTTGATGTGTTTGGAGATAGAGCATCCTCTATCACAACTGCTTTCTTCCGTGACGCACTATGCTCCACTATTAATTAAAAGAAGAAGAGTTATTGAGCCCATATTCTATTGCTTCATGGCAAAGGTAAAAACTACATAGAGGCATACCTATGTATAGCTCTTCCTCTTCGGGTGGGTACTCCTTGTCTGGGTAGTCCAGCCACCAAGGACACTTGAGCCACGCTCCCTTTGGCCGCAAGTCATCTATCCACTCGTCAGGATATAAGCCCGTTTCCTCTCTCTCCGACCTGCACCATGCATCACTCGGGTGCTCGGGAATGGGAAAGACAAGAGCATCTCTCCACCATCTACAAGACAGACCACAATGTTTTCATTTTCATAGAGCAAGATTAGTGTATCCTACTACATTCTTAATTTGTCAATTAAAGATGTCGAACCTGTACAACAAGCGTCGTGCCGTACAAGCAAAATGGGGTTGCTCTTCGGGTTCATGTGTGGATTTGATCCGAGCACTCCACTTCTTGAAGGCCTTCTCAAAGTGCTTGCGTCTGTATGTCAATAATGTGTGGGCAAGTGTGCAACCATGCCTGCCTTCAACCTTCTCATGTTGGATAGCAACATCATGATTCTCAGCCTCCATTTTCTCGCCCATCTCAAGCACTCTCCTGTAGCAGCAAATAATAAGTCACAAGTTACATAACAAATTGCTAGCTGGTGCAAATGTTCACTAAATCTAACCTTTCCAACTGCCACCAGTACACGTGATATCAAAGCCACTGGATCCAGGCCTTCTCCGTCAAACCGATGCCCTTCTCCTTCAAGGATGCATCACCGCCTTGGAGCAAATCAAGCAATCGGCACTTCCTATCAAAGGAAAAGCAAGACTTACTTTTTATTGCTACATAATAAAAAGAGAAATATATCCAATGATTTAAACGACTATTACTTACTCTGTTGGGCTAATGCGTGCACGCGCTACCTCTGCCACTCTCGAGGGTGTCATTTTCGTGGTCTTCTCGCCCCAACCTGTAAATGAAATACATTTATGGAAAAAATCGCTGCCATTCTCTGGATTTGCAATGGTGGCTATCTCAAGCCCTTTGCGCGTAAAGTATTGCTCCGTTTGAGATAGCGTTAGATTGATGCTTCCTCGTATGCATCAGGTGCCAACTCGTAGTCAAAACTCCCTTTTGATGGCAGCCCTTCCGTTTTACTACTAAACATATGATCGAGCTCTTCCCATTATTTTCCAAAGACTCAATCAAAATACACATAATAAGATTTCGTAATCAAAACATATTCTCATATACAATTGGTTTGAAGCATACCTTCCAAAGTAGTTGCGCAAGGACAGCCATTGGCAATTTTAGCCACTTAGACTTATTTGGACCTCTAAAATTCAAAGCCCTTTCTGTTGCTAAACACGCTCTTTCGGGGAATTTTTGCAGAAGTGATGTAGGGTCCGCCAACCCTAGCTTTCTCATCATGAAAATATCATGAGCAGTCGTGTGAGTCATTGAAACCCTCGTGGCCCTGTTTAACAATCGATTGTAATTTATATAGTTTACAAATAAGATGCATTTACATTAGCAAAAAAAAAAGGGCTCACCTATTGATCATACCCAAAACCAATAGAACCTCCGCTGCCTCATGTGTCTGAAAGTCAACTAGAACGCACTCCACCTTTGGCGCTTTCTCAATTGGAATGTCATTCTCGTTCATCCACCGCATCCATGCCTCCAATCGGTGATTACCATCCCAAACCACAAAGTACCTCTCGACCATGTGACTAAGCTCGGGGATTTGGCGAAGCTCTTCATCCAAATCATATGACATTGCAAGATCCCTCACAGCGTGACCACGACGAGTAAATTGTTTGTGATCCTCCCCAGGAATTCGTTCACTAACAATAAATCTTGCCATCATTGGTTGGTAGCTTTTGTTTGCAATAGAGAGTTGCAAATCGGCCACATGGTCATCATGCGTGTGGATGGCGGGGTTTGAGAGAAGTCGACAAAGAGGCAATCGTGGAAATTTCCCATCGTATGGTACTCTGTGAGAATCCACCCAACCCAAAGAAATGTGTTTGTTGACAACATTTCCAAACGCTTCGTCTTTGACATTCTCAATAGCGGTACCTGTTTCCACACGATGACTGGGTCCGGCGCTTGATTGTGATGTTCCAGCCACTCCAGTTACAATGGATACAATACGATCCAAAGAACTCAATGCCTGAGATTGTTGGGTATCCTGTGTGCCTAACGGAGGTACTTCTTGTGAGGTAGTAACATCAACCTCATCAATTGCACGAGTATTTTTTGTTTGGTTTCTTGTTCTCATGCTTACGAGAAAGAAGGATAATTTATAAGAAATAGATATAGGATAATTTATGAGAATTTGTAGGTTAGAGTTTGAGATGTGAACAAAAAAAAACTTGAGAGAGAGAGAGAGAGAGAGAGATATCTGTGTAGCAAAAGAGAATAGAGAAGAAGAAAATAAAGAAGAGAAGGTCACTTTATAAAGCTTTTATTTTTTATTTTTATTTTTATTTTTTTTAATGACTGTGTGTGAGAGAGAAAGGAGTGTGTGTGTGTGTTGCCATGTACACACGCATGTGTGTGTGGACGCGTACACGTCCGTGCGTGTGTGCGTGTGTAGGTGTGCGTTTGTGTGTACGTACAGCGTGTGTGTGTATGTGTACGTGCAGCGTGTGTGTGTGTACGTGCAACGTGTGTGTGTGCGCATGCACGTGCGTGTGTGTGTGTGTGTGCGCACACACACACACTGCACTGAGATGCGTGTGTGTGTGTGCGTTTGTGTTTGTGTGTGTGTGTGACGCCCGTGTGTGTGTGTGTGTGCGTTTGTGTTTGTGTGTGTGTTCACACACACACACACACACGCTTTTTGCGTGTGTGTGTGTGTGGATACACACACGTGGCAAGGCACGTGGACACGCTGGCGCAGGTGGCCATTGCGTGTCCATGTGGGCTGGCCACGTGTACTGTCGGTTGGCGATAGTACACGTGGCCAGTCCACGTGGACACGCGCGCCACCGTGTCCACGTGGACTGCCGTGGGCCCGTGGGCGCCTCTGTGTACTATGCCTCTGGCCACGCGTTGGCCAGAGGCAGAGTACACACAGGTGCCCACGCGCCCACGGCCAGCGCGTTGGCCATGGACGGGCACACGCTCCCGTGTGGAGCGTGTGCCCGCCCATGGCCAACACGCTGGCCATGGGCGAGTGGCCGCCCATCCCGCTCCGCTCCTCCCCCCCCTCATCCCGCCCCCGCCTCCGCTCTTGCCCCCCCCCCCCCCCCCCCCAACCCAAGCTGCGGCCTCCGCCGGCCCCCGCCTCCGCCCCGCTCCTACGCCCCCCCCGTCCCCTTGCCCCTCCCCACCCAAGCTGCGGCCTTTGCCCGCCTCCGCCCCCCCTTGCCCCCCCCCCTCCCCAACAAACCTCCGCCCCCACCCAACCTCCGCCTCCGTCCCTACTGGCGGCCCAGCACGCAAAACCCGGTTGCCCATTGCCCTGGTCTCTCTCCCTCCGCCCCCCTTGCGTTAGTGCCTTGCTTCCGTCCACGCAAAACGCTCCAGCAGCCCGTGATCACACACACAATCACAAACAAATATTTTGTAACAATTTTTTTATAAAATATTTCATTTTTTAAACATTAATTTTTTAAATTAATAAAATAATATTAATTTTAAATTTATAACGGCTACTTATTAGACGTGAGTATATAATCAATTTGTTTTAGCTTATACAATGTGATCTTCTGCTTAATTATTTGCTTAGCATATCATTATGGTTTGCTCTTTATTTTTCTTGGGTAAAGAGTTTTCTTATCCTTTTTACAATGGTAAATTCATAATATCTGAATCATTTCTTTTAGAATTAATTTCTCCAATGCAATTTACAACTTTAGATGCTGTTATCGAAGTAGGTGATATTGAAATGAATTTGCCTCTTGAGAGGACTCTCAACAATTTGGGTGAATTCATCTATGTATTGGATGAGCAGCTTTCACGTAAATACAAAGTCAACATATCTCATCAAACACAGTATGCCGGCTCACCTAGCATGATTCCCATTTCCATTATGGATAGTCCGTCAAAGATGCAATTTGGTCCAAAGGAGTTAATAGATCTATGTACCCCCCCTCGATTTTGCCCTTAAACAGCTTCAAAAGGAGTACAAGACAAAATCTCTTACAGGCCGAGAAGAAGGGCACATTGACAAAGCTGTTAACGCAAATCAAAGTAGTGGAACAAGTTACAAAGATTCCAAGGTCTTACAATGGAGATCTCGTTCTAGAATTTCCACCTACCATGGGAAAGTTGCACCATATGGATGCGATGGAGCATAAGTATGATCCTCATTTGTGGTCGAAGCCTACTACATCCAATATTGTATTTGCAGGTGTAGTGCGTCTTAGTCATTGCATAGGATCTCTCAAGTGCATGAATGAACAATGTGTCCGCTTGGTTAATTACCATATTCCCAATACAAGTCATTTCAACGGGTACATACAAAAGGCAACTGGATGTAGGGAATATTGTAAGATTGGAGATAAGAGCCTTACATGCCATTTTTGTAAGGCAATTGCTTTTTGTATTGCAACATGTGATTGTGTAGTATACTATGTCATGCCATCCGATGAGACTGCCACTAGAGTCATGATTCATCGTGGCACACATCGACACGATGTGCGCAGCAGCACATCCAAAACACTAACGGACAACACCAAGCTGATGGTGCAAAGGAGTTTGACTGTTGACCCACACGCAGGAGCCAGGAAGGTTCAAATGTGTTTGGCAAAAGAAATTATAAGTACAACACTTCTTCGCAACAACACCAACAAAGGTATTTTAGGCGAGCAACAGCTATTTGCAATCGCTGAGGAGTTGGGCCCATTGGTGCAAGATAATTGGTATGAGCATTTCCTAGATTCTTATTTTAATGCAAAACTCTATGCTAAATTATTTTTTAATCTAAACACTTTTAACATTGACAGGTTTCGGAGGTCAGTATGTATTTTACGTAGAGGGGTTGACAAAGAATCTTTTGGCATTGATACACTCCTAAAACTGAAGCGAGACTGCACATATGAGTTTTTCCATGGAAGCCGGTTTCCTGGTCAAGGTATGGAGGGGGAGAAATGTTATGTCTTCAAAATGTCCACAATTGGTCCAGCATCGGGTGTGGACCTAGTCAACCAAATGAGACAAGATCGGGATGGTGATCTTCGACGTGCGTGGATCTAGTTTGATCACACCAGACGTGTTAACGATTGGGTGACTATGGCCTGTCATGTCTATGATCCAAGGTACATGGCCTATCTTAAGAGCTTTGTGGCTTTCCATTTACTCTCTCTAAAACAATTTGTTTGCAGCATGCAAGACCTTTTGACTATTGCAACATGTGAAATGAAACAGGAAGACATGGAAACGCAATGTTTGTTTTGGGAGTGCCTCAATGATGTAATGATATCATGTGGGTGTGACAAATCAAATTTCTTTGGCTACATGGCTGATGAAGCTCAAGCAAATTGGAATCCAGTTCGAATTGTTTTCAATGGTGGTGATAAGACCAATACAATGAGCGGCCGAGAGTGTTCTTGTCTTTTCCATTGGAAGCAAAGCTTGAATCAACACACAATGAAGTATGTGGTGCAAGCTTCTCAACACACACACAAAGAAATGTGTGAGAAGTGGAGGCAAGCACCAACAAAAGAGGCTGCAGCAGCAGAGGCTCGTCTGATACGCCAATGGTGGCGTAACGGTCATTGCATAGACCGTAACATTCCATACATGGATTCATGGCTTAGTTGGTGGGAAATTCGTATTGCACATTGGGGTGGCATTATGACATGCGTAGAAAGTAGCTCTGATGGACCAAACACTCCACGCACTAACCTTGCGGAGAGCAAGCATGGCAGCTGGCTAGCAGGGGAGGGTTTCCGTAAACGCATATCATTATATGATGCATGTACAACCGACCTTGCAAATTCCATCTTACAGAGCACAAAGGCCATTTCATACAGCCATGGAAAACACATTGGGAAGGGTCCATCAATACAAAATCTTACGGAACGCCATGAAAAACGTCCTAGCCAAGTGATTAGAGCAGTGAATGCGGTTACTGAGGGCACTCCAATGTATAAACAACCAACTCCATCAACAAGAGATAAGGAGACATCAAGGCAAAAACGAAAGCCAAATGAGGTTATCAACGTGGAAGATGATGCATCACATAGGCCTGAGTACAACTCGGTCACCAAAGATCGCAAGAAGTGTGGAAGACCACGTAAGATCAACTTTGCAGAAGAAGGGATATCACAAACCCCAAAACGAAGTATAGGTTTTGGTGGGCAATATGTAGTTGAGCGCAAGGTCAATGAGGCAATGTGGGCCATACGTCGAACTCCACAAGGTAGTAGGGTCACATGTAGCGGCACACCAAGAGGCGGACGCAGGTGTGGATGCAATATAGTAGGTTCTAGCCTTGGTATACCAGCCCCATCGTTTGCAGGATATCGAAAACATCCAAATGGTGTGGTGCGTCAATGGTTTTGTTTTTGTCCGGATCATGTCTTGCATTGTCATATAGTAGACCAGAACATTGAGCCGCAGCCTCTTCATCCACCACACACTTGGCCCGTGCATGTGGGCACCAACCTATCGGAGGATGAGGTGCAAATATTGCATGAAGGGGGGTATCAAGTGGAGCTAAGCAAAGAAGGAGTATCTAATGTAACGCCATTTGCTCAAGAACAAAATATGACAAACTCTCCTTTCAAGTCAAAAGATGCATCCACTCCTGAACGCAGTGCAAGAGCCACAGTGCGAGATGGTCTACGTGTACGATATCGGACTTCCATTTTCGAGGATGTTGCTCGCAAGATCAGTCTAGCACT
Organism: Adiantum capillus-veneris; assembly: GCF_014529385.1. Taxonomy (NCBI): domain Eukaryota; kingdom Viridiplantae; phylum Streptophyta; class Polypodiopsida; order Polypodiales; family Pteridaceae; genus Adiantum; species Adiantum capillus-veneris. The sequence goes on from NC_140947.1 coordinate 57,670,378, forward strand.
AGCCCTGAGAGCGAAGGTCGTAGAAGAGATATGTCCAGCAGATGGTGTTAGTGAGGTCTTCAAACTAGAGACGAATAGTGAAGATGGTCATGTCGGGATGTACAAAGTTTGTATTAGCAACTAGCCATTGTGCACATGCCCAGACTTCATGGAACGGGTGTAAAAGCAAAAACCATATCTTGCATGTAAACATTTGTATTTTATTTATCTGTGTGTGCTAGGGCTAAGCCAAAATGAGAACATGTTTATCCATCAACCAATCCTGGAAGATGTTGATATCTTCAGGGCACCGAGTCGAAGATCCAGGCATGGATGCATAGCATTTGACAATGCTCGCTTTTTCTTAGTATGCTTTACCTAAACAATTGTACTACTTTCTAATTTTATCTTAGGATGGTCACATTGGGATACATTCATTTGCAACTTTTTTTCATATTTGAGTATTGGTTTTTTATGTGTCAAATCGTGTATAAAATAATATAATATTACCACAGTGGCTATAAATTGCCATGGCTTGAGTTATTTTTGTGAAAGCGTCCACTAGCTTCCTAGCACACCTCTCCTTCTTTCACGATGTCCGACGATCTTGAGAGTAAAATAAAGTCTGCGTGGGATGCCATGGAAGCCATTCCAAACGGAGAGGCATTGTATGGAGCCGACTGGTTTCTTCAGGCTCTCAAGGCAACCATCAACGTGTATCGCCTCTATCAATGCCACAAGGAACTCAATATGCGGAGCTTAATCAATTTGAACGAGACGGGACAACTAGCTTTCTCTTGCTGGAAGAAGATTGGGCTCATCACAAAGGAGGATGAGGAGGAAATGAGGCAGCAGCTAAGCAACGTGGTGAATCTTAATATGCCAATCGAAGGGAGCACATCAACTACTAAAACCGGGCCTTCCAGAAGATGAACACTTCTTGTTTATGTAATGCAAGTTTAATAAAATGTAACTTTCTTATTATTAATGGGAGTTCTTGTTTTAAGTACCCTTGTCTATATTGTTTTTGAAACAATTTGTCTAGCTTCCATACCTTTGATTCTCTCTCTCTCTCTCTCTCTCTCTCTCTCTCTCTCTCTCTCTCTCTCTCTCTCTCTCTCTCTCTCTCTCTCTCTCTCTCTCTCTCTCTCTCTCTCTCTCTCTCTCCCTCTAGGGTTTCGCCAAGGATCTACTGCCGCAACTCCCCGCTAGGCGCAGGGCAGCGCCTTGTGGGGGGGTTACGTTCTAGCTTCTGCCCCCCTCATGCCAGCACAAACAATGTCGGCCCCGCTCTGTCGTCACAGTGTCAGCCCCACTCTGTCGTCCTCGGCACTCTACCTAGCCCGTCGAGTAGCACACAAGCCTTCAGCAGTGGCAGCAGGTCACCGACAGCCTGTTCGAAGTTGCGGCCTCTGTCGTCCTCGACCCTCTGCCCAGCCCGTCGAGCACCACACACGCCCTCAGTAGCGGTAGCAGAGCACGAACAACAGCAGCCACGGTCTCTATCGTCCTCGGCAAACCCTGTCCACCGACTCAACCCACCGTCTTGGACCTCAATCACTCAATCTTAATCTCTTTGTTTTTGGGTTACGTCTTTTGACCTGCAGGCACCAGTTCACACACAGTTTTGCAACAATGACTACTCCTAGCACTCCGGCTTCATGTGCTCGCAAAAGTTTTCTTGCTGTGGCAGCTGCCCCTAGGAAGGACTCCTTTGCCCGCCAAGAAGCCAGAATCTCGGCTCTTGAGACCCAAATTCAAGAGCTCGTTAGGGAAAATGTAGCCCTCAAGAAACGCCTACACAAGCTCGAGGTCACAAAGGAAGAAGAGAGCCAGGATCTCCTTACAAAAGCACGAGAGGTTGAAGCCTCCATTGCGGAGTCTGTCACAAAGGTCCAAAAGGAAGTCCGAGAAGTCACAGAAGGCATCACACAAAAAATCGGCACCGAGTTAAAGGCCGCCCTCCAAGAACGCCAGCTACGAGAATCCCTCGGTCTTAAAGTAAGGATCGGAGGGCTCCCATCACCATGGTGCACCACTGAGGACACTCTCGAAGAAGCAATCATCAAGCTAAATGACATCTTGCAGCCCATCACTATTGAGCCTGACACAGTCTCTTGGCTCAACGACACAAACAGATGCTTGCCACCTGGGCAATGCATACTTACCTTCAAGGACAAAGAAGAGCGGTTGAGGCTTTTACGCCAATCCCGCCTCCTCAAGGGAACGAATTTTTGGATCGCTGAGGAGTTAACTACAAACCAACTCAAACTCAAAGCAAGCGAGCTCAAGAAAATGCACGAGGCTCGTAAACAAGAAAAGTGGGCAGTCTATCGAGATGGGCGAGCTCTCATTCAGGATTTTCGAACTCCTAAGAAGACCCCGTTGCTATCGGCAACAATAACCACTTAGGATTTTTTCCCCTTGTTTTTTTTTTCATTTTGTCCCCCTCCTTCCCATTTTAGGTTACGCGGCTCATGTGCCCGTTTGTATGACCCCCTTAAAAGCTAGTACTCCCACGTCGAGTCTTTACACCAACCAATTGAGTTGTACTAGTCATATGATGGAGCTACCTTTGTCATTTGTGTATTTGGTCCCATAGGTCATATTTGACCTCCGAGGATGATAATCAATCTATCTATCTCTCTCTCTCTCTCTCTCTCTCTCTCTCTCTCTCTCAAAGAGAGAGATAGAGATAGTCCACAAAGAGGAAGAGAGAATCTTTTTAGGAATCTGCTCATCTGATTCCTAAAAAGCGCTCGCCGGAAACTGCTCGCCTAGAAATATCCCCCTACTTGAAGTAGTAAGGGACTTTTGGATCTTCCCTCTTTAACCTCAAAAGGTGCTTTCCCCATAGAAGTATGTACAATGTCATTGCATGCATACTCTATAAGAGGTAGGTACTTCGATCATCAAGAACATTGATCTAGTTCCATGACATAGGCTTTTAGTAGATTCAAGAATCATTAGATTAGCTATTTCACGTTGGTCATCCGTTTGTGGACGATAGGCCAAAAGAGAAATTTAATCTACTTCTTAGATTCCAAAAGAAACCCTTCTAGAAATTACTGGTCATTCTAGGATCTTTGTCCGACACTATGGACGTTGGAAATCCATGATGCTTGGAAATTTGAGATTTTAAGAGGGTTGCCATTTGATGTGCCTTAATAGTCTTTTTGACAGACATAGAGTGTGTTTTCTTGTTAAACCTGTCGGCTGAAACAATCCAAGTTGCTTCCCTCATTAGGAAAAATATGGACTCTCCTTGGGCCTTTTTGATTAGTGAAGGCTTAAGGGAGAACCAATGAGAAGGCTCTTGGGATATCACCTAGAGGGGGAGGAATGGTAGGGGTGCAGCCTAATCGTCTCCCTCTTCAATGCTTGGTTCTTAGAGAGAGGTGGGAGGTAGGCTGTGGGGGGGGGGGGGGGGGTAAATAGGAGGAGAGAGGTGTCATAAAAGAGGGAGAGACCCCCCAAAAAAAAACGCGCATGCTTAAAAACCCTAAAAATTGATTTTTTTAAAAAAGTTCCAAAGTTGACCCATTTGCCTCCGAAACTGCCCCAAAACATAAACTAACTTTAAAAAGTCAATTTTCCCCCCCAAAATCCACTTTTCTCTCTCTCTCTCTCTCTCTCTCTCTCTCATTACTTTTCTCTCCCACACTCTCCCTCTTCTCCCTCCTCCCATTCTCTCTCTATAGTCAAGGCAGCCATAGCCAAAAGCTTTCCACCACTCTCTTCCTCTCTCTCCATAGCTCCCCCTTCTCTCACACCTCCATCAACCCTCTACAGTCCCACACTCCATAGCCCACAGCTCCACTATCCTCTCTACCTCTCACTCCTCCCCTCTTTCTCTATCTCCACTGTCAAAGCCACCATAGCAGCTCACCTCACCCTCCCCTCAGCTCCTCATTCTCTCTCCACAGTACTCAACTCTTTCAAATCCCTTCCTAAGCCCAACTTCCCAAGCATGTCCACGCATAGACGGCCCAAACCAGAGATAGAGGAGATTGTGTTGCACAACACAAAAGACTCAGAGGGGGTATGGATCCCACAAGTATTCAAGAAGGGTGCATGGGTCTACATGCAATCGTCACGTGCTGGACCTCATCGCGTACGGTGGCGAGGCGTATTGGAACGTCATTGGAAGGGCCGGCTATTGGCATTCAAAGAAACCAAGTCCGAAATGGTGGCCATCGTGCAACACTTCTACAGTGCAGTTGAGATCCACCTCAAGAGAGCTTCAACTCAATTTGCACCTCATTGTAAGTTTTCATGGTTTAGCTATCCCATGCATATGTCATGTTTACGTTTATGTGATCATTATGTTTAACTAAGGGCATTTGTAAAGATGTTTTTCCATCCAGCTTAGTTGAGGAGCAGCCGCTTGAGTGCCTCTCAGGCACGTTCATGGTTGTGCATGCTCACATTGGGAGCTTATGTTTCCTAATGTCTCATCGAAAAAACTTACTGAGCAGCGAATATTCATGTACTCCCACAAGTACGTGGTACCGAAGTCAAGCCAAAGCTATGGTAGGTTAGAAGCCTTGGAGACACCCTCATTGCAGAGTGCAGAATGGCCAACTCCAGACCATTGGGCTTTGCTTTCTTTCAAGCGCAAGGTGCTGCAAGATTTCCAAGGGTCCCTAAAGTTTGGTAAGGCAACCAGATCGGTGGGTCTCAGTTGGCATTGTCCCATTCATTTGTTTGTGCATGCATTCCGCTCTCTGCCGATTGTAGAAACACCAACAATGTTTGTTTGCAAAGAAGTTGACATAGATGCAATGGACACCATTCTAGGTGTCAATTGGGGCTATGTTGACGGTTTGCATGCTGGTGACCGTTATAAGTGCAATGTGTCCCCCACACAGCTTTGCCTTCAGTATTTGAAAGCAAGCTGCACCTTGTATGCACGGTTTAGCTACGAGAGGTGGATGCACAAACATGGCACATGGATACCCTTGCAGTTGACAGCCGAAGAGGTTCAATCCTTTGAAATTCGTGTCCGCATGCCCAATAACGAGGTGGAGGTGGTTGCAGTGAATCCGCATTGGACTCTTGCCAATCTTCGGGAACACTTTGTCATAATGGGATTCGAGGATGTCGGTAATGCAAGTTTCAAACTGGAACAACGTAAGGTCTGCTTTGTGCTTGCTTAGCTACCTTTTCTTATTTTTTGTGGGTTTTTATATTTTGATTGCCCATTTTTTGGTTGTATAGATTGGAAGGCGGATGGAGGCCACTATGCTTGTTTACAAAGATTGGGCTACAGACGAAATCATCTTGTCTAAGTGAATTGGCTTGTAACTTTAATCGTTTATATATTGGATATTTTATTAAAGATTTTGAAAAGTTTTAAGGTGTTGTACTTGATTTTGTACTTGAGTTTTAAGGTGGTGAAATGTATTTTTTAATGCATATTTTTTATTTTTTTCGAGATGGAATATGTCTATATAAGGGGGACCACCTCCTCATTTCACCATTTTCATCCCAGCATTGCAGAGAGACCTAGCATACCCAATCACGCAAAGAGAAGAAATGGCTGCTACTAGTGCTTTAGACGCATTCCTTACTGAGGTTGGGCATGCAAATCGCCCTGAGCTTCAAGCATTTTTCACAACCCACCCGATTTGGAAACCACCTTCACCCTCCACTCTCAATCTCTTGAGCACATTACTTCATACATTTCCACGTGCATGGGGAGATTCATTGTTGATTTACCAAACCGGCCAGGGCAATGGGTCCCTGAAGGCCCTTTCCACCACATCTACCAAGGGGACAGGCCATTTCATCAGCGGCTTGCACGCTTTGCCACCATAGCACAACCCGCCGGACAATATGTGCGGCTTGAAGCTGATGATGTGCGAGCAATGCGTAAGGGAAGGATCGGAAACATTCTTTTCTCTGTTCAGGCCATAATGATCTTCCTCCTTCACGAGTGCCCAGTAGGCCCTGACGTAGTGCTACCACACTTGCAGATCGGCGGGGTACTGGCTAATGTGAAGGACCCCAAGCCCGCGGCCAGTGACTCATCTGCAAAGGAGAGGACGCTTGCCTTGACCTACCCTGTAGGGATTCAAGGCCTCTTGGAGGCCTCTCCATTTGTCGGTTCATCCTCGGGACCGCCAGAAGGAACCACCACTCGGGATGCCATCCCTGAGGTAGAGATTACCCGCTTCTCCTCCATTGTGGTGGGTGGGGAGGAGTTTGTGTTTATGCACGATCTGGAGAAATCCTTTGAGCTTCGCATGGATGAGTGTTGCGCCATCCTTGATGCCCATGGCAAGTTTGAGGTTGATACCACCACCTCCCATGACGATGATCTCCTACTGCCCATGGGGAATACTTTGGCGGACACAGTGGCGATCGCACAAGCCGAGGTGGCAGCGGCCGAGCAGGCCAAGGTCTCTGAGGAGGAGTTTGTGGCCGTGCAAGCCATGTGTTTGGCTAAACGCGCAAGAGTGGATTCACCACCACCTGCTGCAACACCTGTTTTGCTTGATCCAAAGGGGAAGTCAAGTGTGGATCTTTACTTGCACCCGGATGCCGATGAGGAGGATCGTAGACAAGAGGTATAGATGCTCACTTACATTTGATTGTTACAAATGATTTTGTTAATGTCATATCATAATTCTGTGCCATATCTCAGAAAACCTATGTTTTGCAGGATGTTTTGGAGGTTGACGCCTGGGCGCAACGGTCAGGGGGGAGGAGGACGCCGTTCGGACCTCAAGCGGCACTTGCTCACTACCTCAGCACACTTCCCACTGGTGTCGTGGTGTTTGTCCATGCCGACTACTCTCCCAATGGTCGCTACAACATTTTTGCTCTCCGTTCACTCTCCAAGGCGTTGTGTTTAACAACACTTGCCCAAACGGCCAACCTTGTAGTGCTTGTAAAGAAAGATTTTGCAATATCCACTTTCGGTGTTAGCTTTCGCGGGCGCCTTATTGCCCATGTCAGCATGAACCAAGCTGTAGGGGTTAATGACACCCAAGAAATCACAACCACTTTACTTAACAGGGAGCCACCCCAAAAGGCCAAGCGCTAGAAAATTGTAATTCGAAAGATCCTAAAGCAAAAGCCGGATATCATGTAAAGCATTGATTTCTTTAATGAAACTAATTTTTCCTGTCTATGACTCTCTTTCTTGCAAGGTTTTGAATTTCTTATATGTTGGGCTTCCATTGTGTATGAGAAGAACCATAATTTTTGCTATGACTACTAAAGGTTTTGGCAGGCATTAAAATTAATAAAATGCACACTTTGTTATATCTAGGCTTCCAAAGTTATGGATGTGCCTAGTAAAGGGCTTGGAAGTCCCTAAAATATGTTGCCACAAGGGCGCGCATTGGGGCCTTCCATCAGCAGATGAAGTGTGCAAATGCGCGCCCTTGTGGCAGATGATTTTGGACCCATCTAGGAGCATAGCCAGGTGCAAAACAGAGTGACAAGACATTAATACCCACTTGCAAAACAGGAAGACATGCATACCCAGGTAACCTTAAGCCCATCTTGCCCCAGATACCTAAAGTTGTATTAACAAACCACAAGAGTAAACTATGTGGCAATATCTAGCCCATTTTGGAGTATAGGACTGACATGGACTAAGGGGGGATGATTCCCAGAAGCATCTATGCTAATTGAAGCATTGAAGCAAACAAAACATACTTATTGCTTGTCAAAATTGTTTGGAAACCACTGGAAAGTGTTTGGAAAGCACTAGAAAAGGCTGCCACAAGGGCGCGCATTGTGTCCATCCATAGGCCTCTGGAAGCCCCAAATGCGCGCCCTTGTGGCAGCCAGTTTGGGGGCATTCCAAGCCATTTTCAACACTTTGTAAATGCTTTTGTCATGCAATAGTGAGTCACATAGCATGGATACATCAGGAAGTGCATGCCCCACTTAGCCAAGGTGCTAAACGTAGGCAATTTTTCACAATAACAAGCTAATGGCTACATACATACAATAGAAGGTAGACAAAACTTGGACCAGTGCTACATCACATGGTACAGAATTAAAACAATACAATGCGCAGTGGGGTATACAATAAAAGATGCTTATATTCAAATTCTTCCCAATACAATGCATAGAGTGGGGTATACAATCAAAAGACGCTTGTATTCTTCCCAATCTTGGAGTTCCGTAAATACAAAAAGGTTTGATGCCTAATTACAAGCTACTCCTCATGGCGCAAACGGCGAGCAAGCTGCATATCCTTGGTCATAATGGTTACACGCTTTGCATGGATGGCACAGAGGTTAGAATCTTCGAATATGCTAGTTAAATATTGCTCTGCTGCCTCTTGGACTGCCTCTATGGCCACGGCGCCCATCCGAAACTGAGTGTTGTACAATTGCAAAACCTCCCTACATAGCCGTGCAAAAGGGGCCCTCCGAATCAAGAGCTCGGTGCTCTTTTGATAGTGTCGAATCTCCGCAAAAGCACGGCTGCACTTTCGTACCTTCTGAGGTCGACGTGGAGGTGCATTTTTGGCACGAGTTGGGGCAGCTTGCTTCCTCTTCTTGTAGACAACACTCTTTCTCTTTTTTTTCTGCACTGGCACTTCCAACACCTCATAATCTGATTCCACCCACTCTCCCACTGATTCGTGCTCTTCACTATTGAGCGGATGTGATGGTGTAGGTCCACTCCCTTTAGGAAGTGTCTTACCCCCAGTAGACATGTGAGCCTGATAAGTTTGTATTTGGACGCCAACCCATGGGGCATCTTCATCCGTTTGCGTCTCTTCGGAGCCTTTTGACGGTTGCTTTTGGCTGTTTGTTTCTTTGCCTTGGTCACTCTCATCCTCCCTGTTGCCATCAGAATCGTTGGAGTCCGATGAATAGACAACAAGGCGATGCTTCCTTCTCTCTTTTGCAGCTGTAGAGGACTGGCCATGCTGATTTGAAGCTCCAGCTTCTTCTGTGTGGACTTCACCTTGAGCTTGTGAAGTTCCAGCTTCTGTTGCTGTACCTTTGAGTCGTTGGCCATCCGGCCCCTCTGGATATGCAATCCTAGCCATTTGTTTTGTTCTTGCCATGGTAGCACCTAGCAGGGAAAATGACAAAATGAGCGCCTTCAACCTTTAAATAGGTTTTTTAAAGATTTGGGCCCTTTCACACTATGCGGCCAATTGAGTGAAACTCAAATAAACCAATTGAATTTAACAACTAAACCTGGATCATGCGGACAGCTGACGCGACGCCCAAACGCTGCCTTTTCGATACTTAGTTGCACGCCAAGCTTCATGGCCCAGGGACGCTCGCGAGCGTTTCCACTTCTCGGATGCTGCAGTACGGGAGGCGTTGCGTAACTGCTTTGCTAACATCGACTCTCTTGCTTTCTCAATAGTACGATTTCTCCCAAAGGTGTGCCTAAAAAACCAGTTAAACATCTCTTGGAGGTAGTTGGAGTGTGAACTACCACCACCATGCCGAGTATTCTTGAAGTAGACTCCTTTTGCTCGATAGTGGGACTTCTCCATGCCTTGTGTACTCCATATATCAAGCGAACCATAACGGTCCATGAAGTATGCACCATGCGCATAGAGAATGTGCTAAAACAACCAAAAAGGAGATAAGCCAATAGAAAAGTTGCATTTTCAAACATTGCATATGTATTAAGTCCGTTAAAACAAACCATGTAGTGTGTAATCTTGCTTTCAGACCATCCGTCCTTAGCGGCCTTTGTGAATTCATAAAGCACCTTCTTGAACTCCTCTCGCTGCTCAACGATGGTGCTTGAAAGATTCATCAATTGCACAACCTTTTGAAAGGATGACCATACTAGCTTGCGTTGGTTAGCAACCTCCACATTGGGATCTTTGTCCATCGTGCATGAACAAAAATCTTTCCACAACTCCCACTGCTTCTCACTTGCTAGATCGACACTTGCCTTGGATACCTGCATTGGAGACTTTGACATCTTCTTGAAAAATCGACGTGCCTTGGCTCCATTCATGGAAACCTTCTTTGCCACCTCATATGTCTTCTCCCTACAAGTCTCTGCTACAATGTTCACCCTTGATCGGTGACATCCAATCTCATTAAGGAGTGTCTCCACCCCCTGCAAGGAGTCTTTTGACCGTTGAAGGGGCTTCATTGTGAAAGCATAATCAATGTGATGCTTTAGGATCCTATCAAATATTCGCATAAACGCATGCAATGTACAAAAGTGAACATTATTGAGGGAGAAGGGAATTATGGGGTTCCACCCAGGATCTTTGCTATCCCTATTGGGCACCTACAGCATATCACATGAAAGAACCGAAGTTTGCCACTCCCTATTTATATGGTCATCATTATCTTCATCCTGACCTTCCACTTGAGTTGCTCGACTTGTCTTGTGCCCTTTCGTACAGAATGGACAGGGAAGTAAAGAATTTGCACCTTGTTTGCATCCAAGCATGCACTTTATGGTCTTTAGATCACCACCTAAATGCTATTCAACATCAAACTCCCCACGTCTTGGAACCATGAGCTTCTCACCGTTTATTTGAGCTTTAATGACCTCTCTGACCCATGGGATTCTACTGAAATTCCATGCAAGGACTTCATGTGTCTCTTTCGGAACTTCAATTGCACCAAGCCACCATATATCCTTCTCTGATTGCACACTAAAAGAGGGCTTTGTCGCTTCACTCGAAGTGCAAGATTGCTTGGCATAAGCTAGGGCTTCATTCATAAGCGTGATGCTCATTCTCTCCAACTTTCTCCCTTTAACAATTACACACTCATCCAACTTCAGCACGAACACAAGCTTGCCTTCAAGAACTGCCAACAATATAAAGCCTCAGAATGCATGTTATGACACATCATAGAGCATGTAGGCAACTCTAAACTAACCTGCATCACTCAAATTGTAGAAAACAGCCATGGACTGCTGCAATCGTATCAAGTCCACAGAGATATGCAGCCCTTCCTTCCTTGTGATTTGCTACGGAGCGGCTGAAGAGGCATCGTGTCTTCAATATACAAGTAGTCCCCTAATCGGTGAACAACATCTTCATTTGACACCTTCTTGGCAATCGCCACCTGTGAGGAAGTGGGAATAGGTTTTCCGTGACTCCTCGACTTCTTAATGCATCTTTTAACACTTGATGTATTGCTTGATAGCCCTTCATACTAATCCCAACAGCATCACAAATATCCTGAACATCTAGATCAGTGACAATATTAGAAAATCACTAAGAACTCTCTTAGTGATTGCGTCTTTCAAGTGTTTTTCCTCTGGAGCATCAAGCATCCCAATAAAATCCTCTTTGTTGAAACAAGAACGAAGTAAAGTAGCCCTAGCTGACGCATTCTCGCCGCCACACGTTTCTTGGACGAAGTTCCTATTGCCCAAAACAACAATGATGAGCGGTATTAGACTTAAACACCATGAGGGACAGAACATGTTACCTTATAGCTGTCACCCTTCGTTTTCTTGCACCTCCACGTGGTGCAAGAGTCTGAATTTCGGACAACTCTCGTTTCCTCACCCTACCTCCCATGGCAGTACTCTTCATGTGTGAAAGAGTATCCTCAAGCTTTTTAATTACATTTTCCTTGGTTGTGATGGTGCTCTTTGCCTCCTCAAGCGCACTAGTAGCTGTTTGCATCTGATCTTGAAGATTGTGGAAACTCCCATTGAGCAACTGCCAATGACGCAAGTAGATCTCGGACCGCGCAATCTCGTGTTTGTTGAGTCTCTTGCAGTAGCCCAACAAACCTTGCTCTCCATTTCCAACGTATTGCAACAGTGATGGAATGTTTGTAAAAGACGGATGAACATTGAGAGAAGGATCCTTTGGATACAAGCATCCGTCTATCCAGAGATCCACATTCTTCTCCCCTTGAGCGCGGCGTTCGTTGGCTGAAGGTAATGTACCCAAGCACGTTTTCTTTGTCGGAACATACTCTTGAGGTAGGCGTAGGAAAAGCCCTGGAGACCTACCGCGTGAAGAGCTTGCTGGGACATTGGTCACGTCGTCAAGAGGCATTGTAGGATGGAGAGATGGAGTTTGCAGGATGGAGAGATAGAGCTTGTAGGATGGAGAGATGGAGCTTGAAGGATGGAGAGATGGGTGTGTAGGTGCAGCAGCAGGTGCAGGTGCAAGGGGGATGGGTGTAGGAGAGGAGCTTAGATTAGGAGGGAAAGTTTTCAATTTTGGGGGGAATTTCCTAAAAGTTTTGGAGGGAGTCAAAAAATGTTGAATTATGAGTAATTTAACTTAATTTTTCTTTTTTAATATGTATATATGTTGGGGGTACTTTTTAGGGGGGAATAGAGTTTTTTTGAAAGTTTTTGAAAAAAGTCATTTTTTTACCTCTTTGACCCACGGATTTGCTTAGGTGGCATGGGAGAGTTAAGAGGCCACTTACAAGTTGGCCAAAAAGCTAGAGAGAGAAGACCCCCTACCCCCCTACTTTTCAAATGGTTTACCCCCCCCTTCCTGTAACATTTAATGGCCTAATAACTTATGAGTAGCGGAAATTAGCATGAACATAGTGGGCATTTCATTAGAATAGATTCCTAATGAGAATTACAAGAGTGCTTGGGTGGAGAGAGCAACAAAAAGCATAACACCTAGTTAGATAGCATCGACAATACTTTCAAAAGAGAGAGAAATTAAGCTATTGACAACAGTTGAGGACCGGATTTTCATGGAGCCGGTCCCCCCTCCAAAAGGCTTTGTATTATGGTTTCTCCCATCAAGAGAGACATTGTACAATACAATTCTTTGTGTTCCTTCAAGACTAGCTAGTGCAATGAAGATGGAAACTTCATGCACTAAGCAAAACACTTAACAAACACAACTTGAATTATCCCCGTTCTCAGACCCAAGACCTCACACACCTTCGAAGATGGTGAGAGCTAGCAGGGTATGAGAGTAGATTGAGAGGAAGAAGGAGTATCTTACGAGAAAGATGTACATCTCCTCACATAATCACTCACATGTAGCGTAGCTTAGCTTAGTAATTAGCTTGGTAGAGGAGATGAGCATGCATTGAAGCTTGGATCTTGGTTGGATTTGCATCCACATGCCAAGAGAGTGTTGATGTAGGCTTCTATCTCACAAGCTTGGAGTAGGTGATGAGTTCTCCATTAAAGCTTGGGAAGAGATAGTCTTCTCTTTCTTCACACATGAGCTTGTGTGTGTGTGTGTGTGTGTGATAATGCCTTGCAAAAATCAGCCCCCTCTCTCTCTTGGGCGAGCCCTCTTGCTAATTGCTCTTGCTGAAGTCTCATTGGCCCTCCCCAAGTCAAGCCAATTACAATTAAGCAGCATAAGTGATAGCCTTCTGACATGTGTCTCCCTTTTCCCTTTTGTGAGAGCTTTAGGTAATTAAATAATTAAACTAAACTCTCATTGGACCCCTTTGCCTCCTGGCCAATAGGAATCAAGCAAGCCATGGGGCTCCTGAATGCTCATTGGACCCCTTGGGAGACTGCCCAATAGTCTTCTAGGAGACTTAATTCTCATTGGTTTCTTTTATTAAATGTTTTTAAATTAATTAAACTAGATTTACTCTAGCTTAATTCTCATTGGTCCACTTCAAGGTTCATCCAATAGAAATTGGGCACACCTTGTGGGCATCCGGCCTAGGGAGCTGACATGTGTCCCTCATTCCCTTTGTGTAAAGGGAGCCTGTGTGTGTGTGTGTGTGGCTTTCTCTCTCATCCCCCTCCTTTAGGGCTCGCCCCCTTCCATGTAGGGATGTGCAAAGACTTTTAGGGCACACACAAAGCATCCAATTTTCCCTAGGGTTGACCTTTGGACACAACCTTTGAATTTTGGAACCTTAGCATTTTGGAAGTCTTAATGGGCTGAACCTTAGGGTCTTTTTAGCCCATTGTTGCACATGGCTCTTTTGCAGATGGCTCCCCCTTTGGATCCCTATTTTCCCTCCTTTGGATCCCTATTGTGGCCGGTCTGCTAGCTTAACCAATATTCTAGCTTTTTCTCCCCTGGCCTTCCCCACATTAAATGATCAGTTTAATATGAGAAAATCATTTAGGAGAATTAGATATTGATTATTATGACATTACCTCTCTCTTGAAATCATAGTCGTCCTCGACTATGGTGTAGAGAAGATAAAGCATGTTCATGAGTCCTTTTCTTAGTGGGTAGAGGATCCCTATGTTACCCTACGACATCATTCCACAATGGATGACTAGTCCATTTGGCGCTTGAGAGCCTGAGGCTGCCGCAAGCATGTCTGCACATTAGTCCTATAAGTCTTCCATAGTAGAGCGACAAGCTCTACTTGGTGTTTGGGAGACGTCGTCTCCGCAAACTTGATCTAAGCATGCATACTACTTCATTTTTGTGCACAAATAAAGAAAAAGAGAGTCTTATAAGACAAAAATTTTGTTCATTTTTAACATTTTGTACATTTGCTTACTCTTGGGAAGCATTGTAAGCATTGACAAGGTTTAGGTTATCCTTTAATTGTATGCCTTGCATCCATCTAGCATCTTCAAAAGGATAATTCTTAAACTTAATAAGATATCGTAGGATAGTCTTACCGCCTCTTAGTACCTTGTCTTCATGTCAGAGAATGGACTCGGGCTGCAACACCTCTTCTTGGTCCTCGATCTCCGGTGGGTCTTCAATAGTTGGTTCTTGAGGTGGCTCTCCTTTGTAAGGCTTTAATAGGCTCACATGAAAAGCATTGTGTATGAGCCAATGATTGGGCAACTTGAGTTGATAGGCCATCTCATTGATTGGCCTAAGAATCTGAAAGGGACCATAGTACCTTTTTGCTAGTTTAGCATAGTACTTTTGGTGACCCGTAGGATTCTTGCCCGTTGTGTGCCTTAATCGAGCCTTGGGAAACTTTAACAAGACCCAATCGTTTTCTTTAAAGGCTTGGGCTCTTCTGTGCTTGTCAGCAGCAGCCTTTTGCCTTTGCTGTGAGATAGAGATAGCATCCTTAATCTTTTGGAAAGATTGTTGTATGTCTCGGCTATACTCATCTGCAACGAAGATCTTCCCATGTACCTTAAGTAGCAAGGGACTTTTTGATCTTCCCTCAATTACCTCGAAAGGTGCTTTTCCTGTGGAAGTATGTACAGTGTTATTGTAAGCATACTCTACTAAGGGTAAGTACTTCTCCCATTGGGATCTTTGATCTACTTCCGTTACATAGGCTTTTAGTAGATCGAGAATGGTTAGGTTAGCTATTTCACTTTGGCCATCAGTTTGTGGATGATAGGCCGAAGAGAAGTTTAGCCTTGTTCCTAAATTCTCAAAGAGACCCTTCCAGAAATTACTGGTCATTCTAGGATCTCTATCCGACACTATGGACATGGGCAAGCCATGGTACTTGAAAATTTGTGAAATAAAGAGGGTTGCCATTTGATGGGCTTTGATAGTCTTTTTGACAGGTATAAAATGAGCTTGTTTACTAAACCTGTCTACTATCGTCCATATTCCCGTATTCCCATGGATAGACTTAGGCAATCCAAAGATAAAATCCATGGATATGCTCTCCCATGGTGAATTAGGGATTGGCAAGGGTTGAAGCAATCCAAGTTGCTTCCCTCTATCAAATTTTGTGTTTTGGCATACCACACATTTGGAAACATACTCTTGTATATTCACTTTCATGGTAGGCCAATAGAAATATGTTTCAATTCCCTTTAAGGTAGACTGAATCCCTCTATGCCCCGCATAAGGTGGAGCATGAGATTCATACATTACTTTCTCACGTAGTGAGTTAGTAACGCATAGTCTATTGCCATAGAGAAGATAACCATCTTGTAAAGTAAATGGTTCTTCTTTCTTCCCTGATGCAAGGGCTGAAATCACATCTCTAAAATCGGGATCAATAGCATACTCATCTATCATTGAAGATAGATCATTGTGAGTTGCTATGGAAACCGCATTCACTCTCGGCCGTCTTGAGAGTGCATCAGCTACTTGATTATGCTTGCCAGCAATGTGAGCAATATGAAAATGAAATTGCGAAAGGAAATTTGCCCACCTCATTTGTTTGTCTGCGTCATGAAGTACTTAAGACTTTGGTGATCCATTCGCAGAATGAAAGGAGTCCCCAATAAATAGCGCTTCCATGAGTCTAAGGCATGTAGAATTGCAAGGAGTTCCTTTTCGTATATGCCTAGAGCTTGCTCAACAGGGTCGAGCCTTCGACTCTCATAGCCTATGGCATGCCCTTCTTGGAGCAAACAAGAAAAGTTCACTTTTCTTTCGATTAACATAAAGTTTATTCTCTCTTAAAACTTGAAATATTACCTGGAGGTGTTGCTTGTGTTCCTCCAATGAATTAGAGTAGATGATAATATCATCAAAGAACACTCCAGTGAAGGTTCGATGAGGCCTGAACAGCTTCTCCATCAAGCGGTTGAATGTGGCTGGTGCATTGGTCAAGACAAAAGGCATAACAATGTATTCGTAAAGACCAAATGTAGTACGAAATGCGGTCTTTACAATGTCTTGATCAACTATCCTTATTTGATGATAGCCACTTTTTAGGTCAACCCTACTGAAGTAGGTCGATCCTTGTAGCTTATCAAATAGGTCTTCTACCCGTGGAATGGGAAACATATTCTTGATAGTGATCCTATTTAGTGCTCTATAGTCGACACACATACGATATGTGCCGTCTTTCTTTTGCACTAATAGCACAGGTAAGCAAAATGGAGATGAGCTTGGCCTAACCATACCCTTCTCAACTAACTCATGCACTTGCCGCATAATCTCCTCTTGTTGAGCTTGAGAAACTCTATAAGGAGTTTTATTAGGCGGTGAACTTCCTGGAAGAAGTTCAATTGCATGGTCATCATTACCTAGTTTAGGAGGTAGCTCACAAGGGATGTCGTCAATAAAAACATCTTGAAACCCCTTGAGAAAATTGGATAACTCTAATTCCTTTTGGTTGCTTTTATTTTCTTTTGCTAAAGCATTAGGTTCATTTTGAGAGTCTTTAACAAAAATCATGTACACGGAAATAGAGCTCTTTATTGACTTGTTGAAAGCTGGTGTATGTACAATGGGGATGGTGTTACCCATTTCCTTAGCATCTATATACATGTCTTTTTCCCTGAATTTAAAGGAGATTCTCCTTTCAGGAAATTTAACATTGGCATCCAGGCGGTCAAACCATGGTGCCCCTAGGATTACATCCTCATGCTTGAGAGGAGAGAGAAAGAAGTCCTCTTTGTCCACATAGCCTTGGACATGAAGCCTCATTTTCTCGATTAAGGGAGTGACTGAAGCTTCTTGCCCCTTGAAGGCACTGTCTACGGGTAGGACATCTCCCATCTCGTAGGATTGTATTCCTAGCTTGGTGGCCAACTCTATAGATATAAAATTGTGAGTAGAACCAGGGTCAAAGAGAATAAAAGCATCATGTTCTCTTACCTTTCCCCAAGCATGGCATAGAGGAGATCCTTTGTGGTGAGTTTGGTGAGTCTCCTCCTCTTGGATTTCAACCAAGGAAGCTCTAGGAGGATCTTGGCGGTTGTTCTTTTGGGGACCAGCGCGGTACGCATGCCCTTGTTCGCCGCACTTGAAACACCGGTTATCCTTACGATAACACTCTTCAGGAGAGAGTTTATTCTTACCTTTGTAAACTCCCTTCTCTTTAGCTTTGTTGGAGTTGCCCTTAGGAGACTTTTGGACATTGTCCTTCCCCTTAGGCTCATTGGAACCCTTGTTTTCCGGGGGCTTATTATTTCTTTTTTCCCCTGTTTGGAAATTGATTCGAGAGGCGACCATAGTGTGGTGTATTACCGCCGATATGGTACGTGGTCTTTGGGAGTTGACATACTCCGCCATTTCTTCGGTTAAGCCCGCACAAAATTGTTGCTTTTGCTCTCCAAAATCCAACTTTTTGAAGACAGTGGCTTTGAGTTATAGGTCCCAAAACTTGTCTACATATTTGTGGATAGATTCATTGCGAGAGAGCTTTAAGCTTCGCCATTCGGTGAGTACTTTGTCTTTGGCATCGGTGGCCAGAAACTGCTTCATAATGGAAGCTCTTAAAGCTTTCCATGTTAGTGGAGCTTCACCGTTGGCTCGTAGGCTAGACCACCATTGTCTGGCGGACTTTTGAAAGTGCATAGCTACATGGCGTAGCTTAGAGGACTCCGTGAAGCCCTCATCTCCAAACGCCGCATCGAATTGTTGGATAAAGGCCAAGACTTTGTCCGTAGCACCAAAGGTACCATCATAGGTAAGGAAAGAGATGCTCTTCCCTCCCTCTTTGAATTTCTTCAACTTGGACGACCTCTTCCATGCGGCATAGGATTTCCTATGGCCTCTTCTTTTTGATGGTTCAAAGGTTGCACCATCACTTTCTTCAGAAGGTGAAGAATTTGAAGAAGGTGGAGAAGAGGGTGACCTCTTTCTCGCCTTTTTGTTGTCTTGATCTTTGTCGTCTTCACCATAGCTTTCATAAGAGGAAGAGGATGAAGAAGATGGAGAAGAGGGTGTCCTCTTTCTTGCCTTTTTCTTCTTTTGCTTTTTATCATCCCTCTTTGAATTATGGCGTGGAGAAGAGTGTGATGGTCTTCTCCGCTTTGGTGGTGATGGAGAGCGTTTAGCCCGCCGTCTTCGTGGAGCCATCTCCGCCGAGGTGGCGGGAGACTCGCTTCTTTCTCGTTCCTTTGGTGGAGGCTCTTGAGTTCTCCTTTGGGAAGGAGATGCATCACCAATAAGTAAATTCTTGAGCCCTTCATATGGATTCTCTTCTTCTTCCCGAATCGGAGAGAGACCTCTTTTGGTAGTCTCACAAGGAGGCTTCCTAGGTGTTCTCTCGTCATGGTGATGAGCTTGGAGAATCCCGTGAGCACGGAGCTGTCGTTGCACTTCACTTTGGAGAGATGGATTGCCCATGGCTTGTTGAAGCCTAGAAACAAGATAGTTAACAAGCATTGAAGCATCATTAGTAGCTTGCTCATGAGCAAAATCAAAGTTATCAACATTAATTTCACTCTCTTTACTACTGTCAGCCATTCTAACAACTTTTAGGTGTAAACTTTTTAGGTGTACTTCGGCACTTCAAGCCCTAGTTGCTACTCCTCTTTACCCCTTTAGAAAAAGCACTCAAGCTACTGTACCCGCGGCTCGAATACCATTAATTGCAAGGAATAGAAGAGAGGGTCTTTCGACACCAAAACAGCACCGGCTCCTGTCAATCTTCTAATAGCTCAATAGTGGTTAAGCCGTAGGCAAGCCCCATAGGACTCCACTATTAAGACCATAGCTCTCGACGGTGATGCCCCGTTAACTGCACGAAGGCAGGCGCACTGCAAGGCTGAAAATCCCTATTCTACTTACTCACAGGCAATTAATAATACCAACCATTTGTAGCTAGCTTGAGGACCTCCCTTCTTGAGCAGGAAAAGAGAAACCTTGAGCTCTGATACCAATGTAACATTTAATGGCCTAATAACTTATGAGTAGCGGAAATTAGCATGAACATAGTGGGCATTTCATTAGAATAGATTCCTAATGAGAATTACAAGAGTGCTTGGGTGGAGAGAGCAACAAAAAACATAACACCTAGTTAGATAGCATCGACAATACTTTCAAAAGAGAGAGAAATTAAGCTATTGACAACAGTTGAGGACCGGATTTTCATGGAGCCGGTCCCCCCTCCAAAAGGCTTTGTATTATGGTTTCTCCCATCAAGAGAGACATTGTACAATACAATTCTTTGTGTTCCTTCAAGACTAGCTAGTGCAATGAAGATGGAAACTTCATGCACTAAGCAAAACACTTAACAAACACAACTTGAATTATCCCCGTTCTCAGACCCAAGACCTCACACACCTTCGAAGATGGTGAGAGCTAGCAGGGTATGAGAGTAGATTGAGAGGAAGAAGGAGTATCTTACGAGAAAGATGTACATCTCCTCACATAATCACTCATATGTAGCATAACTTAGCTTAGTAATTAGCTTGGTAGAGGAGATGAGCATGCATTGAAGCTTGGATCTTGGTTGGATTTGCATCCACATGCCAAGAGAGTGTTGATGTAGGCTTCTATCTCACAAGCTTGGAGTAGGTGATGAGTTCTCCATTAAAGCTTGGGAAGAGATAGTCTTCTCTTTCTTCACACATGAGCTTGTGTGTGTGTGTGTGTGTGTGTGTGATAATGCCTTGCAAAAATCAGCCCCCTCTCTCTCTTGGGCGAGCCCTCTTGCTAATTGCTCTTGCTAAAGTCTCATTGGCCCTCCCCAAGTCAAGCCAATTACAATTAAGCAGCATAAGTGATAGCCTTCTGACATGTGTTTCCCTTTCCCCTTTTGTGAGAGCTTTAGGTAATTAAATAATTAAACTAAACTCTCATTGGACCCCTTTGCCTCCTGGCCAATAGGAATCAAGCAAGCCATGGGGCTCCTGAATGCTCATTGGACCCCTTGGGAGACTGCCCAATAGTCTTCTAGGAGACTTAATTCTCATTGGTTTCTTTTATTAAATGTTTTTAAATTAATTAAACTAGATTTACTCTAGCTTAATTCTCATTGGTCCACTTCAAGGTTCATCCAATAGAAATTGGGCACACCTTGTGGGCATCTGGCCTAGGGAGCTGACATGTGTCCCTCATTCCCTTTGTGTAAAGGGAGCCTGTGTGTGTGTGTGTGGCTTTCTCTCTCATCCCCCACCTTTAGGGCTCGCCCCCTCCCATGTAGGGATGTGCAAAGACTTTTAGGGCACACACAAAGCATCCAATTTTCCCTAGGGTTGACCTTTGGACACAACCTTTGAATTTTGGAACCTTAGCATTTTGGAAGTCTTAATGGGCTGAACCTTAGGGTCTTTTTAGCCCATTGTTGCACATGGATCTTTTGCAGATGGCTCCCCCTTTGGATCCCTATTTTCCCTCCTTTGGGTCCCTACTGTGGCCGGTCTGCTAGCTTAACCAATATTCTAGCTTTTTCTCCCCTGGCCTTCCCCAAATATCATTCTAAACCAGAGAGGGTTGAGGAGATTAGAAGAGTTGTCTTCCAAGAAGATGGACCTACACGTGCAAGACAAAATGTCAGGGCTCAAGAGGAGCAAGGACAGGATAGAGTGGAACCACAGGTTGTGGCTGAGCCTGAGCCACCTATTGTGCGTAGATCTGGACGTGTCACGCGACCTCCTGATAGGTTTGTTCCATCTATGAATTATGTCATGTTGACTGATTGCAATGAGCCTTCATGTTACAAGGAAGCAGTGCAAATGAAGGACTCCGGGAATTGGCAATTGGCCATGCAGTCAGAGATGACAGCTCTGCATAAAAACCAGACATGGAAGCTAGTTAAATTACCACGGGGCAAAAAGGCTCTACCCTATAAATGGGTTTACAGGTATAAGATCACCGCTCATGATAGTCAGCCAAAGTACAAAGCAAGGCTTGTTGCCAAGGGCTTTAAGCAAGAACAAGGCATTGACTTTGATGAAGTCTTCTCTCCGGTGGTCAAGATGACTACATTGAGATGCTTTCTTGCATTGGTTGCCATATTAGATTTGGTGTTGCACCAAATGGATGTCAAGACAACGTTCTTGCATGGTGATTTAGATGTGGAAATTTACATGCAGCAGCCAGAAGGGTTTGTTGAGAAAGGCAAGGAAGATTGGGTATTCCAGTTGTTAAAGAGTCTTTATGGCTTAAAACAATCACAGAGGGCATGGTACCATAAATTCCACAAGTTTATGCTTTCTCAAGGCTACAAACGTAGTGAGTTCGATCACTGTCTATATACAAAGAAGGCTAAGGATGGTAGTTGGGTGATCCTTATTTTGTATGTGGATGACATGTTGATTGCTGGCAAGCACTTGGAAGAAATTTCAGCTTTGAAGTCAAAGATGGCAAAATCGTTTGACATGAAAGACATGGGTGAGGCAAGTCATATACTTGGTATGCGCATTGAGAGAGACAGATCAAAGAAGTTGATTTGGTTATCTCAAACAGAGTATATTGACAAGGTTTTGCAACGTTTCAATACGGAGAAGGGAAAGGCATTGAGTGTTCCATTGCCACCATATGTGAAACTTAGCAAACAAGATTGTCCTGTGTCTGAGGAAGAACAGGCTGAAATGGATAAGATTCCATATGCGTCTGCAGTGGGTAGTTTGATGTATGCAATGATTGCTACTCGCCCACACATTGCATTTGCAGTGGGAGTAGTAAGTCGATACATGTCAAACCCAGGCAAGAAACATTGGGAGGCAGTGAAAGGAATATTGAGATACCTGAAAGCTACAAAGAGTATGCGTATATGCTATGGGAGTCAGGAGCTAAGTGTAAAGGGTTTTACAGACTCAGATTATGCAGGTGACTCAGACAACCGAAGATCTACGTCAGGGTATGTCTTTACATTGGCTGGTGGAGCAGTATCATGGCGTTCTAGATTACAAGATTGTGTTACTCAGTCTACTACAGAGGCTGAATATGTTGCAGCATCAGAGGCATGCAAAGAATCAATTTGGCTTAATCGGCTAGTAATAGATTTGGGAATCAAAGAAGAGATGCCTGTGTTATATTGTGATAGTCAAAGTGCTATACAATTGGCTCGCAATCTAGTTTATCACTCAAAGACAAAGCATGTGGATGTGAAGTATCATTTCATCGGGGAAATGCTCGAGGATAAGCAACTTCAGCTTGTCAAAGTTCACACCACAGAAAATCCTGCTGATCTACTTACAAAAGGACTTCCCTCAGAGAGCTTTGCGCATTTTCGCAAGCAGTTAGGTGTAGGGTAGTACATCACTTCTCTACATCTCTTGTATATTAGCTTGTATAGTAGCTTCTCTCACACTTAAAGTACCACATTGGACTTTAAGTGGGAGGTTGTTGGGATATAAAGCCCAATGTGGTCGCCCAGGTAAGTGGGCGGGCCGCCAGGTATGTACACATATTCTTTTGTAAAAATCTAATAAGAACTCACTATGCTCTACACATTACAGTAGAGCGAGTTCACCATATCGTCGTGCTCTTCTTCTCGCACTCTCTCTCGTGTCGCACTTCCGCTCGTACTCCTTCAGACACAACCTTTGAATTTTGGAACCTTAGCATTTTGGAAGTCTTAATGGGCTGAACCTTAGGGTCTTTTTAGCCCATTGTTGCACATGGCTCTTTTGCAGATGGATCCCCCTTTGGATCCCTATTTTCCCTCCTTTGGATCCCTACTGTGGCCGGTTTGCTAGCTTAACCAATATTCTAGCTTTTTCTCCCCTTGCCTTCCCCACATTAAATGATCAGTTTAATATGAGAAAATCATTTAGGAGAATTAGATATTGATTATTATGACACTTCCCTACTTTTAAAATGGTTTACCCCCCCGCCCCTACCTTTTTAGGGGTCAAAGGTGGAGGAGACCCTACCAAAATAGCCCCATTCAAAGCCTTTGTCCCCCTTAATCTTGGCAGGCTTCCTTGAAATTAGGGATTCTTACAAGGCCCATGGAGAGTCCATTTTTTTCCTAATGTCGATCAATTTTCAACTTTTGGTATACCACGCATTTTGAAACATACTCTTGTATGTTTACTTTTCATGGTAGACCAACAGAATTACATTTCTACTCCTCGAAGAGTCTATGGAATCCCTCTTTGCCCCGCATAAGGAGAAGTATGGGATTCATACATGACTTTCGTATTGTATGGGTGATTAACACATAGCCTATTGCTGTTTGGAAGATAACCATCCTTCAAGGTGAATGGTTCTTTTTTTTCCCCTATTGCAAAGGCTGTAATTACATACTAAAAGTCTTGGTTAGTAGCATACTCATCTATCATAAAAGATAGATCATTATGAGTTGCTATAGACACCAGATTTATCCCTGGCCGTTGTGAAAGTGCATCAACCACTTGGTTGTGCTTGCCAACAATGTGAGCAATATGAAATTTAAATTGCAAAAGAAAAATTTCCCACCTCATTTGTTTGTTGGAGAGCTTGGTTTGCGACATGAAGTTCTTGAGGCTTTTGATCCATTCGTAGGATGAATGGAGTCCCCAAGAGATAGTGTTTCCACGTGTTTAGGGCATATAGAATAGCTAGTAGCTATTTTTCATATTTGCCCAATACTCACTTATCGAAGTTGAGTCTTTGACTCTTATATGCTATGGCATGCCCTTCTTGAAGCAAAATAGCTCCAAGGCAATTGCCACAAGCATCACATTGGACCTCAAATGTCTTTGAGAGATCTAATAGTGTGAGCACATGTTGAGAGATAAGCTTCTCAAAAGCTTCTTGCACTTTTGCAGTCCATGAATACTTAACGTTCTTTTTTGTTAAGTCATGTAATGGGCTTGCCTATTAGGGAGATTTTTTCCTATGAAGCATCTATAGTATGCACACATACCTATGAAGCTTCGTACCTCCTGTAGATTCCTTGGATTTGGCCATCCTTTTATTATCTCTAACTTTGTTGGATCCATATGGGTGCTATCTTTAGAGATAATGTGACCTAAATATTGAATCTCTTGTAGGAAAAATTCACTTTTCTTTTGATTAATGAAAAGCTTATTTTCTCTCACAACTTGAAAGATCACCTGGAGGTGTCGCTTGTACTCCTCAAGAGAATTTGAATGGCCTGAAGATTTTTGTCCATCATGAGTTTGAATGCGTCTGGAACGTTTGTCAGGCCAAAACTTGTAAGTTATCAAATAGATCTTCTATGCGTGGCACGAGAAATCTATTTTTGATAGTAATCTTATTTAGTGCTCTATAGTCGACACACATGTGATATGTGTCGTCTTTCTTTTGCACTAAAAGAAATGGTGAACAAAATGGAGAGGAGCTAGATCTCACCATCCCTTTTTCCACCAATTCATGCACTTGCCTCATGATCTCCTCTTGTTGAGCTTGTGAAACTCGCTAAGGAGGCTTGTTAGGCAGTGAGCTTCCTGGTAGGAGCTCAATTGCATGGTCATTATCCCTCATTTTAGAGGTAGCTCACTATGGATGTCATCAATGAAAACATCTTGGGATCCATTTAGGAAATTAGACAACCATCTAATTCCTCTTGATTCCCTTTATTGCAAGGATATGGTGTTCCCCTACTCATTAGCATCTATGTACATGCTCTTTTCCCTGTAGGTGAAGTAGATTCTCCTTTCAAGAAAATTCATGTAGCCATGTAGTTAAACCATGGTGCCCCAACGATTAACATTCTCATGTTTGAGAGGGGAGATGAAGAAATCCTTTTTTTCCACATAGCTTTGGACATGAAGCCTTAATTTTCCAACTAAGGAAGTAACTGAGACGTCTTGTTCCTTGATAGCTCCATTGGCTTTCAATGCATCTCTCATCTTGTGGGCTTGTATGCCTAGCTTAGTGTTCAACTACATGGATATGAAGTTGTGAGTTGAACTAGGGTCAAACAAAATAAAGGCATCATGTTCTTGCATCTTTCCCCAAGCATAGGAAAGGAGAAATCCTTGGCAATGAGCATCCTCTTTTGGAGCTTCAAACATAGAGGCTCTAGGAGTCTCATTGCGAGCAATTCTCTTGGGGCAAGGACAATAACCATGGCCTTGCTCCCCACAGTTAAAACATTTGTGGCCCTTACGAAAAGCTTCTAGCTCTTTAGGAGAGAGTTTATATTTACCTTTGTAAACTCCCTTCTCATTGGATCGATTGTTGTTGTTATTGTTGGAATGGCCTTGGGAATAATTTTGGGCATTGGATTTCCCCTTGGCATCACTTTTGTCTTTATTTTCCATGGGCTTGACATTCCATCTAGCCCCTTGTTGGAAATTGATGCGCGAAGCAACCATGATGTGGTGGATTACCTTGGTGATAGAACCAGACCGTTGAAAGTTGACATACTCGGCCATCTCTTTGGGTAATCCCGCACAAAATTGTTTCTTTTGCACGACAAAGTCTATCTTTTGAAAGATAGTAGTCTTGAGATGTAAATCTCAAAACTTGTCCACATATTTGTGGATAGACTCATGAGAGAGAAGCTTTAAACTTCACCATTTGGTAAGCACTTTGTCCTTTGCATCACTTGCAAGGAATTGCTTCATGATGGAAACTAGTAGAGTTTTCCATGACTTTGGGGCTTTGCCTTTGCCACGAAGGCTAGCCCACCATTGATGAGCCAATTTTTGGATGTACATAGCTACATGGTGTAGCTTGGAGGACTCCGTGAAGCCCTCGTCTCCAAAGGCCGCATCAAATTGTTGGATGAAGGCCAATACTTTGTCAGTAGCACCAAAAGTACCATCATAGGTGAGAAAAGAGACACACTTTTCTCCCTCTTTGAACTTCTTTAGCTTTTGTGACCTTTGCCACGCAGGGTAAGATTTGCGATGTCCACCCCTCTTGTATTCTATAGTAGAATAGCAGGGAGGTAAAGAAGAAGGAGAAGAGGGTGACCTCTTTCTTGCCCCTTTCTTCCTTTGTTTCCTCTCCTCCCTTTTGGAGTGATGAGGAGAAGGACTATGGGTTAACCATTTCCTGTTGGGAGGAGTTGGCGATCGTTTAAACTGCCATCTTCATGGAGCCACATCTTTTGAGGAACTTAGGGAGTCATTACTTTCTCGTTCTTTGGATTCCTCCTCTCATATGGGAGAGAGTCTTCTTTTGGGGGTCTCACCAAGAGACCTCCTAAGCTCTCTCTCTCCTCTTTGAGAGGAAAGGAAATCCCATAAGCACGAAGTTGTTGAGTAACTTTGGCTTGCAAAGAGGGGTTGCCATAGCTTGATGCAACCTACTAACAAGATAATTAACAAACATGGGGGCATCATCATTAACACCTTCATGTGCAAAATCAAAGTTATCAATGTTCATTCTACTCTCTTGGTTATTGTGAGCCATGTTAATTAAACTTAGGTGTTTACTTATTGTATGCTTTGGCAATTCAAAACCTTAGTTGCTACTCCTCCTAGCCTTTGAAAATTCGGCACTTAAGTATCTACACTCACGGCTCGAATTGGTTAATTATAGAGAGTAGTGCAGTGAGTCTAACATAGAAAATTTGCCGAGGCATAGCTCCTTTCGGACTTCTTATGGCTCAATAATGGTAAAGCCGTAGGAAAGTCTAAAAAGACTCCATTATTAAGACCAAATCTCCCGAGGTGGGCACCATATCCCACATAGTGGGCTCAACAAAACCGATAATAGATCCCAGTCCCACTTACCCTAATATAATTAACAAAATCAACCATTAATAGGCTACTTAAGGACCTCTCTTCTAAAGCAAGAAAAGAGAAATCAAATGCTTTGATACCAATGTAATGAAAATGGCCTATGAACTTTGAGAGTTGCGGAATTAGGAAATTAGGTGAAGCATTTTTGAGAGATTACTTTGTGAGCATAGCGGGTGAACTTAATTGATGGGAGCAACATAAACATGGTACTTAGTTTAACTTGGCATGAATAATACTTTTGCAAGAGAGAGAGTTTAGAGAACATGACAATAGTTGAGGACCGGATTCATATGGAGCCAGTCCCTCTCTAATAGGTATTTGTATTATAGTTTCTCCCATCAAGAGAGACTTGGTACAATACAATCTTTGTGTTCCTTGCGACCTACGTGATGCAATGAAAATGGAAAGCTTCATGCATCACAAGCATAACATAAACTTGTGAAAAGCATTAACTATCCCAAGCCTTAGTCCCAAGGCCTCAAACACCTTCGAAGGTGGAGAGAGCTAGCGGGGAATGAGGGTAGAGAAGAGGAAGAAGAAACATTTCATAGGAGAAAGAAATAGTTCCTCACTTATCATCACTCTTCTTTCTAGCATACATAATAGCATTGTAATGGAGATGGAGAAGATGGAAAGCTTAAGCATTGAAGCATGGCTCTTGGTTGGATTTGCATTCCATAGCCAAGAGTGTTGGTGTAGGTTCTCACTTCTCACAAGCTTGGAGAAGGAGGTGGAGTCCTCAACTTTCACCAAGTGAGAATGGATCCACAAAATGAGTGAGTGTGTGGTGTATATCCCCCTAGCACCCCCCTTGTTTGCTTGGGTAACTTTTCCACATGCTGCAAGCTCATTGGACCCCTCCCCTCTAGCCAATCACATGCAGCATGCATTCAAGAACATGGGTAGTCTTTTGACAAGTATCCTCCTTACCTCTTAGAGAGAGAGAGAGAGAGAGAGAGAGAGAGAGAGAGAGAGAGCTTGAAAATATCTAGATATTTGTTGGATGGAACTAGAAGCTCATTGGACCCCTCTTTAGCCCAACCAATGGCATTCAAGCACACCATGTGGTTAAGCATAGGGAGAGTCTGACATGTGTCCCATGTGCTCTTTTAGAAAAGGGGTGCCCCTTGGGTGAGTGGAAGGTTAGGTCAAAGATTCCCCTAACTTTGAGACTTTTATGCATAGGAAGCTTCTCAAGGAACTTTCTCATTAAGTGTGTAGGGTCTCTTTTTGACTCAAGCATCTTACCCCCCATGCATAGGAAGCTTCTCAAGAAACTTCCTCATTAAGTGTGTAGGGTCTCTTTTTGACTCAAGCATCTTACCCCCCATGCATAGGAAGCTTCTCAAGCAACTTCCTCATTAAGTATGACAAGTACCTCAAGTACCTTAGTCATCAAGCATGACAAGCACCTTAGGTGGAGTTCCCACCTCAAGCTCAGTCCTAGCTTGCCCAAGGTCAAAGGCAACTTTAGGTTGGGTTCCCATGTCAAGCACATCCCTAGCTTGCTTAAGGTCAAAGACAAGTTTAGGTCCGGTTCCCACCTCAAGCTCAGCCCTAGCTTGCTCAAGGTTAAAGGACTTTTAACACTAACCATTGGAGGTCTTTAATGAAGCTAACCCTAAGGTCTTTTAAGCTCCATT
The DNA here is from genome assembly GCF_014529385.1 of Adiantum capillus-veneris. Classification (NCBI taxonomy): domain Eukaryota; kingdom Viridiplantae; phylum Streptophyta; class Polypodiopsida; order Polypodiales; family Pteridaceae; genus Adiantum; species Adiantum capillus-veneris. The sequence goes on from NC_140947.1 coordinate 57,699,099, forward strand.
AGATGCACATTGCTCTTTGTTAGACTACCTCCTTTTGGACCCTTATTGAGATTTAACCATCTCTCCTCTTGGTCCCCTGCTGAGGTAAGTCTAGAAGCACTTCTTGCACATTGCTCTTTGATAGACCATCTCCTTTTGCACCCCTATTGAGATGCAACCATCTCTCCTTTTGGTCCCGTGTTGAGATAGGCCCTAGAAGTGCATGTCTCTATTCTAACTCTTGTTCCCATTTATTCTCCCACATTAAATGATCAGCTGAATATGAGAAAATCATTTGGTAAAGTTAGATATTATATTTTATATAGTCCACGTCCTTCGAGGCCTCAGTTCTCCTTTATCGGCCGCTGACTTGGCACCCCTTTGTGAGACCTCTGTAAATTGCCCATGAGGTTGTGCGAGGCCTGGAGCAGGGCCCACGTCACCTCGAACATCTGGTCATTGGAATACAATGGAGGTGTTGCATCCCAATTCCTCGGGCTTCCTCCCGCCCCCTTCTCCCCTTCCATTGTTGGGTGTTGTTGCTCATATGGATTTTTTGCCTGCTACTTCTTGATCACTGCCACTCTCAGTATTGGGTAGCTCAAGCTCACTCAAGTGTTATCACTAATAGTAAATTGCATCATCCTCTACTTAAGCATAGTCATAATCGGAAAAATTGGTATCCTATATCAATATTAGCATATCCCAAAATTTGGGAAAATGCAAGTGTCTGGTTATACTTGGCTTTCGAGCTTAGAATTAGGGGAGGGAGGGAGGTTTGAGAGATCTATCATCTGAGAAAGGGAGATGTAGAGCAATGGTAATTTCCGCAAGGGGATTGATCATGGGGGGATTGGACTGCAGATCTTGAGAATCTTGACTTGCATCGAGTTGCACAAGCAACCTCCTCTGGCCTTGGCAAGAACACCTATAGACGATGGTGGGCAAGGGTCAATTGCAACATTGAGTAGTAGTACTCAACTGCCCTTCCGCACTAGGCTAGGTTATCTTCTTTAGTATGATCACCTCTTATGGCTCTCAGTAATTGAACTTTGTTCGGCAGCCATGGAACTTACATATAATGAAAAAATTGAGATTAAATTGGTCTTCCCACGTAGACAATAAAAATCTAACCAGAGTTGGTCTAGCTATATGGTGGTCCCGAGGTGGGTGTATAGGTAGACCACTAGACTACACAACAGAGGTATGTGAGATTTTGATGTTGTTCATGGCCCTTTGACCTAGGAGACCTTTCCATCATTTTCATGTAAAGATGTAGCAAATTTAGCATCTTAGAAGCAGGATCGATGCAGTCTATTTGCTAGTGATTTGTTGTGATTGTTCTGGGTCTCTCTCTCTCTCTCTCTCTCTCTCTCTCTCTCTCTCTCTCTCTCTCTCACACACACACACACACACACACACACACACAAAGCCTTAAGGTAAGAAGGGGGATTCAAACTCAGACGAAGCCCCCACTCCAAGCACCTCTCCCACCTTGGCATGTTCAATAGAAGGTGCGATCTCTCAATGGACAAGAAACAATGGGCCTTCCAAGCTCAAAAACATTAGGGCCCCAAGCGTCTCGGCTAAGACTTATTGTGGTTTATCCTTTATAAGGTGATCTGAACAGGGGTCAAGTTACTTGTCTTATATGTCATTCTAGTATATAAGGGTCAATTGCGACATTGAGAACCTCGAATCAGTACTATTCCTCGATAGCTCTGTTGAGCCAGCAGAGGATCACACCCACATTTTTGCTCACACTCATCATTTTTGTAACCATTGATTGTAATAAATGTCTTTCCGACATTAATTTTGATTTGAGCCATTCATTAAGTAACGGGACTCAATTGAGTTTCCAGCTTGTAATCCCGAAGTAATTTCACTTGCTGATGTAATTAGTTAGAGATGTTCTCACCTCCAAGGCTGAGGTATATAAGCCAAAGTTTTTGTAACCTAAAAAAAGTCAGATTATTGATCAAAGTGAGTTTTTGAGCGCCGTGACTGTGTCTGAGAGAGAGTGAGAGAGAGAGAGAGTCTTATCTACTTGCTACGTAAGCTACGGAGCCGCCATTGGAGAAGCGACACCACCATTGTGTTAGCGACGGCGAGAGCTACGCACAGATACCAAGAGTGCGCGCTATCGGCTTCTATGTGTGGTAAGTTCCTACGAGCTTCGGTGTGAGTTTTCTTTCAACTCGTGTGTCGGAATGGAGCGTGCAGCATATCTATAGAACCACAACGAGTAGAGCTACACATTGGTACCATCGGGGTCAAGTTTCGATCACCTGTATTTTTCGGCCAGTCTTCATACGCGTTTACCGCACGGAGTGGTTATTGGTTGATTTTGTAGTTCAATTCTTTAGGGTGTTGTTCTTACCTAGTGTATAGACTTCCCCCTTGAATGTGAAATCGATTTAACGATTCTAGATCCTGTTTCGTATAGCATTCGTTCGTAGTACGGATTTCAGTCACTTGCGTATTTTAGAACTTAGATTTGATTTCCTTAGTAGTGATTGTCGTTAGAAGGTCGAGTAGGTGATTTGACACCCACCTAGTTGTTTCCATGAGCCTGCGGGTCAAGCTCCGTCCTCGTCTGACAAATTATGTTGTTGGTTGAGTTCTCGCTATTTAGCTTCCGCTAGCGGCGTAACCGCCTTAACATTTGGCGCCGTTGTCAGGGACGAGAGCCCTAAGTAGGTGACCTTAGACTAATCCTACGAGGTGAGTCGTATAAACTACTTTGTATACTTTAGTTAGAAAAGATCTAGGAGTGGTGGACTCCGAAGATCTCGAGAGATACTAGGAAGTGGGGTATTCCTGGGTCTTCCGTGTTGACAGTATTTTTAGTTTAGCTTAGATTTGTTTGTTGTTTTGTTGGTGTTGAGTAGTTGTTGATAGAAGAAGAATTTGCTAGTCCGTGAGTGGCAGTGGATCTCTTTAAAATCACAATTACCAAACCCATTTTATGATTAGGAATAGCTTAGGTAGGACTTCATTTGATCCTGATCTGGAGCTAGTAATCATTGGAGTATTTGCTTGATATGGTTGATTGCATGTTAGATCACTAAACCGTCGAGTTAGTAGTGAAACTTGCAATAAACAAAAGTCAGAGAAATTTTCTGTGTATCTGGGAGCTGTTGAGCACTTGAGAAAGCTTTAGGAAGGATTCTGTGCCAAAAAACTGGAAATCTGCAACTTTAGACATCATACGCGTATGATGTCTAAATGACCAAACAGAGACCAAAACAGAAATTTTGACTTTACCAGAGTGTTCAAAAGGGGAGTTATACCCTAATTTCAACTTAAAACAAGAGCATTAACACTCAAAGAAACCCAAAAAGACAAGTCGGAGTCCAAGAAACGCAAAGAATAGGAAATTTTGGATTCAGATCTTGTTTTTACATTCAAACCTGACAAAAACACTTGAAACTCAATTATAAACATTGGAGAAGGCTTAAAACCAAGAATAGTCAAAATCTGGGACAAAAGACATCATACGCGTATAATGTCTTTTAGCACATCCACTACTTATTTTTGATATTTGACCTGACAAGATTGTTACAAACATTGTAGAAAGCATAAATATCAAGTCTTGACCCAAATTGATGAAAAAGACATCATACGCGTATGATGTCTTTGACCTAATTTTGGACATATTTTGATACTTTGCCAATACATATCCATTGTAATAGCTGTCTAGAGGTTATATTTCAAGTTTCATCCCATTTCGATCACAATTGACCCAAAACAAGTCAAAAGCGGAAAATTGCCAAGAAAAGCCTAAATTAGCCATAACTTGCTCAAACAGAGTTCAAACTGAATTTTGTGAGTGGACAGAGCATAAGGGGGCTACTGAGAGTGAGCATAACCAAAATAGTCCAAATCAATGAAAAAAGACATCATACGCGTATAATGTCTTTTTCAGCATAACTGCAACAAAATTCTCACTTGATGAAACAGAAGTTGTCCAACTGACAAGATTAAACAATTGACCAAGTATCAATCAGTTTGGATCAATTCTGACCACAAAAACTTGGGAAAACAAATTGCCGAGACGGAGAAGTTAAAGTCCTTTAGGGGAATTGATGAATTTGAGATCGGGCAGGAATCTCCAGAATAACCAATCAAAACAAGGGGAACAAGCAAGTGTCATATCAACCGAGGGAAGTGTAAACCAAAGTTGGGTGCAACCATTAGAGCCGATCTTTGAAGGAAGTGTTTCTGATACTTCTTCGGAGAGATCTTACGAGATTTTCATCGAACACTTGGAACACTTGAACCTGAACAACAGAGAAAATATGGCAGCAGGATCATCAAACCCTTCCGCCACAATGAAGCTATTGTTCATAAAATACCAGTACGACAATGAGCAAGGTGCCAAGATCTACAAAGATGGAATGGACCGCTATTGTGTAAAGATAGAAGAGAGACCTAGTGAGTTCAAGGACTTAGTGCCTGTGAGCTATAGCGGAGATAGATATCTAGATGACGAGGGTACCATGTACTTGGTAGTCCTAAACCCTAACATTGTGGACAAGTGGGGATTGATGGGCACCAAAGCCAAAGTAGATGAAGAACTTGAGGAGAAAGCACCAATAATGAACTTACCTGATGCGAGGTTAAGAAGAGAGAATGAAACTACAAGGATCAACACTGATAACATCTATGTGGGGCTATACAAATATAATAATGGGGAGAAAGATCTCTAATATAGATGTGAAGAACCCTACACCGGAGAGTTGACAGACCGAAAAAGACTTTATGTTTTTACCTACACAGAGGGATCGGAAGTGAAAATTGCCGCTTACGACAAGTATGGGAGACAATACTCAACAATGGGCAAGAAAGAATTAGAAGGATATACATACTTTGGGGGACCACTACATCAGTATTATGTTACTTCTAGCTCACAAAGACCAGCACCAACAAATGGAGTGCAAAACCCAATGACAACAGGAGGACAAAGAACTCAGGTTGCTGACTCTTTCAGTCAACCTCAGTACTCGAAGCCCGGACCAATGGGATCATTACATTCCAGAGAGTCAATGGATACGAATCGAGGTAGTGCAGTTCCAATCCCCACATATATCACTCCAGGTCCAAGGTTCGAAGCGGAACCATCACATTTAACTCCTAGTAGTAGATTCAGGGCAGGGGAACCGACAAGGGTAACCCATGAAGTCCATGATGCTAGAGAAAGCTTTAGCCGGGACACAGGAGCAATGAGATTGGTATCATACCATAGACGTATGAGACCATCTCAAGTAGCCAAGTGTATGCCAAAGAAGTATGGTGGTTCAGGAGATCCGTATGCACATGTGTCACTCTTTAAGCAAGTCTTAAGAGCTGAGTAGATACCAGATTTCCATACACAATACGAGGGATTTGGTCTTACTCTAGAAGGTACGGCATTGACATGGTTTCAACCACTGAACATAGGGGGATTCCATGACATTGACCATTTGCTAAGAGAGTTTGCTGAGGAATTCTCAAAACGAGGGATTAAGCACAATACGGTCTCACAAATATATGCTTTTAAACAGAGAGAACACGAAAAAGTGAAGGAAGCTTCACTTCGCTTCAAACAATACATTGATAGATGTCCAGTACGTGAACGACCACAAGATGACAGACTATCTGTTCTCTTTATTGAGGGACTGAGAAATGACACTCTCAAGAAGGACTTGCACTTGAAAGCTTGTACAAGTTTCGAGCAAGTAACGAGAGAAGCATTGTACTTAGTGGATAACTGTACGGTTTATGGAGAGGTGTCAGCGGATACAGATTTTGTATCCAGTAGCTCTTCCTCCGTAGTGAGCGAGACTACCACTAAAAAGAATGTTCAAACAACAACCATGCCAAATGTAGAGCAAATGATAGAAGAGGCTCTAAAAAGGATGGCACCATACCAAAAACCATTGCCAAAACCACTGAAATGGTGTGCTATTGAACAAAAATGGACAAACCATCCAACAGAGGAGTGCTATTACAACAAAGGGTATGTAAGGGAGCGTCAGTATGCACCTCCTGCTCAATTAGCACCACCTCAAGTACATCCAGTACCTCGATACCCAACGGAAAATGTACCAGGACCTATGGGGATAAAAAGGCCACAACCAGTATTGGGACAACAACCACCTTTACCAGGAGCAAGACCAGTGGGCATTAGATATGCACCAACCTTAGAGAATCAGGAAGAACAAGCCTTAGTGCCTGTTCAAGCCTATTATGAAGAATCTGGTGCACACATGTCTCCAACTGTGTATTACCCACCAGAAGAACCCAAACAACCAGAACCATGGGGCATGATTGGGAATGTTGGAATACCAACAGTTACAAGTGCTTCTGATGAAGAGAGGTACAATTTGGACGCAAGAACATTGATGTTCATAGCTCATGGAGGGTTAACACGACAAAGACCATCCTATCCACAAAGGACGAATCAAGTGGGACCAAGACCAGCACTAGGACCCTGTTACAAGTGTGGAGGTGACCATCTGATGAATGTTTGTCCACATACGGAAATCATTAGAACTAACGCTTATTGCACTGAGTGTGGGGTTACTCACTTCATTGAGGATTGTTCAAAGAATCCAAACAAAGTGCAAAAGACGACATTGAATATGCTAGAAACTATTCCTGCCAGCAGTGGGTCTGAAAATGAAACTCTGATACCAACGCAAGTTGTTACTAGAGCTCAAGCTAAGAAAACCACTAGAGAACCTGAGAATGGAAAGTTAGCGACCGAAGTGGTTAGTCAAGGACCGCGGAGTCAAAGAAACACATGGAAAGCTAGAAAAGCACGCATGAAGTTGAGAAAAGAACGTGAAGACGCTATTCTAGATGAGGAACTAAAGCGAACTAAAGATAGATTAAAAAAACTTGAGAGTCAAAACGGGAAACGAGAGATGAACCCGGAAAGAACGAAACAAAAGAGTATCAAAGAAACAACGAGCTTAAGCTCAGGGGGATCAGTGCTAGTCGACAAAGTACACGAACCATTGGACTCACTGATGAGAGCTTACGAAGCTAGGTTAAAGAACAACCAAACACAAGAACAGAGGTGGATGACATACCCAAACGCGGAATTGGAAAAGCAGAGACTTGAAATGTGCCAGAGAATGATCGAGACTGTACAAGCCTTATTAGAACCACCAAGAGAAACAATGAATTGTGGAACGGAAAACCCAATTCAGCAAGAGACTATCATTTCACGGGTAGCTGAAAAGACTCCCAGTGCACAAAAGCCTGAAAATACACACAAGGATGACCACATAGTATTGAACACAACCGATCAGGAGATAGAGAGTTTTCATCCAGTCATACAGAGGTCTTACGGAAGAGATGAGGATTACAATGAATTTTGGAAACAAGTGAGAGCGGCAAACTTTGCAAACGAGCTAAGTTGCCAAGCTAATCAGACAAATTGGGAAAAGGACATCAGGAATCCTCCCATAGTGGAATTTGAGGCAAGATCTCAAGTGGACTTGGATCTGCAATCTTACTGGGGAGATGGGGGCTCTGTTAGAACAATGGAGAGCAAAACTCATTCATTGAAAACCTTACCTTCATACTTAGGAGAGTATGAAGCAAAATCCGAGATTAGAGCACTTCCCTCACGAAGAATCTCATCAGAAAAAGTCATGGACTCGCAAGGATTGATAGAGATCTTGTCAACACCAGTGACATGCACTATCACTCTAGTTGAGCTTTTGAGGTTAAGACCACATATGTGGACCACTGTAGGAAAATGCTTGGAGAAATTTGGGATAAAAGACCCAACATCGAGACTGCAAGAGGGTATACAAGAGCTGAGCAAACCACAAAAGAACGCTAAGCCTGTACCCTTAAACAAGGTCGGAGAGTATTGCGAAGGTGAAGAGGGGAATACAACCTTACCAGTTGAATTCCAAGGAGTGAACACAATGGCAATACTAGACAGCGGAGCTGGGGTAGCCATTGCTACAAAAGAAATCTGGAAAAAATGGGGGAAACCAGCAATAAGGACGACTAGGTTGAAACTCCAATTAGCAGATGGACACATGGAGAAACCTATGGGGTTATTAGAGAAAGTCGTAGTGACTTCTTGCGGCATTGAATACGAACATACTTTTGCTATTGTCGATTTTGGCAAGGAGAATAACTATGATATCATACTGGGAAGACCATTCATGAGACAGTTGAAAATGGTCCAGGATTGGGGCTACGATCACATATACCTGAGAAATATGGAAACCACTACACGTGTGAGCCTGAAAGACCATAGCTACAAAGATGTGAACCAAACACCGGTAGAGGAGTTTGATTCAGCTACTTTGGCGGGATCCGAATTTCCAGCCTGGTTAGGTAAGCCCAAGGAGTTATGGATGTGTGGAGCTTCGAAATGTGGAAGTCTGAGGCGAGAAGAATATGTTTTAGAAAGGGCTATCGAAGACGAAACTTATATAGGAGAACCCTTTCCAGAGGACACGCTTGAACCATTAGAATGGACACACATTCTAGCAACCCTAGATGTTTGTGCAATCCCGGATGGTCCCACAACGAAATTTTGCGACAAGGACGGGTACGACGTGGTTCCATACTTCATGCTGAGAACGATACTCGAAAAAGAAACTGAAAAGAACGATACACTGGAAAAGGAAAATGAAGAAGAGGTGTTTCACGACATTCCCTATCATCCAGAGTGGGGAAATGAAGCAGACAACGAGTCAACGGACAATTCAAGCGGAAACGAAGAAACTATAACGGATGTCCGATTTTATGATTTTCCAAACCAAACTAAACAACGCCAGAAACGCTATAGAGCAAAGAGAAAAACAAAAGGGGTTAGAACCAATCCGATGCCTAGAATAAGGGAAAAAAATCAATTCCTAATGCTAGTAAAGGCAGAAGATTGTGTTAAGGACAAGATTTCTGGAAGAATGAGAGGCAATGATCAAAAGAGCTTACGAAAAGACAAAAGAAGCTCAAGAAATCAAGTTCAAAGGAATGAAACGAAAACTGAAACAGAAAAATCAGAAAAGAACAAGCGCAACAAAGAACACACGGAGTCCAAGTTAGAACGTAGAAACAAGTACAGAGAGCTCAAGAAAACTCTGAAAGAAGTTTGGACGACAGAAATTGAGAGTGGAGAGGACTAAAACGCCAAAATCAAGGAAAACATGGATGTTCCCTCTCACTACAGGAAATTCACAATAGAGGATAGGAAGGTGGTATTAACCCAACCTATTCGAGAGAGAAGGGAGAACGAATCTTATGACGGACGGAAGATGCAAAAAAAGTTGATTTAGCAGCTCCAGGTGAGACACCTAGACCGGTGTACATAGCTACGGATTTGTCTCCAAGCGAGGAAGAGAGACTTTTGAGTCTTCTCAGAGAGTACAGGGATGTGTTTGCATGGTCTTATAAGGACTTAAAGGGAGTTGACCCATCGATATGCCAACACACAATCCCACTAAAACAAGATGCAAAGCCTAGCAGACAGAGACCATACACATATAATGATACGTTTGCTAAGCGAATCAAAGAAGAGATAGATAAGCTAATGGAAGTTGAATTCATATACGACATTGAACACACGGATTGGGTATCTCCGATTGTGGTGGTACCCAAGAAGAACGGAAAACTCCGAGTGTGTGTCAACTTAAAGAAAGTGAATGCTGCAACAATCAGGGACAATTATCCCTTGCCGATAACTGATCATGTTCTAGAGCGTGTATCAGGGAAAACAGCATACTCCTTTCTTGATGGTTTTTCAGGATATAACCAGCTAGCCATAGCACTGGAAGATCAACATAAAACAGCTTTTGCAACGGAGTGGGGAATTTATGCTTATCGGGTTATGCCTTTTGGTCTAACCAATGCTCCCGCAACCTTCCAGAGGCTGATGACACATGCTTTCAAAGAATACTTAAGGTTGTTTCTAGAAATATACATGGATGACTTATGTGTACATTCTCTTCTGAGAGATGAGCATCTAGAACACCTAAGAAAAGTATTTGAGAAATGTAGGACATATCGCATTTGTCTCAATCCTGAGAAATGTGTGTTTATGGTCTGACAGGGCAGAATTCTGGGACATATTGTGTCACAAAACGGAATATCCACGGATTTAGAGAAGATAAAAGTTATAGTGGATATGCCTAGACCAACCAATGCGAAACAAGTACAGAGCTTTATGGGACATTGAGGATATTATAGACGATTCATTTACATGTACGCTATAATAGGCCAACCACTTTACAGGCTAATAGTGAACTTTGAATGGACAGAGGAGTGTGAGGAATCATTCAAGAAATTGAAAGAGGCACTCATTACTGCTCCAGTCTTGAAATCACCAGATTGGGAGAAGATATTCCATGTGCATATAGATGCTTCTGCATATGCAATAGGATGTATTCTTGCTCAGCCAGAAGAAGAAAACATGGATTTTCCTATCTGTTACGCCAATCGACAGCTCAACAATGCAGAGAAGAATTACACCACAACAGAGCGAGAGGGATTAGGAATGATATATGCTGTGAAGAAATTTCGGCATTATCTTCTAGCCAACAAGTTTGTGTTTTTTACGGATCACCAAGCCTTGCTCTACCTAGTGAATAAACCATGCAATACCGGGAGAATAGTGAGATGGTTCATTATCTTACTGGAATTCGACTTCACGGTAGTAGTAAAGAAAGGAAAAACACATCTTAGAGCTGATCATCTTTCGCGATTGACGAATGGAGAAGACCCTATAGGAGTAGATGACGACATGCCAGACGCGTACTTGTTCAACATAGAAATGATACCGAAGTGGTCTCAAAATGTCATTAGCCTATTAACCTATGGAGGAGAGTTTGATAAAAGAGAATACAACCAGAAACATATTGCTATTCAGCAATCCAATAATCTTCAATTGTTTGCAGGAATGTTGTATCAATTGGGAAATGATCATGTTTTACGACTATGCATCAATCCTGAGGAATATAATATATATCTGCGCGAAGCACATGTTTAGGAATGTGCATTTCATTGTTCAAGAAGGAACACATATAGGAATTTGTTACAATTGGGAGTCTATTGGCCAGGAATGAAAGAAAGCGTACATGAATATGTCACTGTATGTATTGTATGTTCCTCAAAACCGCCAGCAGAGTATTCAACATTATATCAGATAATGATCGCTCCGGAATGGAGTCAGTATATTGTTGAATATCTCACAAATAGAACTTTCCCAGAAGGAACGTCAAAAGCTCGTCAGAAATCTGTAGAGACAGAAGCTAGAGATTACACTTTAATAGGAGATCAACTCTATAAGAGAGGTAAAGACAACCAGCTTAGGATTTGCGCATCAGAGTCTGAGTATGTGATAATCCTGGAGCAAGCTCATGGAGGAGTAGGTAGAGGCCATTTCTCAGGTGATAAGACAGCAAAACTTGTCTTAGCCGCAGGAATATGGTGGCCAACATTACATATGGACGCTGAGGAATACGTTAAACGGTGTGATGACTGTCAGCGGACCAAAGTACCACTTAAAAGAGATGATATGCCGCTTAGACCAATGATGGGGGCAAGAGCTTTTGCAAAATGGGGGATTGATTATGTCGGACCCATTTCACCTCCTGCCTATAAGACTCATGCACAATACATCGTTGTGGCTACAGACTATCTAACAAAGTGGGTCGAAGCAAAGGCAACTCAAAAAGCGGATGCCAGGACCACGGCACAATTTCTATATGAATACGTCTTTGTACGATATGGATTGCCAATAGAAATTGTGAGTGATCGAGGCACACATTTTATAAATGAAGTGATAAAGATCCTTCTAGATGAATTCATGGTAATCCATAGGAAATCAGCCCCGTATCATCCACAAGCAAACGGACAAGCTGAAGCAACAAACAAAACCATATGCACGGTCCTTACGAAGATTGTATCTGAGTCGAGAACTGACTGGGACCAGAAGTTGCATTCAACATTATGGGCATATAGGGTAGCATATAAAACATCAATAGGAACGACCCCATATAACATGGTTTTTGGGCTAAATGCTATCTTACAAATAGAATTCTTGATTTCAACCTTAAGGGTGGCTAAGGATCTAGAGTGGACAGGGCACGAGCTTTCTGATAGAATAGATGACCTGGAAAAGCTAAACGAGCTTCGCCTAAAAGCAGTAGCTTCTATCTACGCTCAAAAAAGGCGACAAAAGGAATTTTTTGATAAGCATGTGCGGACTAAAGAGTTTAAGGTTGGGGACTATGTCCTAGTTTACACTCTGAAACAACATGCTAAGAAGCTTAAAAAGCGAGGGATGGGACCTCTGGTGATTAAAGATCTATCACCAAGTGGACCTGTCAAGCTTGCTACATTAGACGGAGAAGAAATGCCCAATTGGATTAGTGGATGCAGAGTGAAAAAGTATCTTTTGCCGCTAACCCAAGACATGCTTCTCAAAATACATCAAGAAAAGCTGCGTGTCCAAAAAAAGAAAAAGATTGTGGAGGAAGCGCAAGCCGAGGCGAAGGAAAGAATGGAGAAAAGAAGACTACTGCGTCAGAAATAGCGCAATGAAGGAGCAATACGAATAAACGCAGTCAGTATAACAGAAATGGATAATGACAAAGAAGAACCTATCATTGAATGCAAAGTAGGAACCAACCAAATCAAAGCCAGAGCACTATTGGATTCAGGAGCTCAAACTAACCTACTTTCACTCAGTTTGTATAGACAATTGACAAATGACACTAAATTACAAACTGTCAAGCAAGAGTTAAAGAGTTACTCTGAGAATTCAATCAAAACTGTCGGATGCACAGTTTTACATATACAGATTAACCAGTATGTGTATCCTCATATGTTTTACGTGGTTGAAGACCAAGCTACACAACATCCATTATTGCTAGGACATTGACCATGACAGAAGCAATACAATGCAATGATTGACTGGAATTCTAAATCAGTGCTTATCAAATACGAAGGTGAAAGTCAATCAGTTAAGTTCACCAAAGGAGCAGAGCCAACTCCAAAGGAAGAATCCAAGCACAAAGGTAAACAACAACCAGAGAAAAAGAAGAAGCAATGGCAACCAAAAGTTTCTATACAACTGGATTGCTCTTCGACGAGGAACTCTCAACAGTGGATAAGGAAGACGAGCAATAATATAACAGCTCAACCTTGGGAAAAAACGGAGTCAAAGTTGGTATGGAGACCAAAAAAGGTTGTGACAGAGGAAACAAAGGTGGAAAACAGAGTCTTCAATACCAGACAACAGAATGATTCCAAACAATCAAGGACAGTGAAACAGATCTGGATTCCAAAGAAGTTCATGACGGCACAAAGCTATAGCAAGCAAATTTGGATCCCAAAGATTTGTAAACAGGAACTCCCTTCAGTACAATCCACGGAAACTCCTAGGTAGTTCAAGGCGAGGAAATCAACACAAAGAACAAAGCAGGTTTGGGTCGCAAAGAGTTTGTGGCAAGCACAAGCGAAGCGGAAGCAGATTTGGATTGTGCAAAAGAACAACAAGGTAAAGAAGAATCCATCTACTGATTCTACTACCGCAGTGCCAAAACCAACCCAAAACCCGACCACCAATCCTTCAATCAAACAAAGAGCAGCTTTATTGGAAAGACTGTTGTATCATCGCTCTACAATTGCAGTGGGGACTTATGACCAAAACAACTACAATGCTTCGCCCATAGACAATTCATAGTCGTCCAGGAGGACTCAGACTAGGAGGGGGGGAGGTATACAGGTATACAGGAGCTACAAAGCAGCTACAAGCGACAAAAAAAAAAGAAAAATAAAAATTATATTACAAGGACAGTGTCTTACATGATTTTGCAATTTTTATGTTTGATTGCGCATATTGATAATATTTATGCCCTTATATACCTTGTTTTGCAACAAGAAGAGATCAAATGATGAATTTGGGTCTCTAGACGTGTAAATATCACTAAATAAGAGTGTGTTTGGAGCTAAAAAGTGGAAAAAAGTGGTAATCCAAGTCCAGAAATCACAAATAAATCTATATTCATATACACAGGGTTACCAGCTATTTATTGTGTATGTTTGGAATTTTTTGGCTTCAATTTGCTATTTTTCTTTATTTTTTATGATTTTCTTAATAAAAGTAAAAGAAAAATAAAAAAGCAGGTGAAACAAGATCAGAAAAAAGAAAAGAATAGATGGTGATGATCCTAATGACAAGAGCAACCCATGGTAAAAATTGAGTACAATTCGAGAAAAGTTGCGGGAAGCCCGAAATGATAGAATTTTGGCAAAGTGGACAGATTTCTCAGAAATAGGTCAAACGGAGTCCAAATTGAGAAATTTCAAATCCTAAAGTGCATTTCACGACGAGATAGGAGCACATGTCAAATTTGGTAACAAGTGATCCGAGAAGTCCGAAGTTAAGTATTTTTCACATCACTTTCAAGCTCATTTCCACTATTACCTTCTTGGAGGAGCAAAGAGCACACAGGAGCATCCAACCTTCTACAGCCTTCTACGACTGCTACGAGAGCTCAGAGGACACTAGACATGAGAGGTAGACTCGTTTCCATAAGCTTTTGATGCTTATCGTTAACTTTTGTCGCGAAAACTGACCAAAACCAAGAAACAAGAGCAGACGGGGAATGGGGAAGAATGCTAGGTAGGGGCACAAACGCCTAACCAAACCTTGCAAGAACTTATAGGTGGGTTACCCTAGTATAGAAGATGGGTTTCTAACACTCAAAGCTCGAGAAAGAACGAATGGAAAAACCCTAGGTCAACAGAGCCTGCAAGAGGCAAACAGGAAAAAGTTGTCGAGAAGACACAAAACTTCTCAGGAAGCTTAACAACATCGAGGGCAATCCAACCATGGAGTATCTCGAGTGTTAGGAAATAAGACGTAGCTAAATAGATAATTGAGTAGATTACTTAATGGAGAGAGACAGATTTATATACACGAGATTATAGAGTAGAGAGAGAGAGAGAGAGTACACACGATATACGTGGTTCACCCAATGTGGGCTACGTCCACGGGAAAGCAGCCACTCAATGGCTTTAGTACTTCAAAACAAGAAGTAGTTTACAAAGGGATTATACCCTTAATGGAGCTCCCGCCTTGCTTCACTCTCACCACCTCACACTCACCTTGTTGCATCAACTTCACACTATGAAATGTGTATAGAAATGGCCTCCTTTTATAGGCCAAAAGGGTTGCCCTCTCTTATGAGAGACAGCCATGTGTAGCCGCCCTTGTGCGAATAAGTCCAAAGCGGACCCTCCAATCCGCCCATGTGTGGCCGCCCTTGAGAAGACAAGTCCGCTTTTGAATTCGGCCACTGGCCATTGAATTCAGCCACCGGCCATTGACTTCCGACCCTTGGCCATCGGCCACTGACTACCGGCCACCGGCCAACCGACCGATTGTTTTCCGACCACTTTCCGGCCGCCGTCCGGCCATAATATTCCGGCGAAAAAGAATATTCCGATGAGTGATTTTTCTTCACGCACGATGGCTTCTCCTCATAATGGGGGCCTTACAAATGTGCGCTTTTACCACAGAAAATTACAAGGGTAAATCAGGCTCCATACTTAACAATCTCCCACTTGGAGACTGATCTCCAAACCAAACCTGTGACTGCTTTCCATTCTGGCTTCTTATCCTTGAATGCCGATTGAAGATGAGCAAAAGCTCAACTTCTCCTTGTTGACCACCTTTGTAAACATGTCTGCAGGATTTTCACTTGTATGCACCTTTCCTAGCTTTAGCTGTCCCTCTTCCAAAAGAGTGCGTATGAAGTGATATCTCACCTCAATGTGCTTTTTCTTTGAATGAAAGGCTGAGTTCTTCGCAAGATGGATAGCGCTTTGGCTATCACTGTACAAGACACAATTGTCTTGTTTGAATCCAAGCTCTTCTAAGAATCTGTGAAGCCACAGAATTTCTTTGCTTGCCTCCGTCATTGCTACATACTCTGCTTCCGTGGTAGAAAGTGAAACCACTTTCTGCAGCTTTGAAGCCCAGCTTACTGCTGTGCCTCCAACCGTGAACACATAGCCAGTAGTGCTCCTTCGAGTATCTTTGTCACCTGCCATATCTGCATCAGCATACCCTTCTAGAAAAATATCAGTTCCTCCAAAATACAAAGCATTTGTTGTTGTCCCTTTTAGATACCTAAGTATCCACTTCACAGCTTGCCAATGCTCTTTACCTGGCTTGTCCATGAACCTACTCACAACTCCCATTGCATGTGCAATGTCTGGCCTTGTCCAGACCATAGCATACATTAGAGAATCTACCGCTGTAGCATATGGAACTTTAGACATATAGGCTATCTCCTCTTGTGTCTTTGGACACATATCCTTCGTTAGTTTAAAATGACCAGCCAAAGGTGTAGAAACTGGTTTTGCATTTTGCATTGCAAACCTTTCTAGTACCTTGTTGATGTAATCTTCTTGAGATAGCTTTATTGTCTTCTTCGTCCTGTCCCTTGATATTTTCATACCAAGTATCCTCTTTGCAGCACCTAAATCTTTCATTGAAAAAGATTTGGACAGCTCCTCTTTTAGGTCTTTGATGTCCTGCATGTTAGCACTTGCAATCAACATGTCATCAACATACAACATTAGGATGATGAATTTCCCATCTCCCAAATTCTTCGCGTAGACGCAGTGATCCGAGTTGCATCTTGTGAATCCATGATCCAACATCCATCGATCAAACTTCAAGTACCATTGTCTTGATGCTTGCTTTAAACCATACAAGCTCTTCTTTAATCTGCAAACCATTTTCTCCTTACCTTTTACTTCATACCCCTTTGGTTGAAGCATGTAGATTTCCTCCTCTAAGTCACCGTAAGGGAATGCCGTATTTACATCCATTTGCTCGAGATTTAGATCATGAGCAGCCACAAGGCTTAAGACAAGCCTAATTGAGTTCATTTTTACAACAGGAGAAAATATTTCATTGAAGTCAATACCTTTCTTTTGAGAAAAACCTTTTACCACAAGCCTAGACTTGTACCTTTTCTTCCCACCTTCTTCTTCCTTTAGCTTGTACACCCATTTGTTTTGAAGTGCCCGCTTACCTTTAGGCAACTCAACCAACTCCCATGTTTGATTGCGATGTAGTGAGTCCATCTCCACTTGCATGCTCTTCGTCCATTCTTCTTTGGATTCATGTTGCATAGCTTCTTCATATGATTCCGGCTCTCCAGAATCTGAGATCAAAAGATGGTTGAAGGAAGGAACAAACCTTTCTGGAGGTCTACTTGCTCTTGTAGATCTTCGGGGAATAGGTTGAGGCTCCTCATTTGGTTGACGTTGTTGCACATTGTCACCGTTTGCAGTCCTTGAGTCTTCACCGTCCTCAAGCTCCATGTACTCATCACCTGTTTCTTTTGTTTGTTTTCTTTCCAAGTAATCTTTGTACATATTTTGTTCGTTAAAAATTACATCCCTACTCCTTAAGATTTTACCATCTTCAGGATTCCATAGGCGATACCCAAAGTCTCCTTCTCCATAGCCAATGAAGAAACACTTTTTGGACTTTGCATCTAACTCTGATCTTAGGCTTCTATCTATCTGCATGAAAGCCTCACACCCAAACACTTTGAGAAATGCATAATTCACCGGTTTACCTATCCATGCCTCTTCTGGAACTCCCCCATCCAATGCCGTTGAGGGTGACCGATTGATTAAGTACACATGCGTACTTACAGCTTCCGCCCAAAGCTCCAGCGGTAGGCCTGCATGTAGCCGCATGCTTCGTGCTCGTTCCATGATTGTCCTGTTCATCCTTTCCGAAATCCCATTTTGTTGAGGTGTCCTTGGGGTTGTCCTTTGCCTCCGAATGCCATTGCTAGCACAAAAGCTTTCAAAAGCTTGGCTGCAATATTCGCCTCCTTTGTCGGATCTGAGGCATTTAACCTTGGTACCTGTTTCATTCTCCACAAAGGCTTTCCACCTTTGAAATATGGAAAATACATCGGATTTATTTTTCATGACATAAACCCATGTTTTTCTAGTCGCATCGTCTATGAATGTTACATAGTACAATGAGCCACCAAATGATGGTGTACTTGCAAGACCCCAAACATCAAAATGAACCAACTCAAGTTTTTTATTTTTTCTTTCATTTCCTGATTTTTGAAATTTTACCCTCTTTTGTTTACCATAAACACAATCTTCACAGAACTCTAAGTCCACTTCTTTCAAACCTGGTAGAAGCTTCTTTGTTTGAAGGATTTGCATTCCTTTGGCACTCATATGCCCAAGTCGGTAGTGCCACACCGCACTGTCAACTTCTGTAGTTGCTGCACAAGCTGAAGGTTGTGTGCTAACAGTACACAAGTAAAGTGTACCGACTTTTTCACCCTTGGCAACCACCAAAGATCCCTTTGAGATCTTCCACCGTTTGTTTCCAAATGCAATGTTGTGACCTTCATCGTCCAATTGTTCTGTAGAGATCAAATTTTTGCGAAGAGAAGGAACATGCCTAACATCTTTAAGCTTCCATTCATTTCCGTTAGCAGTTTTGACAGAAACTGTACCTTTGCCGACAATCTCACAAGCTTCATCATCTCCCAAGTATACATACCCAAAATTACCTTTGGTGTAGTCTTGGAAATGTTGCTTGTGTGGTGTCGCATGGAATGAAGCCCCGGAATCTACTATCCAGGAATTAGACACATTGTCTAATGAGAGAATTAGAGCATCTTGCTCTACTTTACCTGCCACATTGGCCTCCGATGTTGGCTTGTTGTCTTGAGACTCTGTCTCCTTCTTCTTCTTGGACCAGCAATCCTTCTTGACGTGGCCCTTCTTGCCGCAGTTCCAACATTCAAGAAGTGACTTTGTGCGTGACTTGCTCCGCCTTGAGCGATCACGACCCTTTTGGTTTTTGAACCTCTCCTTAAGACTTCCTCTTGTTTCCACTGATAGTGCACCACTTGATGATTCTCCTGTGCTTCTCCTTCGCATTTCCTCGCTTAGGAGAACACCCACAACATCATCAAACTTAAGAGTATTTGTGCCAGAGATAGAATTACTTACAGCCATCACAAGGCTGTCCCAACTATCCGGTAGAGATGATAGTATAAGGAGAGCTCGCACTTCGTCATCGAAATTGATTTTCACTGATCGAAGTTGACTTATGTTTGTGTTAAAGTCATTTAGGTGTTCTGCAACTGAACCATTCTCTGCCATATTTAGATTGAACAAGCGCTTCATAAGAAATACCTTATTGGATGCCGATGGTTTCTCGTAGAAGTCGTCAAGTGACTTCATCAAGTCCTCCGTGGTCTTCATCTCCAAAACATTGAAGGCCACCGTTGACGCCAAGCTTAACCGGATTGTTCCCAGTGCCTTTCGATCAAGGACAATCCATGCTTCATCTGCCATTGTTGCGGGCTTCTTCGCAAAACCGCCTAGTGGCAAATAGAGGTCCTTCTGGTAGAGATAGTCTTCAATCTGCATCTTCCAATGTTGGTAGTTTTTGCCGTTGAACTTCTCAATCTTGAGCTTCCCTTCCTCCGCCATAACTCCCACTCAATTCAAGGAATCCTTTCCTTGAGATAATTTAGCTACGAGCAAACCTTGCTCTGATACCAGTTGTTAGGAAATAAGACGTAGCTAAATAGATAATTGAGTAGATTACTTAATGGAGAGAGACAGATTTATATACACGAGATTATAGAGTAGAGAGAGAGAGAGAGAGAGAGTACACACGATATACGTGGTTCACCCAATGTGGGCTACGTCCACGGGAAAGCAGCCACTCAATGGCTTTAGTACTTCAAAACAAGAAGTAGTTTACAAAGGGATTATTCCCTTAATGGAGCTCCCGCCTTGCTTCACTCTCACCACCTCACACTCACCTTGTTGCATCAACTTCACACTATGAAATGTGTATAGAAATGGCCTCCTTTTATAGGCCAGAAGGGCTGCCCTCTCTTATGAGAGACAGCCATGTGTAGTCGCCCTTGTGCGAATAAGTCCAAATCGGACCCTCCAATCCGCCCATGTGTGGCCGCCCTTGAGAAGACAAGTCCGCTTTTGAATTCGGCCACTGGCCATTGAATTCGGCCACCGGCCACCGGCCATTGACTTCCGACCCTTGGCCATCGGCCACTGACTACCGGCCACCGGCCAACCGACCAATTGTTTTCCGACCACTTTCCGGCCGCCGTCCGGCCATAATATTCCGGCGAAAAAGAATATTCTGATGAGTGATTTTCCTTCACGCACGATGGCTTCTCCTCATAATGGGGGCCTTACAAATGTGCGCTTTTACCACAGAAAATTACAAGGGTAAATCAGGCTCCATACTTAACATCCAGGTTGGGACCACCAAAAGTAGGTCGGAACAACCGATTCGGCTGCGGACACACAAAGCGTCATTTTGGCATAATGTCTAAAATTGACGACCGAATGAAATGAAACTTCACAAGCAGCTTCAAATATACATGGATGACTTATGTTTGCAAGCAAAACCCAAAAGAAAGTTGATTCACTTACCGATGGTGAAAAAGACGCTTTTGGGCAACCAAATGGAGAAAGATGGAGAACGGGGAGCCAAAGTCAAGTTCAACCAAATAGATGGCTTCACAACATATCCAATGAGCTGGAAATGCAACTCTCTAGAAGAAAAGTTGAAGAAATTCAACCCCACGGCAAAGAGACGACTTCGGAGACTGAAACGCCTATAAGGGGGCTTTTTAGCTAAACTGATGACTTTTTAAGTTGAAAACTAGTTAGCAGGGCTTAGGGCACTAGCACAAAGCATTCTTTGCACAAAAAGACCAACATTTCAAGAAAAGACATCATACGCGTATGATGTCTCACAACATGAATTTCACATCCATTTCAACATTTGAGTGCATAGCCTCATTCCACATGTTAATCACATCCTATGAACCAAGTATCATGAGAATTGGAGTTAGAAAACCCAAGGAAAACCAAAAAGACGCAAATTAGGCCATAAAATTGATTTTTGGTCCTAATTTTGTCAAAATAACTCCAAACTCAATGAAACTTTGTAGGATTGTTGATTAACACATCTACAAGCTATCTGGAACCAAAAAGCACCATTTTGACACAAAAGACATCATACGCGTATGATGTCTATTTGCACTTACAGAGCCAAAACTGCTCATTTGTCATCATACATCCATTATATAT
This sequence comes from Adiantum capillus-veneris, assembly GCF_014529385.1. Taxonomy (NCBI): domain Eukaryota; kingdom Viridiplantae; phylum Streptophyta; class Polypodiopsida; order Polypodiales; family Pteridaceae; genus Adiantum; species Adiantum capillus-veneris. Next base: position 57,720,240 of record NC_140947.1, read on the forward strand.
ATCTAATACATGCTACATATGAAATTTGGAACCATTTGGTCAAGTGGATCACCCCATTAGCCCAATTGAGGGAAAATCCTTCACCTAAAGCCTATTTTTGGCCCAAATCCAACATACTCAAGTCCAAACCAAGATTTGAGTAGGGATAGTCCTTCACTAGTACATGGGGAGTCCACAGAACCAATCCCATGCAAAATTGATGAAAAAGACATCATACGCGTATGATGTCTCCAGAGCCATTTTTAGCCCAAAATCTATCCAAACTTCATAAATCCACTGAATAAGCCTATCTAAAGCCAAATCCAAGCTTATAGAGAAATTTGGTCCAAAAATACACTAAAAGACATCATACGCGTATGATGTCTCACTATGTGATTTTGGCACCTCAGGGCTTCACCACCAAACAGAAGTGATCTACATGTCATTTGAAAGTGAACCACCAAGTTGGATCATAAAATCCAATTCCCTTTCAAAATTTTGCCAAGAGCCAGAACTGGACTAAACTGGCCAAAACTTGACCAAATGGGATCCAAACTCAAATCCAAGCATATGATACTCATATGTACACTATCAGCTACAAGCACAACCAATATGAAGTCATTTTGACACAAAAGACATCATACGCGTATGATGTCTCCAACATGATTTTGAGCCCATTTTGCATATTTTTTCACCTACCTTGCATCCTTAGGCCCTGAATAGCTCATGTTTCAATTTTCAAGTCATTTGAATAGTTAAAAGCTTCATTTCGGCTTTCAGTGCTAAAAAGACGCTAACTTTTGAAATTGGAGTTACAGGATCCATGGATTCCGCCAAGTCATCGGCAACGAAGAGAAAAAGACCGACAATCAAAGATGCTCTTGCAGAAGCGGAACCCTTTGACATTCTAGCAGAAACCCTCAAGCCAACCAAAACTTGGGTGGAGGAAGCAGTATTGGAGAAAGAGGGAATAAAGATCTACCAGGGGACTTTCAGAGATCCTCAAGGGCAAGCGGTTGATGTACCGATGATCCCACAGGAATTGGTAGATTATAGCAGGTCAGAAGACATCAGCAGGTACCTGGAAAGGGCAGACTTGCACAGTTTCTTCACCTCGAGACCATCAGGTGTGGATACAAGAAGAGTGTACGAGTTGGCAACATCCATTCAGAAGGATGGAAAAGCCACATTGACAGCCATGGATGGAGAGAAAGTAGAAGTACAGATCACTCCACAGCTCATTGCAGACGCATTGAAGCTGCACAACAAAGGGAGCTTGGTCAGGGAAAGAAGGGAGGCCATAGAGGTCTATGGGCCCAAGAAGCAAAATGCAACCTATGGAGATATGGCGGACCCAAGAGCGGCAACCCTTTGCCGACTGTACAACCAGTTTCTCCATGTTTGTAGTAAGAGACCGCAAAAGTATACGACACCACCCCATGCCATTGCGACCACCATCACATGGGCATTAAAGAGCAATATGCCAAAAGAGGTGAATTACGCTCAACACATCCACGAGCAAGTAATTGCCATGCACAACGAGAAGCCAAAGTACATAGGAGGAGCGGAAATTCTGACAAGAATAGCTTATGAAGCTATTGGAGCTAGAGATCAGTGGCCAAAGGTTCCCTCCCAGAATGAGTGGTTTAGAGAAGCCGACGAGGAGGAAGAACGGCCCGAAGTATCCAAGAGGGCATCCACAAGAGCACGCCGGAAACTAGAAGTAGTTTCAGAACCTGCAGAGGATGTGGACGAGCCGCTTAAGAAGAAAGTAAAGAAGAAGGTTGCTCCCAAGCAAACCAAAAGTCAGAAAGCGGCAAGAATGGAAAGACTAGTGGAGCAGTTTAGAGCAGAAAGAGCTCTAAAGGGTGACTTTGAAGAAAAGTGGGTGCCAGACCCCACTAAAGTCGGAACTAGCTCAGCCAGGCCACATATTGATCAATACGATCAATATATTAAAGCTTATGAGGAGTCAGAGGCTATTCTGGAGCAGCAACCTGTCGAGCCATACACTGAAGAGGAGGTACAACAATTAAAAGCTGAGCTGAAAAAAGACGACAAGGGGAAAAAGAAAGTAGATGAGTCTACTAAGCCTCAAGAGATAGACGGGCAAGCCGACAAAGGGAAAGCCAAGGAAGCTGAGGACAGATATCCCTCTATGACTGATGTACCAAGAACGAAGAAGACGGAAAAAATTGTGGAGGAGACCACAGTAGAGGTGGACACAGATGATTTGGAAAAGCCAGAGGCCGAGACCAAAGAAAAGAAGATAGATCCATTTCAGCAAAAGAGAAATGATTATGAGGATCTGGTAGCTATAGGATACACTGAAGAAGAGGCCCTTGAGGCAGTTTATGGGATCACACTACAAAAACAAGATGAACGGAGAGGGACGGAGGAAAAGACAAAGAGTAAAAAAGAAAGTGAAGAGAAACTGGACGAACCGAACGTACTAGAAGAGCCAAAGCCAATGGAGGTGGTGGCAGAAAGAGCTTTAGAGTTGACAGATGAAGATGAAAAAGACATGCACATGGTGCATGAACTGCTCAACAAGATAAAAGAAAGATCCAAGGCAAAGGAAGTAGAGATGGAGACAGCCAAACAAAGGGAAGCGGAGTTGCAGAGGAAATTAGAGAATGCTATGACTGAATTTGAAAGTCATAAAGCATCACTCTATGATGCGGAAAACGAGAGAGATGGCTTGATACTCCAGCTAGCCGAGGCTTCAAGAGAAGTAACAAGTGCACATGAAGCAAGGGAGCGGATAGAGGATGACTTGGAGGCGGCTAAGGATGAGCTCATTGAGCTAAGGGAGAGAGTCGAGCTCCAAGAAAGAACAATCACTAGACTCAGGACTACCCCTAGAGCTAGTAGAGCAGGAACCGAACAAGAGGGAGTTATCATACCAGCTTTGGAAGACCAGGTCCGAAGCTTACAAAGAGAGCTGAGATTAGAGCAAGTGCAAAGGTTGCACATTGCGGAGGGATCATTGGCCGCAGAGGAGAGGCTCACATTAGAAAATCAAACACTACGGACAAAGAATGAGGCCCTCCGCAAACAGCTCCAAGATCTACAAGAGCAACAAAGAAGAGAGACAGAGACACCACACGAAGAATCAGGTGGAGCAGCCATAGAGCTACCAGAAACTGGAGAGGCAACCACAATTGAAGATCCAGCCCCAGCTCAAGAGGTGGTCTCGACTTCAGGAATCTCTGAAGAAGAAGAAGAACAAAGGCTCCATGACCAAATAGAAAAGTCAGCAGAGGAGAGTGCCAAGGCGGAAATGGAATGGGAGAGGAGACTCCTAATCTCCATTAGACTTCAGGGACTAGACACAAAAGTGCTCCATGAACAGTGGATGCAACCCAGCCTGCCTTTCGCTTTGATGAAATTTGAAGTGCTAAAGACGAAAAAGAGAATAGAGGAGGAGCAATATGTCGCTCTTTACGAAGGCGACATCACAAAGGAGGAACAATCAAAGAAGATAGTAGATTCACAACCTAAATGGAGGAAAGGTTGGCTGAACAAATACCCAGCCTACCTCATCTACTTGGTGGAGGCACCAAAGGAGATTCGGGAGGATGCAACCTTCTGCCCGGTGCCAAGAGTCAGAAACTGGAAAGAGCATGGCAGGATTGCAGAAAAGAAGTCAAATTGGCTTAATTACCCCAGGATGCCAGGACCAAAGGCAGGAGAGAGAATAGGTAAAGCCTACATGGTGAAAACCCTAACGAGCACCATCAAGCTCTTTACTGGCTCTCCTGACCTTTCGTGTCAGATGCTCAAGAAAATCTGCAGGACTCTCTTAGCTTGCATTGAAGTGTTCGCGCCAGAAAAAGCCACGACCTCGAGTCTACTATCGACGGCCGACACAGTGACTGATATGATGTACGATCTTTCATTGCAGCCTTCTCCAAAAGTGTTACACCTCCTATACCAAAGGATTATGTTTTTGCCTATCTTCCACATGCAAACATTCGAAGAAGCTTTCTACACCGGCTTTTTCACCCACGAAAGCAAAATATTCGGCCCAACCTTGACCATCGGCAACCTACGATACGAATCACATTTGCAGATGCTCAAGACGACAGGACTTTATTGACCAAGCATAAAAGTCATGTCAGGGACGACATGAACGCGGAGGGGGGGAATGTTGAGGCAGCAGAGGATCACACCCACATTTTTGCTCACACTCATCATTTTTGTAACCATTGATTGTAATAAATGTCTTTCCGACATTAATTTTGATTTGAGCCATTCATTAAGTAACGGGACTCAATTGAGTTTCCAGCTTGTAATCCCGAAGTAATTTCACTTGCTGATGTAATTAGTTAGAGATGTTCTCACCTCCAAGGCTGAGGTATATAAGCCAAAGTTTTTGTAACCTAAAAAAAGTCAGATTATTGATCAAAGTGAGTTTTTGAGCGCCGTGACTGTGTCTGAGAGAGAGTGAGAGAGAGAGAGTCTTATCTACTTGCTACGCGAGCTACGGAGCCGCCATTGGAGAAGCGACACCGCCATTGCGTTAGCAACGGCGAGAGCTACGCACAGATACCAAGAGTGCGCGCTATCGGCTTCTATGTGTGGTAAGTTCCTACGAGCTTCGGTGTGAGTTTTCTTCCAACTCGTGTGTCGGAATCGAGCGTGTAGCATATCTATAGAACCACAACGAGTAGAGCTACACATTGGTACCATCGGGGTCAAGTTTCGATCACCTGTATTTTTCGGCCTGTCTTCATACGCGTTTACCGCACGGAGTGGTTATAGGTTGATTTTGCAGTTCAATTCTTTAGGGTGTTGTTCTTACCTAGTGTATAGACTTCCCCCTTGAATGTGAAATCGATTCAACGATTCTAGATCCTGTTTCGTATAGCATTCGTTCGTAGTACGGATTTCAGTCACTTGCGTATTTTAGAACTTAGATTTGATTTCCTTAGTAGTGATTGTCGTTAGAAGGTCGAGTAGGTGATTTGACACCCACCTAGTTGTTTCCATGCGCCTGCGGGTCAAGCTCCGTCCTCGTCTGACAAATTATGTTGTTGGTTGAGTTCTCGCTATTTAGCTTCCGCTAGCGGCGTAACCGCCTTAACAAGCTCATTAGACAAAGGTGTTGGGGTATAAAGCCCAATGTGGTCGCCCAGGTAAGTGGGCGGGCCGCCAGGTATGTACACATATTCTTTTGTAAAAACCTAATAAGAACTCACTATGCTCTACACATTACAGTAGAGCGAGTTCACCACATCGTCGTGCTCTTCTTCTCGCACTCTCTCTTGCGTCCCACTTCCGCTCGTACTCCTTCAACTGGTATCAGAGCTCAGATTGAGGCTCGGGGCAGCACTGCAAGAGACTAGAGTCACCAACTCAGATTGGAGTGAAATTCTGAGGTCATCTCGGCCACCGTTCGGCTTCGACAAAGTTCTGCGCAGGCCATTTTCGACTACAAGGTCTCAGCGGGTGCAGATCCGACTTTGCAAATTTGGGGTTTTCGGCCTACGACTGCAGGTGCTGAGGATATCGACACTCCCAGAGTATTGATTTGTGGCTGTCTACACATCGAAGGACGGCTCACAGTTCTTGGAGGCGTGTCACATACGACACGGGCGGATTTACACACAGACTGTAGGCAACATCCACTAGTTCATCAGGTAGCTTGTGTTTGCTGCTTGATATTCCAGATTTCATCCTGACATTGCAGGTACTTCCACATGGGATGTATTGTCAGAGATGATGTATGTCTGTTGAGGGTTTGCTGGCTATGAGTCATGCAGCAAACAACCGCCGCAGCGCTTACAGCATACAGTGGGAAATTTGTGGATGTATGACTTTGTGGGAAGTCTATGTACTGTCAGATTTACTGCAGCCTTTGTTGACGGTCGAGTGAGGTTTTATTGAGCGGGGGGATTCTCGAATGTTGAGATCCTTTCGGTGATACAGGTCTTGGAGCGATCCCTCGAGCACCCTTAGATAGGCAGCTAGGATGTATTGACTGTGAGTTAGACAGTTGGGATTGCATCTTTGCTTTACTGCCGTTGAGGCATTGTAGCAGTCTATGCTTACAGGATAGTGACAGGACAATGAGAGACAGTACAGGTGCAGGACAAGTTTACCCGCAGCTTACAGTGTCAGAGAGACAGTGTTTTTTGAGCTGTTTTTGGTCTGTTTTTTGAGTACACCAGAGCCATTTTACAAAGGAGACTCTGCCAAAATTTATGCAGAATCTGAAGCTTTCTTGGTTCATTTGACAGGTTGATATTGGTTCAGAGGTCAGTTTACAGGGGAAACTCTGCCGAACTTTTCCCAGGAAAGTAAACCACTGTGAAGCGTAGCTATGGCTGGATCATAGGACACTGCTCTTTACAATATCAAGAAGCTGGATGGAACCAATTTCCCATTGTGGAAGAAGCAGATTTGGCACGTGTTGGTACAAAAGGAAGCAGATAAAACCTATAAAGCTCAAGGGGATAAAACCAGAAGATATGGACGAAGATGAATGGAGCGAAATGGATGAATTGGCACTTTCTACCATTATGCTGACTTTGGCAGAAAGCGTTTACTTCAATGTAGCAGACGAGATGTCGGCTTATCAAGCATGGTTAAAGCTGAGTGATCTTTATGAGAAGCAGAGTGCAGCTTCACAGGTATACTGGCTTAAGAAGCTTGTTGACTTGAAGATGAAAGAAGGGACACCTATGTCCAATCATCTGAATGAATTCAACACAATCTATAGTCAGTTGTCAGCTCAAGGTGTCAAGTTTGATGAACCTGTTAGAGCTATGTTCCTGTTGATCACATTGCCGGAAAGTTGGGACACTTTTCGCACAGCTTTGAGTAATTCTGCACCTCCAGATGGTTTGAACATAGCAGGTGTAGAAGGAAGTTTGCTTACTAAAGAAACCAATAGAAAGACAATGGACAAAGGCAAAGGAATAGCCTTAGTTGTCAGGGGAAGGACCAAAGAAAAGTACAAAGGTGGAAAGAGGAATCAGTCTCGTAGCAAGTCCCGCAGTGCTAAAGGCAAGAGTGACATAGAATGCTACCATTGTGTCAAGAAGGGTCACATGAAAAGAGATTGCAGAGAATGGAAAGCAGAAAAAGGCAAAGAGAAAGCTGAAGACCATGGTGAGAAGAACAAGTCCTCAGTGAAGATTCAAGAAATAAATGTGACAAACACTGTTGCAGAGGATGACAGTCTAGTGTCAGGAGACATCTACTTCTTGAAGAATACAATGGACTCAGCTCTTCTTACAGCATCTGATGGAAATGCACTGAGTGACTGGATTATAGACTCAAGGGCATCACTTCATGTGTCTCCAAACAAGGAGTGGTTTACTTCTTATGTGACCACTAAAGATCATGTTTGGCTAGGCAATGGGCAGACATGTGAGATCTTAGGTGTTGGAGATGTTCAATTGAAGTTTCAGAATGGCTCTTCTTTCACGCTGAAGAATGTGAGACATGTTCTCGCAATTACAAAGAGCTTGATCAGCACAGGTTTACTTGATGATGCTGGCTACGTCACCACTTTTGGACAGAACATGTGCAAGATATCCAAGGGTTCTATGACAGTAGCACATGGAGTAAAGTCTGGAGGACTTTACATGATTTATGTATCAAATGTCTCTAAAAATGTAATCAATGTAACCGAGTAGCCGAACGTTTCTTTGTGGCATAGCCGGTTAGGACATATGTCCAAGAAGGGAATGCAAATCTTGTCTCGTTCTGGTTATTTTCCTGGATTTTCATTTAATGATTTTGAATTCTGTGAACATTGTCTGTATGGTAAGCAAACACATCAGCCACATAAGCATAGAAGCAGTAGAAGAGATACACAGTTGGCACTTGTTCATAGTGATTTGTGTGGACCTATGCCTAACCTATCTCTAGGGGGAGCTTCTTACTTTATGACATTTATAGATGATTACTCGAGGAAAGTATGGGTTTACTTTCTCAAGCACAAGGATGAAGCGTTTAGTGTTTTCAAAACGTTTGTGACACTTGTGGAGAATCAAAGTGGCAAGAAGCTCAAATGCTTACGCACTGACAATGGTGGAGAGTATGTTTCAAAGGCCTTTCAGGACTTTTGTGAGTCAAAAGGTATAAAACGTGAACTTACTGCTCCTTACAATCCTCCTCAAAATGGTGTTGCTGAGAGGATGAATAGGACCATACAAGAGAAGGTCAGAAGTATGTTGTCTAATGCACAACTGCCAAATGGGTTTTTGGCTGAAGCTGTATCAACAGCTGTTCATCTTGTAAATAGATCTCCTAGCAAGGTTTTGCAGAAGGATTCAGTGCCAGAGATGGTATGGTCAGGCAAAATGCCCTCATACAAGCATCTCAGAGTCTTTGGCTGTGAGGCATATACTCACGTTCCAAAGGAATTTAGGAACAAACTTGAGCCAAAGAGTAGAAAGTGCATCTTTCTAGGCTATGGTAATTCTGGTGAGATGGGGTACAGACTTTGGGATCCCGAATCCAGAAAGGTTGTCAGCAGCAATGATGTTCACTTTAATGAATCCAAATATCATTCTAAACCAGAGAGGGTTGAGGAGATTCGAAGAGTTGTCTTCCAAGAAGATGGACCTGCACGCACAAGACAAAATGTCAGGGCTCAAGAGGAGCAAGGATAGGATAGAGGAGAACCACAGGTTGTGGCTGAGCCTGAGCCACCTATTGTGCGTAGATCTGGACGTGTCACGCGACCTCCTGATAGGTTTGTTCCATCGATGAATTATGTCATGTTGACTGATTGCAATGAGCCTTCATGTTACAAGGAAGCAGTGCAAATGAAGGACTCCGGGAATTGGCAATTGGCCATGCAGTCAAAGATGACAGCTCTGCATAAAAACCAGACATGGAAGCTAGTTAAATTACCACGGGGCAAAAAGGCTCTACCCTATAAATGGGTTTACAGGTAAAAGATCACCGCTCATGATAGTCAGCCAAAGTACAAAGCAAGGCTTGTTGCCAAGGGCTTTAAGCAAGAACAAGGCATTGACTTTGATGAAGTCTTCTCTCCGGTGGTCAAGATGACTACATTGAGATGCTTTCTTGCATTGGTTGCCATATTAGATTTTATGTTGCACCAAATGGATGTCAAGACAACGTTCTTGCATGGTGATTTAGATGTGGAAATTTACATGCAGCAGCCAGAAGGGTTTGTTGAGAAAGGCAAGGAAGATTTGGTATGCCAGTTGTTAAAGAGTCTTTATGGCTTAAAACAATCACCGAGGGCATGGTACCAAAAATTCCACAAGTTTATGCTTTCTCAAGGCTACAAACGTAGTGAGTTCGATCACTGTCTATATACAAAGAAGGCTAAGGATGGCAGTTGGCTGATCCTTATTTTGTATGTGGATGACATGTTGATTGCTGGCAAGCACTTGGAAGGAATTTCAGCTTTGAAGTCAAAGATGGCAAAATCGTTTGACATGAAAGACATGGGTGAGGCAAGTCATATACTTGGTATGCGCATTGAGAGAGACAGATCAAAGAAGTTGATTTGGTTATCTCAAACAGAGTATATTGACAAGGTTTTGCAACGTTTCAATATGGAGAAGGGAAAGGCATTGAGTGTTCCATTGCCACCATATGTGAAACTTAGCAAACAAGATTGTCCTCTGTCTGAGGAAGAACAGGCTGAAATGGATAAGATTCCATATGCGTCTGCAGTGGGTAGTTTGATGTATGCAATGATTGCTACTCGCCCAGACATTGCATTTGCAGTGGGAGTAGTAAGTCGATACATGTCAAACCCAGGCAAGAAACATTGGGAGGCAGTGAAAGGAATATTGAGATACCTGAAAGCTACAAAGAGTATGCGTATATGCTATGGGAGTCAGGAGCTAAGTGTAAAGGGTTTTACAGACTCAGATTATGCAGGTGACTCAGACAACCGAAGGTCTACGTCAGGGTATGTCTTTACATTGGCTGGTGGAGCAGTATCATGGCGTTCTAGATTACAAGATTGTGTTACTCAGTCTACTACAGAGGCTGAATATGTTGCAGCATCAGAGGCATGCAAAGAATCAATTTGGCTTAATCGACTAGTAACAGATTTGGGAATCAAAGAAGAGATGCCTGTGTTATATTGTGATAGTCAAAGTGCTATACAATTGGCTCGCAATCCAGTTTATCACTCAAAGACAAAGTATGTGGATGTGAAGTATCATTTCATCAGGGAAATGCTCGAGGATAAGCAACTTCAGCTTGTCAAAGTTCACACCATAGAAAATCCTGCTGATCTACTTACAAAAGGACTTCCCTCAGAGAGCTTTGCGCATTTTTGCAAGCAGTTAGGTGTAGGGTAGTACATCACTTCTCTACATCTCCTGTATATTAGCTTGTATAGTAGCTTCTCTCACACTTAAAGTACCACATTGGACTTTAAGTGGGAGGTTGTTGGGGTATAAAGCCCAATGTGGTCGCCCAAGTAAGTGGGCGGGCCGCCAGGTATGTACACATATTCTTTTGTAAAAACCTAATAAGAACTCACTATGCTCTACAAATTACAGTAGAGCGAGTTCACCATATTGTCGTGCTCTTCTTCTCGCACTCTCTCTCTCGCGTCGCACTTCCGCTCATACTCCTTCAAAAGGTAAAGAATCTTTATGTTTGATGTTGACAATCAAGTTCAGGACACAATGATAGTTATGGGATGAAATGTAATTGTTGCTACTAACCCATGCCTCAAACCTTTCTTGACCACATCATCTATTGTCTTTTGCAAAAGATTGTCAAAACTCAAGTGTATTTTGGCGACCACAGCTATCGTCCGCTTGCCACCAGGTTGTACACACACATAAAATGGAATGGGAGGGATGTAACTTTTGCAAATCTAGCCACACCTCTTTGCAGGGAGGAGGGGATACCTTGAAAGTTGAAACCAATTAACCTCATTGTGGAATATAGTAGGTAGCATCCGCAGTGATCTCAATGCGGCTGTGGATTTCGCTCTGCAAGTCCATTCACGTGTACAAGTAGTTGTCTCATGAAATTTCAATCTCACCTTACGTCTTACGGCCTTCGCTTGAGGGGACATGTACCTTAGTTATAAAATCGGTCACTTTATTCTTTCTTCTATATCTCTTTGGAGGCAGGACTTGTGATTTTATCACTTGTTTCTTCTCCCTCTCCAAGCGCTTTGTTTCCTTCACCATGGCAATCTCTTCCTTTTTTGTTGTCTTAGCTCTCATACTTTCCATATATTGAGTAGAAGTGAGAATTAAGATGTTGGTGTAGTCAACAAAGGCTTCTCGATATACTTGTCTCACACAAACTTCTATTGATGGTATGTGTAAGAGATTAATGATGTGGCTATTTTGATTCAGTGGATTTTCTTGATTTGGGAGAGTAGGGCTGGCATTTTCATGTCCAATTTGTGTCTTGGACTGGCTCCTGGAATCTGATCTTGGACCATTGTCGGCTCCTAATGAAAGAATATTTGACTGATTCACATTCATCGTGTGTATGGGCTAGCTCCTGGAATCTGAGCTTGGACCATTATGGGTTGCTAGAGCACCTAATGAAGGAATATTTGATTGATTCACATTCACTTTGTTTGTGTATGGGTTGGCTTTTGCAAACTAACCTTGGATCATTGTTTCCTGATAGAGTAACTATTGAAGGAATACTTGACAGATCCATACTATCTTTGTGCACAGATTGCCTTCTAAAATCTGACCTTGGTCCATTGTCGTCTGCTATAATAACCAATGAAGTAATAATGGGCTGATCCTCATTGAATGTGTCTGCACTAGAGGGGGTATACATCATTTCATGTGGCCCATCTTGAAATATGGAAACATCTTCTCCTTCCATAAGTTGTGTAAAGGTTATTACTTGCTCTATTTGCACACGTTCTTTGAAGATGTCCTCCTCTACTTGGGCAACCATATTATTTAAGGCAAAAATTGCCTCATCTTCAATGTTTGCATACATTGGTGTGCTTGGCACTTGAGAAACATTCTCGTCACAGTTTGAAGGTAGAACCTCTGTCCTTAACCCAGCTGTTACGTCTTCATCATCTAATCCCACTGTTGTTGTTGTATCTTCAGTCAAGTTGATATAATTGCTAGGCATGCCATCAAAGCAAACAGGCATTGCACCCAATGGACGTATTCCACTTGCACGGAAGCTAGCTTTGATGTTAGATTCTTGAGACCCAGATTCTTGATCTACTAAAAGCCTATGTCATGGACGCAGATCAACGTTCAGAGAAAAACCTACCTCTTATAGAGTATGCGTACAATGACATTGTACATACTTCTATGGGGAAAGCACCTTTCGAAGTCAAAAAGGAAAGATCCAAAAGTCCCTTACTATTTAAAGCACATGGGAAGATCTTTCCTACTAATGAATATAGCCGAGACTCACAAGAATCTTTTCCAAAGATTAAAGAGGTTATATCCATCTCAAAGCAAAGGCAAAAAGGGCTTCTACTAATAAATGCAGAAGAGCCTTAGCCTTTAAGTAAAATGATTGGGTCTTGCTAAAGTTTCTCAAGGCTCGTCTAAGGCATACTACAAGCAAGAATCCTATGGGCCACCAAGAGTATTATGCTAAACTAGCAAAAAGATACTATGTTTCTCCTTAAAATTCTTAAGCCAGTCAATGAGATGGCTTATCAATTGAATTTGCCCAACCATTGGCTCATGCACAATGTTTTCCATAAGAACCTACACAAGCCTTACAAAGGAGCACCACCAAAAGAAGCAATAGTTGCAGACCCTCCAAAAATCAAAGATCAAGAAGAAGTACTTCAATCTGAGTCCATCCCATGACATGAAGACAAGGTATTAAGAAACGGTAAGGTTATCTTTTTAAGTTAAAGAATTATCCTTTTAAAGATGCTAAATGGATGCAAGGAACTTAACTTAAGGATAATATGAACCTTGTCAATGCTTACAATGCTGCACTAGAGTAAGCATATGAAAATGCATTTCAAATGAAAAATGTTTTTGTCTTATAAGACTAGTTCTCTTTTTCTTGTGCACAAATTTAAATAGTATGCATGCTTTGAATCATGTTTGTGGTGACGACGTCTCCCAAACACCAAGTAGAACTTGTCACTCTACTTTGGAAGTATGATATGGACTAAAGAGCAGACATGCTTGCGGCAGCTACGTCTCCCAAGCACCAAATGGACTAGTCATCCATCTTGTAATGATGTCGTAGGGTAAAAAGGGCTCCTCTACCCGCTAAGAAACATGGACTAATGACTAGGCTTTATCATCTCTACCTCATAGTTGAGGAAGACTATGATTTCAAGAGAGAGGTAATGTCATAAAATATAATATCTAACTTTACCAAATGATTTTCTCATATTACACTGATCATTTAATGTGGGAGAAGAAACAGCAACAAGAGTTAGAATAGAGACATGTTCTTCTAGACCTATCTCAACACGGAACCAAAAGGAGAGATGGTTGCATCTCAATAGGGGTCCAAAAGGAGATGGTCTATCAAAGAGCAATGTGCAATAAGTGCTTCTAGATTTATCTTAGCAGGGGACCAAGAGGAGAGATTGTTACATCTCAATAGGGGTCCAAAAGGAGGTAGTCTATCAAAGAGCAAGGTGCATCTAATGGAGCTTAAAAGACCTTAGGGTTAGATTCATTAAAGACCTCCAATGGTTAGTGTTAAAAGTCCTTTGACCTTAGGCAAGCTAGGGTGAGCTTCAGGTGGGAACCCAACCTAAGCTTGAGGTGCTTGATGACTAAGGTGCTCGAGGTGCTTGATGACTAAGGTGCTTGAGGTGCTTGTCGTGCTCGATGACTAAGGTGTGTGTTTTATGAAAGGAGAGCCTCAATAAATTCTTTGAGAGAGATTCAAGATCTTATCATTAAAGTAAGAATTCCTTGGTTCACAAGTTTACTCTCCTTGGATAAGGAGAACAAGCCAAAGTATTATACAAATTATGATTATAGGTTTGGTTTCCCTATGAACCATTGAAGCATATGATAATGTTTCCGTATAAGTAGTTAAAGATATTTCTAATTACATTTTAAATGAAATGCTTGCCTAATATTTTTTAATTCCTTCTAAAGTAGGATTTTCACAAGTCTAATAGTTCTTTGGATCTTGGCTCGTCTCGATTTCTACAGAGCATGATGTATAGCTAAGATGCTAAAAGATTTCTAGCAAGGCATGAGAGTCAGAACAGATATTCACATCTTCATTTCATGACAGAATGTAAGTTTACAAGCACACAATGATATCATAAGATTAAGATCTCAACACGAGATCTCTGAAGGAGAGACATCTCCATATGGTTGTATCTAGCTCTCTAAGAGGAGTCATTCACAAGTACAACATAGACTTTGATTAAAGTAGACAAGAGCGATTCATTAAGAACCTCCAAGGGTAATTTATCTATGTGTTGCATTTGCAAAACCTTTTTTTATAATAAGGAATGGTTTAGTATAAGTTTATGCTTGTTCCAAGTAGATGATACATGTCTATTAATCGAGAAGATCGGGGAGTGGGATGTTAGTGCAGGGGAGTGTGTGTGTGAGAGAGGAGAATACACCTGGGTGGGGATCAGAGAGACTTAACCCTCTCTATCTCCTTATTCTTTTTTATATAAAGAATAAGGGGCTAGTGGCTAGTAAGTCAGTAGGCGATCAGACATCGGCGGACGTTTGGCCCATGTCAAGGAACGTTGTCTTTAACCCAATAATCTCCCACTTAAAGGCGGATGTGCCAATAAGTGGGTCCTTCTAGATTTCTACCACTATATACAAAAGAAATATATGTGAGAGACCCTCTTAGCTATGCCTACTAGCTTGCTCACTGGATTTGCATGCAGCCGTATCGGCTCTAGTGCGAGTGTACAAATCCACGCTAGAGACTACATGTAAATCTTGCAAACATCTCTATATGGTCTGCATGGCTCCACTAAGAATCATGCCAGTGTTAGTCATCATAGAACTATCAATACTTGTTGTAAATGCTCACATTGCAGCTACTAAGTTGGGCCTCGACACTAACAGGTCGAACATGAGATGCCCTAACGTTGATAACATCTATGTTATCCTAGCTCTCTCATCCACTCATCTACATACATTGCACAATCATAAGGATCGCTCATCACAGATAGATGTGTCATGTTTGCAACAATGGGATAGCAACATCCCTGTCATCCATATGTGGAACCCTATGTCATGGTATAGCCTATCATAGAATCTAGCATGATCATATCAAAAAACTCCATATCTGTCATCTTTGTTGGTGTCTTTAAGGAGCAAGCCCGCTCTAACTCTATCTTCACAGACTCTCACCTACAAATGAGACACATCTCGTCTTTTGCTCTTCAAAAGTCAATGTCGACACTGAGACTATGTCGTCTTGCACCTGACAATTTTGCATTAGGTAGACAATGTGGGACCTAGCTCCTTGCACAATGAGTAGGTGACCCAACTACATCTAGAAAGACTACTCTCAAAGTAGTAGTAGATGACAACCATTGTCTCTCAAGCATCTCATTGAGATCAAGCTCTACACAATCTCAGGAACATAATGCACATCTTGTAGTATATAAGATGAACCATTGGGTAATGACAAGCATACATCTTGTCGTAAAATCTCATATCTAACCAACCCAAATGATTTTCTCATATTAAATTGATCATTTAATGTGGGAGAATAAATGAGAACAAGGGTTAGAATATAGACATGTGCTTATGGATCTGTCTCAACACGGGGCCAAGGTTAAAGGGGTCCAAACAAGAGATGGCATGTTAAAGAACAATGCTACCTAATGGAGCTTAAAGACCTTAGGGTTGGCTTCATTAAAGACCTCCAAAAGTTAGTGTTAAAAAGTCCTTTGACATTAGGCAAGCTAGGACTGACCTTGAGGTGGGAACCCTACCCAAGCATGAGGTGCTTCTCGGCTTGCTAAAGAAAGTGCTTAAAATGTTTGTGGAAACCTTGCCCAAAGCTTGAGGTAATTTTTATGCTTAAAATGACTAAGGTTCTTGAAGTGTTCAATTCAAAGATAACTCTCAAGAGGCATCAACAGTTTCCATGCTTGATTGACTAAGGGCTTGAAGTATTCAATTCAAACCAACTGACTTAAGAAGCATAAAAGACAGATGTTCAAATGATCCTTCACATATGGCCCTCATGATATGATTGAATCCTATTGGATAGGTTTTAAAGGTGTCCAATGAGAATTAAGATGCATAAAAATAAATAATTAAGTTCTTTCTCTCAAAGAGGAAAAAGAGGACACATGTCCAAATGAAATAATCAAATAATACGAGAGAGAGAGAGAGAGAGAGAGAGAGAGAGAGAGAGAGAGAGAGAGAGAGGTGGGCCAAGCATGGGAGGGGGGTATACTCTCCCACAGACACACACACACACACACACACACACAATCTCTCATTGTGTGGAGTGCCAAGTGCAAGAACTCCATCTCCTTCTCCAAGCTTGTTGAGAAATGGAGAGCCTACACCAACACTCTTGGCTATGGAATGCAAATCCAACCAAGAGCCATGCTTCAATGCTTAAGCTTGCCATCTTCTTCATCTTCATTACTATGCTATTATGATATGCTAAGCAAGAAGAGTGATGATAAGTGAGGAACTATTTCTTTCTCCTATGGATGATTCTTCTTCCTCTTCCCTACCCTCATTCCCCACTAGCTCTCTCCACCTTCGAAGGTGTTTGAAGCCTTGGGAATGAGGCTTGGGATAGTTAATGCTTTTGCAAAGTTTATGGTAAGCTTGTGATGCATGAAGATTTCCATCTTCATTGCATCACCTAGGTCACAAGGAGCACAAAGATTGTATTGTATCAAGTCTCTCTTGATGGGAGAATCTATAATACAAACACCTTTTGGAGGGGGGACCGGCCCCAAGAAGTAAATCCGGTCCTCAACTATTGTCATGTTCTCTAATAATCTCTCTCTTGCAAAAGTATTGTTCATGCCAATTTAATTAAGTACTATGTTTATGTTGCTACCATCAATTAAGTTCACCCTCTATGTTCTCAAAGTAATATCACAAAAATGCTCACTTGAATTCTCTTAATTCCGTTATTCTCAAAGTTCATAGGCCATTGGTATCAACGCATTTGGTTTCTCTTTTCTCACTTAAGAAGAGAGGTCCTTAAGTAGCCTATTAATGGTTGATTTTGTTAATTATATTAGGGTAAGTGGGACTAGGATCTATTATCGATTTTGTTGAGCCCACTATGTGGGATATGGTGCACACCTTGGGAGCTTTGGTCTTAATAATGGGGTCTTTTTAGACTTGCCTACGGCTTTACCATTATCGAGCCGTAAGAAGTCCAAAAGGAACTATCCCGTGGCAATGCTGCTATGTTAGGCCCACCTTCCTACTCTCTATAATTAACCAATTTGAGCCATGGGTGTAGATACTTAAGTGCTTATTTTAAATGGCTAAGAGGAGCAGCAACTAAGATTTTGAATTGCTAAAGAATACACTAAGTAAACACATAAGTATAATTAGCATGGCTGACCATAACCAAGAGAGTAGAATGAACATTTATAACGTTGATTTTGCACATGAAGGTGCTAATGATGATACCCCCATGTTTATCAATTATCTTGTTACTAGGTTGCATCAAGCTATGGGCAACCCTACTTTGCAAGCCAAAGTTATTCAACAACTTCGTGCTTATGGGATTTCCCTTCTTCTCCAAGAGGAGAGAGAGCTTAGGAGGCCTCTTCATGAGACCCCCAAAAGAAGACTCTCTCCATACGAGAGGAGGAATTCAAAGAGCAAGAAATCAATGAATCCCTAAGTTCGTCTGAAGATGTGGCTCCACGAAGACGGCGGTCTAGACAATCGCCAACTCCTCCCATGAGGAAACGGTCAACACACAGTCATTCTCCTCATCACTCCAAAACGGAAGAGAGGAAACAAAGGAAGAAAATGTCAAGAAAGAGGTCACCCTCTTCTCCTTCTTCTTCACCTTCCTCCTCTCCCGATGAAAGCTATGGCTATTCTCCTAGAGAATACAAGAGGGGAGAACATCGCAAATCATACCCTACATGACAAAGATCACAAAAGCTCAAGAAGTTCAAAGAGGGAGGAAAGACTATCTCTTTTCTCACCTATGATTGCACCTTTGGTGCCACTGACAAAGTATTGGCCTTCATCCAACAATTTGATGCGGCCTTTGGAGATGAGGGCTTCACGGAGTCCTCCAAGCTACTCCATGTAGCTATGCACTTCCAAAAATCGGCTCGTCAATGGTAGGCTAGCCTTTGTGGCAACGATGAAGCCCCAAATACATGGAAAACTCTACGAGTTTTCATCATGAAGCAATTCCTTGCAAGCGATGCAAAGGACAAAGTACTTACCGAATGGCACAGTTTGAAGCTTCTCTCACATGAGTCTATTCACAAATATGTGGACAAGTTTTGGGATTTACATCTCAAGGCTACTATCTTCCAAAAGATAGACTTCACCGAGCAAAAGCAACAATTTTGTGTGGGATTACCGAAAAAAATGACCGAGTATGTCAACTCCCAACGGCCTGGTTCTATCACCGAAGTAATCCACCACACCATGGTTGCTTCCCGCATCAACTTTCAACCAAGGGATAGACGAAATGTCAAACCCATGGAAAAAAAAGACAAAAATGATGCAGAGGGGAAAACCAATGCCCAAAATTCTTCCCAAGGCACTTCCTACAACAACAATAGTAGGTCCAAGGAGAAGGAAGTTTACAAAGGTAAAAACAAAGTAGCTTGAAGATTTTTGCAAGGACCATAAGTGTTTTAAGTGTGGGGAGCCAGGACATGGCTATCGTTCTTGCCCCAAGAAAAATGCTTGCAATGAGACTCCTAGGGCTTCCACCATGGAACCAAAAGAGGATGCTCATTGCAAAGGATCATCTCCCTCCTATGCTTGGGGAAAGGTAAGGGAGCATGATCGAGTTTCCCAAGCTCAACAAGAGGAGATCATGAGGCAAGTACAAGAATTGGTAGACAAAGGGATGGTGAGGCCTAGCTCCTCTCCCTTTTGTTCTACAATCCTTTTAGTGCAAAAGCAAAATAGTATATACCGTATGTGTGTGGATTATCGAGCACTAAACCATATCACTATCAAAAACAAATTTCTCGTGCCTCGAGTAGAAGATCTATTTGATAAGCTACAAGGATCTACTACTTCAGTAGGATTGACATTAAAAGTGGCTATTATCAAATAAGGATAGTGGATGAAAATATCCTAAAGACCGCGTTTTGTACAACGTTTGGTCTTTATGAATATCTAGTCATGCCTTTTGGCTTGACCAATGCACCTACCACATTCAATTGTTTGATGGAGACAATATTTAGACCCTACCGTAAGTTCACTGGAGTGTTATTTGATGATATCATCATCTACTCAAAGTCCTTGGAGGAACACAAGCAACATCTCCAAGTGATTTTTCAAGCATTGAGGGAGAACAAGCTTTTTCTCAACCAAAAGAAAAGCGAAATTTTCCTTCAAGAGATTCAATACTTGGGTCATATTATTTCTCAAGATGGTATTCATATGGATCCATCGAAGTTAGAGGTAATAAAAGAATGGCCTAATCCAAGGAATCTACATGAAGTAAGAAGCTTTATTGGTATGTGTGCATACTATAGACGCTTCATAGCAAAATTTTCTCAAATAGCAGTATCATTACATGACTTATCAAAGAAGAACGTTAAGTATTCATGGATTGCTAAGGAGCAAAATGCTTTTGACAAGCTCAAAGATAATCTTACCTCTCAACCAATCCTTATGCTTCCGGATCTCTCAAAGCCATTTGATAGCCGTGAACTACAAGAATCTTTTCAAAAGGTTAAAGAGGCTATATCCATCTCTCAACAAAGGCAAAAGGCTGCTGACAAGCACAGAAGGGCCTTAACGTTCACACACACACACACACACACACACACACACACACACAGAGAATGATGGCTATGCGGGTGAAAAGAAAGGGCGATGTAGCTTCTTTCTGTGCATGGTGGAATGAGAGAGAAAGAGAGAGAGAGAGAGAGAGAGAGAGAGAGTCAACACGGTGGAAACTGAGCTGAAAATTACACCATAAAATCAAATCCTCCATAGACAAACCAAAAATATAGTATTTTTGAATAATATTTCTAATTATTATTGAAGACCCTCTAAAAATCAAAGACCAAGAAGTGGTGCTACAACCCAAAGCTATCTTTCGGCATGAAGACAAGGTACCACGGCATGGTAAGATTATCTGACGGTATCTTATTAAGTTCAACAAGTATCCTTTTGAAGATGCTAGATGGATGCAAGGAATACAACTTAAGGACAATATGAGCCTTGTCAATGCTTACAATGTTGCACTAGAGTAAGCAAATGTAAATGCTTTATAAACGAAGAATGTCTTTGTCTTATAAGACTAATCCTTTTTTGTGCACAAATTTAAATAGTATGCATGCTTAGTATCATGTTTGTGATGACGACGTCACTCAAACACCAAGTAGAATTTGTCACTCTACTTTGGTGGTATGATATAGACTAAAGAGCAGACATGCTTGCGGCAGATACGTCTCCCAAGCACCAAATGGACTAGTCATCCATTCTGAAATGATGTCGCAGGGTGAAAAGAGATCCTCTACCCGCTAAGAAATGTAGACTAACTAATCGCTAAGACTTTATCTCTTCTACCTCATAGTCGAGGACGACTATGATTTCAAGAGAAAGGTAATGTCATAAAATCTAATATCTAACCAACCCTAATGATTTTATCATATTAAAGTGATCATTTAATGTGGAAGAATAAATGGGAACAAGGGTTAGAATATAGACATGTGCTTATGGGTCTGTCTCAACACGGGGCCAAGGTTAAAGGGGTCCAAATGAGAGATGGTATATTAAACAACACTGTTACCTAATGGAGCTTAAAGACCTTAGGGTTAGCTTCATAAAAGACCTCCAAAAGTTAGTGTTAAAAATTCCTTTGACCTTAGGCAAGTTAGGGCTGACCTTGAGGTGGGAACCAAACCCAAGCATGAGTTGCTTGTCGGCTTGCTAACTAAAGTGCTTAATATGTTTGTGCGAACCTTGACCAAAGCTTGAGGTGATTTTTATGCTTAAAATGACTAAGGTTCTTGAAGTGTTCAATTCAAAGATAAAATCTCAAGAGGCATCAATGGTTTCCATGATTGATTGACTAAGTGCTTGAAGTATTCAATTCAAACCAAATGACTTAAGAAGCATAAAAGACACATGTTCAAATGATCCTCCACATGTGGCCCTCATGATGTGCTTGAATTCCATTGGATAGGTTTTAAAGGAATCCAATGAGAATTTAGATGCATAAAAATAAATAATTAAGTTATTTCTCTCAAAGAGGAAAAAGAGGACACATGTCTAAATGAAATAATTAAATAATACGAGAGAGAGAGAGAGAGAGAGAGAGAGAGAGAGGTGGGCCAAGCATGGGAGGGGGGTATACTCTCCCACACACACATTCTCTCATTGTGTGGAGTGCCACGTGCAAGAGCTCCATCTCCTTGTTCAAGCTTGTTGAGAAGTGGAGAGCCTACACCAACACTCTTGGCTATGGAATGCAAATCCAACCAAGAGCCATGCTTCAATGCTTAAGCTTGCCATCTTCTTCATCTTCATTACTATGCTATTCTGCTATGCTAAGCAAGAAGAGTGATGATAAGTAAGGAACTATTTCTTTCTCCTATGGATGATTCTTCTTCCTCTTCCCTACCCTCATTCCCCGCTAGCTCTCTCCACCTTCGAAGGTGTTTGAGGCCTTGGGACTGAGGCTTGGGATAGTTAATGCTTTTTGCAAAGTTTATGGTATGCTTGTGATGCATGAAGCTTTCCATCTTCATTGCATCACTTAGGTCACAAGGAACACAAAGATTGTATTGTACCAAGTCTCTCTTGATAGGAGAGTCTATAATACAAACGGCTTTTGGAGGGGGGACCGGCTCCAAGTAAATCTGGTCCTCAACTATTGTCATGTTCTCTAATACTCTCTCTCTCTTGAAAAAGTATTGTTCATGCCAAGTTAATTAAGTACTATGTTTATGCTGCTACCATCAATTAAGTTCACCCTCTATGTTCTCAAAGTAACCTCACAAAAATGCTCGCTCGAATTCTTTTAATTCCGCTATTCTCAAAGTTCATAGGCCATTTCCATTACACATCTCCTACACCCTCTATGTCATATGATGGTCCATCAGCTAGATGCACACAACCAAGGCTCCCACTAGAAAAAGTGCTAAACCAGTCACACGACATGATATGTGGAATGCTGCATACTCATCTAGTAGCCATTGAGAGAAAGTGTCATCTCTAGATCATGCATAAAATCAAGAGGAACACAAGAGGTAAATGTGACATCACCATCACTGGCATACGAAGCCACTTCTCTAATCTATGCCAAAACTATCTCTACATCATGCATACATCTCCGTTGTTGCTTCATACGTATAAAATAGTGACGTCTAATGTCTCATGTGTGACCACAATGCAAATAATGCATGCATCAAAAGAGTGAGACTGCCGTCTTTCTCGAATCATCACTGTCAACTCTGATTCGTCACGCATAATTGATGTCATATCAGTGAATAAAAATGCATATGCATCAAAGTGGAAGATTAACCAACCACTACACTAAAGCATGAACCCGCACCAATCCAATGCTTAAATATGCAAACCATAGCTCAACTAAGGTCTACCATGAAATGTACAGAAGCACTATCCAATATATGCTTTAAACTAAGTGAAATCCATGCATAAATAATCATCAAGTAATAACACATGTACAAAGCGTATCGACAATTTAAAAATGGGATAAACAACTCTCAACTGAGCATAAAGTGTATAACTATACACACAAGTCATGAGACAAACACTGTGCTCAAAAACGTATCCCGCAAGTAGTGATATGAATCTAACAACTACGTAAATTGACACCTATAATCATGTAGAACCTGTAATCAGTAAATAAATGTGACTGTAAGACTCATGATCAAAATGTCTATCAGACAAAAGTAGTACATACCATAAATCTACATGCAACCACTATTATAAGACCTAGGGTAACTGAACCTGGGATCCTCCTCCCTACCACCCCTTATATAGGCTAGCTCCTAGCACTTGCCCTAAGTGGATCCCTAGTCCGCACTGGTCCAGCCGGCCCTTGGCATAGGTCCCTGACCCCCTAGGTTGGTGGGCCTTGCCCCGTAGGACCCTTGTCCTGACATTACTCCCCCCTTAAGGAAGAGTTTTCGTCCTCGAAAACACAAGTAGTAATATCTTCTTAAGAATACTGATGTTCTCTTTATTGACGTCCCATAAATGAGCCAGCTGTCTATATGACCGATAATTGGTGCAGTGAGGAGGTTCTATAAAAGCAAGAGCAATATCTTGATTTTCAACATTGTTGTCCGTTTGCGACCACTTGGGTCTAAATGGTAACTCCATTTATAACTGACTTGAGTACTGAAAAGGAGAAACCATAATGAAGAGTTGCCCAAAGGCATAACCCGTGTTCAAATGTTCTGAAGGTACTAGAATAATTCAAGGAAACCTTGGTGCAACTGTCCCTGAAGATGAGAGCCAGATTTCCAACTTGCGTGAGTATCTTAAAAAGCTTCATAGCTACGAAGAAGTATAGTAGGGTGTGTCCTTATGGTAGACTTTTGAACATATTGGAACACATAGAACTACAGGTTCTTCCCTAATGAAGGTTATTTGCCAACATACTTTGTCAGCACACCTGGTAAGTCCTTGACGTATGAAAGTATTGACACAATCTCCAACCCCACCACAAGAGGTGTTCGAAGTCGAAAATCTTACTTAAGTAAATTCTAGAATAGGGAGAAAATCATCTATTTAGAAATGCATTGTTTTAATGTATGCTCTTAGCAGATCCTTTAGCACAAGATTACTCTTTGTAATCTGCCTATCCCCTTGGATGACTGACAGTACTGAGGTGTGTTTTCCTCACGGTTTACAGACAGTCGTCCCAGATGACTGGTGAATGGGGAATCACAGTAGTGTATAACCATCATGGTTAACTTGAAAGAATCTACAAACGTCCAAACCGAGCCATGACCTCTATTGGTGATTAGTAGACCCAAAAGTAATCTCATAGAGATAGTGCACATAGAGTGCAAAATGCTTCATAAGCAACAACCTGAGGAATATGCATGCCGTTCCAAATCAGCCTTTGCTAAACACTAGGACCCATAACACCTAGTGTGCATGCATTTAGCAAAACCTAACCCGAACCTGTATATCCATAATGGTCCTTGCCAATACTGATGGCGAATGTGATGCGCCTAGCACACATTAAAAGTAATGTAAATAGTTCTAAAAAGAAACTAAATACTTTTAGTTGGAATCTTTTGCAAGCCTTGCTGAAACGTGTGAGTCACAATAGAAGGTGAAACATTGATCACTTCTAGGTACAGACAATGAAACTTTTCATTAGCAACTTATAGCCTTGCTATATGTATAAACAACCATCTGTAATTTTGTTTAGCAGTACTTGTACCTTAACAAGTCATTCTGAGTATCCGACAATTTCTGGCCATGAAATTGCTCTTAATACGTCGTGCTAAAAATGGTCTAGGAAACAGATGTGACCAGCACCTAGGGACTTTGTCGTGACACATAATTGAAATAATGGCGCCAATGTCAGTCCAGAGACTCATATTCTCCACATGTAGAATATGTCTCATGTAAGGATGTGTAAAAAGGAACATCCTTCAAGTACAATATGTACTTGTGTGTGGAGGTAACTACAAACACTCTATGACGGGAGTGAGAGGGACGCTCATTCATTGCTCCACACTAGCTAAACCGAACTCCTTGAGTTCCTAGACCATGTTGTATCCCATGTGACAACATGTGCCAAATTGAACCCTACAAGTAGGTTCGTAACAACATAAGGCAGAAAGAGATATTGGACACTTGGCCCTTTATACTTTGTGCCGACATGTCCTTGGCATGGCTCTGTAACATTCCAGCGTACTTATACGTCTTGAAAAACCGAGCAAAGCATACTAAAAATGGAATAACACCAAATCAATAGATGCGTACCTGCAGATTTGAACGTAATGTACACTTACCTGTATACAAATGGAGAGGAGCACGCCCCCTACTTGGGTGTTGCCTTTGCAATCCAAGCTGCTCAACTAGTAGATAATGGTAACCAACATAGTCCACCGTGTCCAGAATGATTGGAATCAAAAAGTGTATTCGTCCGCTACCGCATTTGGTAGATTGCGGAATTTTTTCCTTGAAAGTATAACTGGGAGAGATCAAATGTGATCCTCAATGCCTATGGGATGATCTAGTAAGCACCCGCTGGGTCATACCCCAAAACTGTGATGCCATATACACTCATAGTGCTATAGAGCAAGAAATCCTCCAAAATGACGAGACTCTTGCTCATCAATTAACGTCAAGATGTTCGATGTGTACTCCACTAGGCAAATATGTTCGATCCTAAGGACAATAACCCAAGGAATGGCAATAGTTGGATCTTACCCAAGATCTGCCAATGGCTCTTAGGCAGCCTGTGTGTGGCTCCTAGCTCTTACGATAGTTAGTGTTCAATCGATAAACCGATAAAAACTAATGTGAATGGCATCTTGGCCCATTTCTAGCTGAGAGTTAGAGCTCCTTGGCTCATGCTGACTTCCAAACAAAACATGTATGAAAAGCTTCTTAGGAAGTTTTCATTATTCTTGAGAGAAATAAGAAAAAGAGAGAGAAGAGTAGCATGTTGGGCTGAGGAACTTTCCTTCAATTTCTAGAGTGTGTGCCCAGAATATGTGCTCTTAGGCATCTTATGCCTGATGTGCAGCTTATCCTATGAACATGCAACCATTTGCCTGTACAACACTCTCATCAAGAGAGGGGACAGAAAACACAAGCCACAGCTTGACCCTCTTACCATGTATGGGGTCGTGACTGTAGAAAAAATGACTTAAAATGGCCTTTGCCTGTGAAATATGTCGTAGATTTAGGTTCCATTTAGTGGTAGTGTGCGTTGACAGCACAACCATAAATTTAAACTATCTAGAACTTAGTATGTCTGTGAGACAAAGTGCCCGGTGTGATAGCGGAAGCGTAATCTTTGAAGCGGTGGGATTTATGCCACCTAGTTAGCATGCCATGCATACAGATTGTGAAGCCCTTGGCGAGAGTGATGGCCTCAAACGTGAGAGCCAAAACCATTAGTGCCTTGCAGAGTTTAAACTGGTAGGGATTTTGTGAGGTGGTATTCCCTAGTTTGCTAGTTTGTGAATCTTGTGTGCCACTGCTCATGATTCCGAGTCATTGGGCAATACCTTGGCACAAGGGAGAAGCCTTGCTTCATGAAAAATTGTCAAAGAACTTTGCTTTGTACACAAGCATTAGTTTCCAATGTAAATGTATAAACATGGAAAAAAATAAACAATACTAAACATGGTCTAACCTGGTCATCCTACTGTAACCAGTTGTCTTGAGATGTGGGAAGAAAAACTCGCTCAAATGTAGTTCTTCATCTCCGTTGCGCGAGAGAAAGTTGGCCTGAAATATACTTTAGGCATAGGGAGAACTTTCCCAAGGGCGTGTGCTCATAGCATACCCCAAACAGGAAACAACTTAATGTAAGAGTCGTAAATTGAAGCCTTGCTTCCTTCAAAAACAGGTGCCGTAAAAGGCCATGCATGTCTGTTTAAAGATTGCAATTTTACCATGCTTCATTCCAATCTTTAACCAAATCCATGTTTTGGTAATTACAGTAATTTTCACAGGCCATGCTTGTGAGCCTAAAGTGTATGCATATTATATGCACGTCAATTGCATATCGTAGCTATCAAACAGATGCTGCATAACCAAAAAAAATCAATTGCGTACCTTATCCCATACACTTACTGACGAATGTTGCTGCCGGAAGAATCAAATGAGTCACCAGCAAGAAGAAAACCCAGAAGTGATTTACCGGATAATAATGTTTGGTTCAGTAGGCACGGTCACTGTGGATTCAACTTCACCATTTCCAATTGCCCACTGCTTAGAATTTGAAAGAATAATCGGCCTTGCCCATCACCGATGACTTATAAGGCACATGCCATGCCAGAGTTGGGTCTATTACTAGACAATCTTGCCTTGTCAAAACCTGTGTAGAGGTTATCTCTATTGAAGCCATGCTCCTTAGTCCAAATCATTGTAATGACTACCAAGATTGAACGTACTATGTTGACCTTGGTCATACTAGACCCGTAGATAATTTCTCCGGACACCATGGCCGAGATCAACATAAGAACATAGTCTTGCAATACAATTAGATACATAAAACGATGAAAATTGCAGGAACTTGAAATCACGAACCTGAGAATCCGTTCGTGTCCCGGCCAAGATCAAGAACTTTCTTCACCATCGACGCCGTATGTGATGTCTTGGGAAATACTTGCATCAACATGTCTGATCGTGTTGGCTTGGTTCAGTAGATGCCGTATTTCTTGCGGCCGAGGTCCTTGTCCAAGTTGCACGAATAGGATTGCATGCTTTGCCAATCCTATCGGATCTTCCCGAACTGTATGCTTACCCTCATGCCCTTGCATGGCACAATTTTGTCTTAAACCCCCCCACTCCATCTGTGGATGTCGCCCTCGGAGTGGTTTGTGTGTACTCCATGCCGTGAAGGGCATGATCGAATAAAAATGCTGCTGTTTCTGGGACGTCGTCCTGAAAACTGGGCAGCTCATCGGCCTTGGATCATCGAGCTCGGCCAAGCAAAAGGGCGAAAATCGTGAGGGGTGTGTGCCCGAGGTGGGCATACCCCCTTACTTAGGGTTTAGATTTAAAAAAGCCCCAAAACGGTGCTCTGGGCGCCTGCGTATAAACGGGAAAAAGGGAAAAAAAACTCAAACCTGCACTGCCATGGCGGCCGCCATCGCGCTGCCTTCTTCGCACCCCGGGTGCTCTGTGATGCTCCACTGATGTTGAGCCCGTGACGGAATTTCCTCCCCCTGGCCTTGCAACCCTGACAAGCTCAAGACATCCCAGTTCCCCGCAGGTCGATTCCGACCCCCCCTATGTAAGGGTGCTTACCCGTGCAGGTCGATTCCGACCCTCCCCTGTGTAAGGGTGCTTACCCGTGCTCCGTCGGTGATGCTCCTTCTCGGTCATGCAAGCTTGAGCCCCTATGGAAGGGGCTGCTCCTGCGGCCCTATCCTCTTCCTTCTTCCAAGGGACCCTGCCCACGCCATGGCAGGCAAGCTTGAAGCGACGAGAGAGAGAGAGAGAGAGAGAGAGAGAGAGAGAGAGAGAGAGAGAGAGAGAGAGAGAGAGAGAGAGAGAGAGAGAGAGAGAAGCATGCCCTCATCCATGCACGAATATGAAGCAAGCCCCTTCTCCTTCCCTTCTCCATGGCCTTCCTCTCCTCTAGCTCTAATACCAATATAAGATCTAGGGTAACTGAACCTAGGATCCTCCTCCCTACCGCCCCTTATATAGGCTAGCTCCTAGCACTTGCCCTAAACGGATCCCCAGTCCTCACTGGTCCAGCCGACCCTTGGCCTAGGTCCCTGACCCCCTAGGTTGGGCCTTGCCCCGTAGGACCCTTGTCCTGACAACTATGGGCATACCATAAATCTTACTCTTGCGAGAGTGGATATAAGAACACTAAATCCTTGTCCAAGCTGACAAAATCTATCAAACTGAGGATAAATACTCAATCACTATCAAAATGGGAGTAAATTGAATAAGACTGTAGATACATGCAACGTATGGCAAGGATCTGGGAAAATTTTGACAAAGTTCCCCCTATATTTTTAGTAAAATCTTAAATACAACTCAACAATCAAAGTGGCATACCAAAAAAGCATAGAAGTATAAAGTAAGCCAACTAGGCAGTGTGCATAAATCCGAGAATCTGTCATCTAGAAGCAACAAAACACTCTCCAAACACAATGAAGAGAAGCAAAACGTTGTCGTCACAAAACGTGCATAAATTTGTCTGAGACAAATATGTCTCAATCACAAATTGACATATGGCATACATGTATTATAAGCATGGCAACTTACCTCATTCTTGTATGAGTAGCTCTAGAGACACTCCACCTATCCAATATATTTGTATACCCAATGTTCTTGTCATACGTGAGCTATCAAGAGCTCAATCTATATCTGCATATGCATACATAACAGAAAATCTACACATAACATTTGTTGAAAGCCTCTCTCAAAAACCACACCGTTTGAAGTAAAAAAGTCGACAAAATGTTTGTTGGTTGAAAAACGTACAACATGTAATCTGGCAACCTGAGCCAACCCCCACTTTCCACCCCACACTCACACTTTTTACCACACTGTTTTACATATACAAAGAGTGTTCCTTAATTAATTCCAAACACAGGTTCTTTTATATAGCCCTTCAAACAATACCAAAACAATTCAAACAAAACCTAATGAAGACAGCCCTATTATTCAACAAAAATAACTTTTCCAATTTCTCATGAGTCGCGGCCACCTGCGGACTTTCTCTGTCTAACCAACAGAGCCTTTGCAAAGGATTTATTCGCTAACCGCAAATTGCGCAACCTTCCCATCTCACTAACCGCAAGGCATCCCGCTACGCGCGAGGCATCCCGCTAACTGCGAGGCATCTTGCTAACCGCCAGGCATCCCGCTACCCGCGAGGCATCCCTCTAACCGCAAGGCATCTTGCTAACCGCCAAGCATCCCGCTAACCGCGAGGAACAAAAGAGAGCCGATAACCTCAGCTTAATCTCCGCTAACCACGAAATCATCTCGCTACCCGCGAGGAACAAAAGATATTCTTTCAACAAGTCTTCTCTTTAAATGATTCTTCAAACATGATCAACCAATCCTTCATATCAATCAGAATCCACTTATCAAACAATAACAATTCAACAAACAGTGACAATTTATCGAACAGTTCTTTCACTAATCTATGAAAACATATGCTTGTTTCTTGTGATAGAATCACGTTTCTTGGACAGTTTAAAGGGTTCCCTATGCTTAGCTTCCCAGGTCAAACATGAATAGCAATGCAGAATTATAAATTTGTCTTACCGGATTTGGAGCGCGTGCGGCTAACTCCTGTGCTAGAGGTTGGACGGCTTCGACTTCTTCGGTTGATGCTTCCGCATGAGATACATTCGGAGTAGACACCTTTCTTCCCACCGAGAGATGGCACGTTGACGATTGGAGATGGAGATGGCTTGAAGGTGAGAGGTTAAGGGAGAGAGGCTTCCTCCGGCGCGTCGTTGCAAGAGAGCTTCCGCTTTTGTAGATGTGGGTGTTCAAAGTGAGAGGAGAAGGGTCCTTTATATAGGCCTTAGGGGGGTGCTAAAGAATACTGAGAGGGTTTCAAGAATAGAAGAAGTAAAAGCTCGCACGTCGTCACGGCTCTAAAAAAATAAATTATTATTATTATTTTTTGACGTTCGCGAATCTTATGCACGATTTTTAAAAAGCTCTATACTTACAAGTTCCCATTCTATCTTTAGAGAGAGAAAGAAAGAAGTATCATAATTTTAACTCACCTCTCTTTCTTTCCTAAAAATACTATCTCTAAGCTTTTCCTTCACATATAGATTAGGTTCCCACATAAACCTATTGTTCCACATAAAGAAAGATCATAAATAAATAGATTCTAAACTCGATTTTCAATCCGATTGCTCTGATAAACTCATGATGACTCACAAAATTGAGAATCTCAATTACTTTGCAAAATAAATGAAATGACTTATATGGATAAATGTTGGGTACATTACAATCTCCCCAACTTAGGGATTCGAGATGTCCTCATCTCGAGGAAAATGGAGAATACTCGTACTCTAATTACTAGCGACCATCATTATGTCAAAAAGGATGATTTCCAAACTTAGACTTATCCAGTCCACTGAAAGCTCAATCGTATAACTTAATCAATCCTCACTTATTCGATTCATTAAAACTCAATCACATGATCTAACCAATCTTAACTTAACCAGTCCATCGAAACTTAGTCATATGACTTAACCAGTCATGACTTATCCAATCCGTCAAAACTCAATCTTATGACTTAAGCAGTCATGGGTCATCCAATCACATGACTTAACCAGTTATGACTCATTCAATCCACACAAAAAAACTCACTTACATGACTTAACTAGTCAAACAATTTCTTTGTAGAAAAACAACTCAATCTTCTAATCATAAAGTCATCAAAATGTCATATAAGAGTCTACATAAGATCTCTCCATGAGAAAACATAATAGAGGTTTCAACCATAACTATGGTACACGTCAATCGACATAGCGTAATATCTCTAAGAGTCAGATAATGGGTATAGAAAACCATACACATGAGGAAGCTTGAAGTAGTCAATTTAATCTCTTTAACCTAAGCTCTGATACCAATTGTGAGGTCCCAACCCCGAGAAGATTGGGGCGACTTTGATAGATGGCCTTCCTTTATTTTCCTTTTCCATTGACGACACCCTACTTTGTTTCCACAAAGTAGAGATACGAGCAACAGAAGAGAGGAAGTCCTCTATCCATCGTTTACGTGGTTATAAGGGTCATACGCCACAAGCTAGGTCGATAACTCTAGGATTCTAATGAAGTTGTTTCCTAACATAAAGATGAAATCACATTGACATATTTAGAATCCATAAACAACGCCTTTTTTCTCACGTTTAAGAGGCATGGCCGCCATCCATAAACCATAAATATGATATGAGACTTAGTCTAAACTAAATAGTAATTTTGTGTCACGCAGATTTGGGTCATCTCGACTCTTGGCACAATAAGTCCTTAATTTCACTTATCTTAATAAGAGGGAGTGGAGAGTTCCTTGACTAATCGAGACCACCCATCCTTGACTGGCAACCTGAGCCAGCCCCCACTTTCCACCCCACACTCAAACGTTTTATCACACCTGAGGCATTCCGCTACCCGCGAGGCATCTTGCTAACCGCCAGGGATCCCGCTAACCGCGAGGCATCTTGCTAACTGCCAGGAATCCCGCTGCCCGCGAGGAATCTTGCTAACCGCCAGGCATCCCGCTACCCATGAAGCATCCTACTAACCGCAAGGAACAAAAGAGAGCCGATAACCTCAGCTTAATCCCCGCTAACCACGGAATCATCTCGCTACCCGTGAGGAACAAAAGATATTCTTTCAATAATTCTTCTCTTTAAATGATTCTTCAAATATGATCAACCAATCCTTCATATCAATCAGAATCCACTTATCAAACAATAACAATTTATCAAACAATAACAATTCAACAAACAGTGACAATTTATCAAACAGCTCTTTCACTAATCTATGAAAACATATGCTTGTTTCTTGTGATAGAATCACGTTTCTTAGACAGTTTAAAGGGTTCCCTATGCTTAGCTTCCTAGGTCAAACATGAATAGCAATGCAGAATTATAAATTTGTCTTACCGGATTTGGAGCGCGTGCGGCTAACTCCTGTGCTAGAGGTTGGACGGCTTCGACTTCTTCTTCGGTTGATGCTTCCGCATGAGATACATTCAGAGTAGACACCTTTCTTCCCACCGAGAGATGGCACGTCGACGATTGGAGATGGAGATGGCTTGAAGGTGAGAGGTTAAGGGAGAGAGGCTTCCTCCGGCGCGTCGTTGCAAGAGAGCTTCCGCTTTTGTAGATGTGGGTGTTCAAAGTGAGAGGAGAAGGGTCCTTTATATAGGCCCTAGAGGGGTGCTAAGAATACTGAGAGGGTTTCAAGAATAGGAGAAGTAAAAGCTCGCGCGTCGTCGCGGCTCTTTTAAAAAAATTATTATTATTATTATTTTATTTTATTTTGACGTTCGCGAATCTTATGCGCGATTTTTAAAAAGCTCTATACTTACAAGTTCCCATTCTATCTTGAGAGAGAGAAAGAAAGAAGTATCCTAATTTTAACTCGCCTCTCTTTCTTTCCTAAAAATACTATCTCTAAGCTTTTTCTTCACACATAGATTAGGTTCTCACATAAACCTATTGTTCCACATAAAGAAAGATCATAAATAAATAGATTTTGAACCCTATTTTCAATCCGATTGCTCTAATAAACTCATGATGACTCACAAAAGTGAGAATCTCAATTACTTTGCAAAATAGCTGAAATGACTTATATGGATAAATGTTGGGTACATTACAGAGGTGCACAGTATGCCAAGTATGAAGATCTTTTGTAATTATTATTTGTAGCATGTTATTTTCTATACTTTGTAGGCACGCCTTGTCTTCCATTTGTAGCAGTGGTATCAAAGCTTTGGACTATGCTCCTTGAAGTGCAACATTCCTTATAATGAAGAGCTTCTATAACATCATCACATTTTGGTTTGAAATCATGGAAGATCTTCGCAAAACAACTAAGTTATTTTCTTTTATTATGTTTTTCCTTTTCTTTCTTTAATCCTTATTATTAAAAAGTTGTAGAGACATTGTATATCATGTGCAATGAAGTAGGGAGGAAAACATGTATCTATATGTAGATTATAGTCTCCAAGGGCCATAAAGCAAGACAGATATATAGAAAGATCACTAGAATTACATGAGTTTTAATATAGGTAGGATTATTGATAGAAGTAGAAGAAGAAGAAGAGAGAGAGGGAATCTATCATCTTACGAGAAGGAAGAATTTGTGAAAGACATGGTTATTTGATCATCAAAACCATGCAACCATATACCGTGGATCAAGGTGTGGCAGCTAGGGGAGAACTGTACCCCGTTCCCAAGCAACAAATGGCCACCGTGGGACACTATGCCAATGGAAAATTTATTTTGCCCTTTTGCATTAACAATGGCCTGATGATGATTACGAGCAGAGCTCAGCCCAAGGAGACTATATTTTGAACCACAGGAGCAATGGTGTTGCATAACGACAAACTATAGCCATAGATGAAGATTACGAGCAAAGCTGAGTCCAACGAGAGTATATTTCGAACCACAAGAGCAATGGTGTTGCATAACAGCAAACTATAGCCATAGATGGTCACCATAACAACCAACACAAGGACGTGCTCATGCAGCAGCACAACATGGCAGGGGTCATTTGACAGGACCAGCAAGGGTGGCTTGTCATCTGAAAATGATAGCCGTTTTAGACGCGTGTGTTGGGCACACCATGCATGGTAGGCACCTACTTCAGATAATACAAGGCTATCCGACCTTCGGTTATCCGTCGCTCACAGCCACCCATCACCCACTTATCTCGGAAACTCGAGAGCAACCACCAAACACCTGCAAAGCCGGTTTCTGTCTACCACACACACACACACACACACACACACAACCTAGAGTCATTCCTTAGCACTTAGAAGACAAGGATTTAATAATCAAACTATAGTGCAACTTCATGCAAGGAATTTCCTTGCACCAACCATGTATAACCACTCAATAGAGGTTGCAAAGTGTGCATAGCGGCTCAATGACCCAGATTGATTCATGAATAGAACTCTCACCATAAATCCATTGATCATGCCTACACCTTACAGCTTAAACAATATTGCGCCAACACCTTAACACTCTCTCTCTTGCTAACAATCTTCCAAATGTATTTCTCTCCCCCCCCCCCCCCCCCCCCCCTCGTGTTTCTAAGCCACACAACCTCTATAGTGCTCCTCAGTTCCACTGCTCATGCACCAACAATATTCTCAGCATGATTCTTCTATCTCTATCTTTAGTAATATGCAGTGTGCTGCAAAAGCACCTTGGTGATTTCCCTTCACGGCGGACAAAATGTTTCGAAGGACACAAACCTGGTGAGCCAGATCATATGATCACAGTTGCCCACCCAGTGCAACACAATCAAAAACTCTGAAGCCCTCCCTTTTCATATTATGAACAAAGACCCAGTCTCTCTCTCTGATTCTTGGCTACCAACAACAGCCAAACCTTCAAACTCTCTTGGCCCGAATCTCTCTCTGCTCTCAAACTCTCTCTCTTTCTCTCTACAACGACCCCCCCGCTCTCTCTCTCTCTCTCTCTCTCTCTCTCTCTCTCTCTCTCTCTCTCTCTCTCTCTCTCTCTCTCTCTCTCTCTCTCTCTCTCTCTCTCTCTCTCTCTCTCTCTCTCTCTCTCTCTCTCTCTCTCTCCCCCCCCCCCCCCCCAGTATGACTACCAATACTTTCTCGGACGATGCCCAATGCTAGGCGTTCTCAGGCATTCACAATGATAATGATGCTTTTCATCTGAGGATTTCATGCTTTTAGTCTTTCACTGTAATTCATTTCATTTTTGTACCTAGGCATTGGATTAGATCCACAAGGATTGTATCAGTTTGGTCTCATAGGTAATTTTTGGCCTTTTTAAGACGTTTAATATAACATTTCACTTCATTTCTCTCTCTCTCTCTCCCTCTTCTTGTTTGGGCTACGTGGCGATTTGTTTTTCCTATGGTGCACACCACTCGACCATCACAAGGCAGCCACGTTTAAAAACACAAAAAGAAAAACAAAAACAATTAAAAAAACAACAAATATAGGGAATATCACGTGAACAACATACTAACATCATTGACCGACATCCAAATCCATCTCTCTCTCTCTCTCTCTCTCTCTCTCTCTCTCTCTCTCTCTCTCTCTCTCTCTCTCTCTCTCTCTCTCTCTCTCTCTCTCTCTCTCTCTCTCTCTCTCTCTTCGGGTGTGTGTTTCTTATGGCAATGATCCCTACATATGACCTGAGCAATTGTTGCAAATCTCAGAGGGAATGGTGTTCACATTTTAAAGTACTTCGTCCCCCTAAAAGTAAGGCTGCAATCTAGAAGCAAAAACACGCACAAACGCATCCCTACAAATTTTTAGGGCTTTTAGAGGGGGAATCAAAGGCTAAAACACATTAGTAGTGGTGATGTTCGACATGACAGCAATATTGTACGTAATACACATACAAAATTTGAACAAAGGATTATGATAGAGATTTTGACAAGTCATAATCGACATGATAGAAGGCGTCATCACCACATGAATGGAAATTAAGGACTTCCAGAACGCATCACAACTACTAGGATAGACACCATGGATAAGATTGGATAGCATTGTTGCCACGTATCGATGATCCCATTCCAATCTCTACTCAAATTCTCCAGATATCATGGTGAAGGACGTCCGCTAGATCGCACAACCAATCACGTAGCTATGAAAGTTATTGTCCTCTCGTAACGTTGAATATTTTTTTGGTAGCAAGCTCTCCATGGATCCACTCATTCTTGAGGATTACTCATTCGGGGCCTTAGTCAAATAGCAAGGAAATACAAAGCTCAGTTTTTATTTTTATTTTTATTTTGAATGGCATCGAATCATGCACCTATGAAATGTTATTATGCAATTCTCTACAATAATTGCGTCCTCTTTCCCTTTTCTTTAGCACTTGTTTCTGTGAATGTCATCATCACTATTTGCTTCTAATTTTCTTGCGACAATCATCAATGGTTTAAAACTTAGTCTCACATATACAATACACTTCATCAAGCGTGCCCTCATCTCACATAAACCCTTGGTCGCATTACCCAGCACTCTAGCTGAGACATTGTGCATGGTTATGTCAAGGATCTTATGGGTTGAATTGAATTGGAATGGCAAAATTTCTACACATGTTAGAGCTCCTATGCATGAAGAGGGTAGGACTCTCTGCTCCACACCTTGTTATGGAAACTTATGGCTATTGGCACATGTCTTAGAGTGCCTACATCTCATGAGGCAGGACCCTCCGCTTTGCAATAATGTTTATGGATATCGCTAGATGTGTACTAGAGTGTCTACGCCTGCTAAGGCAGGACTCTTCGCAGTTATATTATATGTGAAACTGACCCCTCACATTTGGTATGGATTGATATGAAATGATATGATGATTTGGTATGGCAAGGTGGAAGGGTGACAGATGGTGGTATATTTGGAACAACAAAACTGACCAATGTTGCACTCCGCACCTATGCACATTTACTTCATTTTATGAACTGCCATCATATCATACACATGTTACACATTTTTGCACTTTAAAATTGCTTCCTACTAATCATTGCTACTCTTTTGGTTTTCAACTACTCATTGTGCTATGCAAGCACGTGCCCAACATCTTGTAACTTGCATTGGACCCCACCACTTATGTACCTTGCAACTGAGGACATTTGCTTTCCCAACCCTGGAGTATGTTATGGATAAGGGAATTTAGGATTTGTACCGTGTGTACCTTGTAGACTAAGGCTATGTAGTAGGCATTGGTTCTAGCACCGTTAGATGGTAGAACTACATCCTAGGGTTCACAACAAATGCAGTTGACAAGTGGCTAAAGCTAAGGCTAGGCAAAGATATCACATTTTAAGTACATTTATTACTCAAATGTTCATTACGAGCTATGACCATTTATGCCCAACCGGCCAATGTGTATTCATTTTTTAGCATTGAAGAATCTATAAATAAATACGTGCAAGAGGAAAATGCTCACTCTTGCACGGGGGGGGGATTGCACCCAGTGCTTGTGTCTTTCTTCTCTCCTCTCCTCTCTTCTCTCTCGCCGTACCGGTGTAGCACTCCGCTCTAGGAGGTGCACCTACATGTGCTCGCTCGCTTGCTCTCACTCTCTGTCTCTTTCAGATTGTGCATAGCTTTGATTATTTGGTGTACAATATGCTAGATATGCATATCTGTTATTTTATGCCATGTAGAATGTTGTTTTTAGTATTTTCCAGGGCCTTTTGTGCCTCCATTGTAGCAATATGTGGACAAGCTCAGTACCACCACCACCAAGATATGCTTCAGGACCAGTAAATCCTTAGCCAAGAGCTGAAAGACCAAGAACAGTGTTAGGACAACAACTGCCACTACTAGATGAAGACGAGGTAGCTATGAGGTATGTGTATCTAGAACAATACCCATACGAGAACGCCTTAGTACCGACATAGTTGTATTATAAAGAGAAAAACTATGGGTATCACCATGCATATCGTACTACTAGCCTAGTGATTATGGAGCCATATGAACATGGGAATATGGCTTCATCCTCTAATAATTCTCAATCAAGATTAGGTAGTGTGTCTCAAAATGAAGGGTTTACTTTGAGTCAAGGAATACTTATGAAGGGTTTACTTTGAGTCAAGGAACACTTATGTTCACTGCTAATCAAGGAGAGGCTAGACAAAACACATATCCAAAGACCATATGCCCAACAACAGAGACAACAGAGAATCCTAGGACCTTGTTTCAAGTGTCAAGGAGATCATTTAGTGAGGGATAGTCCGACCAACCAAGCTACTGTAGCACACAATATCCCTAATGTGTCTAATAATGCTATGCAAGTAGTGCTTCACATGGACATTGTAGTGATTGTGGAAGAAAACATTTGTAGCAAGATTGTCCTCAGCACCCATATAAGAAAGGAAAACCAACGGTGAACATTGTAGATGTCATACTCTCTTCAAGTGTTTCAAATTTA
Organism: Adiantum capillus-veneris; assembly: GCF_014529385.1. Taxonomy (NCBI): domain Eukaryota; kingdom Viridiplantae; phylum Streptophyta; class Polypodiopsida; order Polypodiales; family Pteridaceae; genus Adiantum; species Adiantum capillus-veneris. The sequence continues at coordinate 57,758,622 of NC_140947.1, forward strand.
GATGCTAAAGTGCCACTAAAAGTGGGTACAAGAGCATAAGTGAGATAGAGAATGACCAATAAGAAAATTAGTGATGACTCTAACAAATATGTGAGTGTGAAATCATCAAAGAAAGCTACAAGACATAGAGTTAGAGCCTAGTATCATCAGAAGTTAAAGGCTATTATAGTTGAGATGTCACAAGCTATAAAGCAATTACAGTGACCAAAAGGATCTTCATCTAGTGTGATACTAGAATAAATAACCAAAATAATACAAAAGCCAAGTGGACTAGAGCCAAAAGATGTTAGTTCTAGAGGTTCAATCTTAGTGGATAAAAAGTTTGAGCAATTTTCACAAACACCAAACAATAGAGCATAGATGGATGACTTATCCTAATGTGGAGTTGGAAAAGTGAAGGTTGGAGATGTGCAAAAATTTGATTGAAACTACTCAAGCGCTTATGGAACCTCCACCAGTTATGTCAGCTCAGGATAGCGTAGTTCCCAAACCGCATGTTGACTCTAAGGAAGCAAACAAGAATAAGAAAACGAGTTTAAGAGACAATATTGAGCAAGAAGAACCTCTGACAAAAGCTAAGATTTTGACTGATAATGTAGTTTCCAAAGAGATCTTAAATGAAATATGTGAGGAAATGAGTGAACCAAGGATCCAAGATCATCAAAGAATGGAGAATGCACCTACAAATGTGGAAAGAGCGGCAAAACAAGTGGTAGAGAACACAACAGATGATTCTATTTACCATGTACCTCTTTTCGTGCCATGACTTAACAGTAATTGGCTTGAAGAACTTTGGAATGTAGCTAGGGAGGCTAGATGTGAAAGTCATAGTTTGGAATCAGTACTTATTGTAGAAGTTGACTTTGACAATGGTATATTGGACTTTGAGATGCAATCCATGTATGGTGACCAAGGAACGGAAATATTAGAGGATAGTAGAGAAGAATCCTTTAATTAATTTCCATTGTATTTGGAACCTTATGAGGAAAGATCTAATGTTGCGTTTCTACCATTGTAGAGAAGAGCTTGTATGCCAGTCATAGATTCTCAAGGATTTCATGAATTTATGTCAATTCCTGTGAGTTGTACACTAATGATAGTTGAGCTACTAAAAGTCAGATCTCAAATGTGGAGAGATGTAGGAAGATGACTTGAGAAGATGGGAATTATAAATCCTATTGAGACAATAGATTGAGAATTGGAGGATTGGAACAAACCTAAGAAGTATGCTGATCCAATCCCCGTTAACAAAGTTGGTGAGTATTGTGAAGGTGAAGTTGAAAACACCCCATTTCCTATAGAATATCAAAGGACAAAAACCATATCTTTTCTAAATAGAGGTGTGGGTGTTGCCATAGCCACAAAAGTTATTTGGAAAAAATGAAGAAAGCCTGCTCTTAGGCAAACATGAATGATATTACAGCTATCTGATGGTCATATTGAGAAGTCTATTCGAGTTCTAGAGCAAGTAGTGATGACTTCTTATGGAATTGAGTATGAGCACACATTTGCAGTAGTAGCACTTTCCGCCTTATGCTCTCCAATGGATGGTTCCTAAATAAAGTTTCTCTAACACGTAAAGCCCTTTCTCTTGATTTTGAGTTGTACTACTCACCACATAGAGGCTCTTCATTGCTTGGATGGCGAGCCTCTTGATTCTCATTTGTATTACTCACCACATAGAGGCTCGCCATTGCTTGGATGGGGATCAAGCTGTTCATCCGGCCTCCCCTTGTAGTTGCAAAAAGTTGTGCAAAAGGTAGCAAGCACCTATCACTGTTGGCACTAATGCCAAATTGACATTCAATTCACAAAGTATGCGCCATCTATTCTTCAAGATACCAAACGCATTCTCCACTTTTACTCAGCCTTTTGAAAGATGCTTATCAAAGTTTTGTTTTTGAATTAAGTGTTGACCACCTTTGGATCAAAAGGCCTTCACTAGCAAAGTTGTGGCTTTGTAAGCTGAGTCTGCAACAATGAGATAGGGTCATAGGGATTGACCTTTTGCAAGTTGATTGTGGGACTAGCAATGGCTCAACCACTCTTCAATTGTTGGTAAAAACTACATTCCTTCAAGTGTGTCAACCCATGTGTGCTACATGGGACAAAACATAAAACACTCTAAAAAAGCTTACGAAATGGATGGAAGCAGTCAAGCGCATTCATCTCACTTGAAAAAGTCAAACAAAACATATTCAAAAATGGAATAAAATCAAATAAGATGCATACGTGGATGTTGAACATAAATTTCACTTACCTGTAGTCACATGCACTTTGCAAACCTGGAAGAACCAACTAGAAAAACAAGCATTATAAATTGGTAACCTTGGGTGTTGCCTTTGCAATCCAAACCCCTTGGTTAGGTTCTGCAATGTCAAACCGCTTTGGTAGACTTTGCATGAAAACTGCTTGACCTAGCAGCCAAAAGTGACCAACACAGTCGACCATGTTCAAAAATGTTTGGTTTCAACTGAGAAAGTTAAATTTTTTCACTACTCCTTGGTAGATTGAGGACTTCTTTTCTTGAAAGTGCAACTCTGCTGAGCTCAAATCATGACGCTCAACACCTATGGAGTAATTATGTATTAACGGGCTGGATCTGGCAACTGTACGCACATCGCAATTTGCACTGCTGTTAGGATCATACAATTTTTTGGCAATTTATGGTGTAAAAAGTGCTAACAGGACTATAAGAATTTCCGCCAGAAGCATTGGCTGCTTTTTGGGCCTGTTGCTTTTGAGATTACATGCTTTTGGGGGTCTGCTTTTAGCACCCCTTGTAATGTTTATAAGTGACCCAAGGGGGCTCACTTCTCAGAGCATCTGGACACAGAGTCTAAGAGCGAGCACTCGCGGGAGTTGTACTTTGCTCGAAGATTAATATAAAAGAAATGTCGAAAAGGGCGCCAATCTTTGGGGCAATCTCTCTTGGCATGAAACTACGCCGGGCTGTGTCGACTCTTGAATTGTGAATTGTTTTTCATTGAAGCTTTGTTATGTTGTGACAAAATATAGACTTGGAGTGTCCAAGTTTGTTATTGTGGTATCACAACACGGCCGATTTCTCTTCTATCGAGAAATACGATCCCTCTTCTTGTGACACCTATAGATTCTGAAAAGAATCAATCGACCTCTTTTGCAACCGCTGAGGCGGGAGGAGGCCATACGGAAAATTCAAGCAACTTAGCAAAAGATGAGTACGGTCCATCTTGGCCCAGCAGTCGATGGCTGAAGTGCATACTCAGTGGCAGAAGGCCATTGAACCACCAATCAAACTAGCAGTCAAGAAACCTCCTACTCCAAGGATGTTTACCGAAGAAGAACTTCAAGATGTGGTTTAGACTCAAATCAGCTAGCTTCTAGACACGAAGAAGCCATTGAAGAAGCAATTCAAGAAGCGCAAGAAGGGGACTAACTACCCCGATTACCTGGGCCATCAGTCTTCTTTTGCATCTACACAAAAACAAAAGAAGTGTGTGCGTTTTGAAGGACTACCTAGTTCTTCTTCCTCTTCTTTTGACAGTTCTTCTAGCTCTTCCTCTTCTGACTTGAGCGAGGAGGACATAAAGGGCAAGAAGCGAAGCAAAAAGAAAATCTTTGGAAAGAACAAGAAAAAGGCAAAGAAGATCAGATCCCGACCAATGTCTAATAGTTCTACGGAGGAGTCATCATCTGACAGTTCGGACTCCAACGATCAGATGTTTTATGCAAAGAAGAAGCACTTTTACAGAGCCAACCAGTACGATTTCCTCAAAGATAAGAGCAAGAAAACAAAGGAATTTAAAGAGGGTGGACAGTCAATAAAATTTGAATCCTTTTTTGGATTTTGAGATGCTCTGAGGGCTTTGGCTTTCATTTAGCAGTTTGACATAGCCTTCTTTGGAGGGCATTATTCGGAGCACTCCAAGATCAGGAGGGCCGCATCGTTTTTAAAGGGAAATGCTCGAACATGGTGGTCCACTCTTCTTTTGAGGAAAGAAGCCACGGTCAAGTGGCTGAAGTTCAGCCGGCTCTTTATTTCTTCTTGGTTGACCCAGAGTACGAACGAGATGTGAGGACCGCTTTGAACCTTCAGATGACCAAGGGTGATACTTTGGATGGGTATTGTGAGAGGTTTTGGGATTATTTTCTACCAACCTCTTTGTTTAGGAAGGTCACCTTTAAAGAGCAGATTGAGTGGTTTTGCTGCGGACTCCCTATAGAAATCCAAGATTGCTGCCTTGAACAAAAGTTTGAGTCTATTCAACAACTAATGGGACACGCGAAATGGGAATTCTCGATACATTTGGGGAATTTGACCTACCCCACTGATGAAATTTTGACTCAAAGGACCAGACAGACCTCGACCAATGAAAATAGAAAGAAAAGGAATCCCCAAAAAAAGAAAGATGCAAAACTCCGACTGACTATTAAACAGAGATATAACTATCGCAAAGAAGAGAAGTGTTTTGGTTGCGGGGAACAAGGGCACATCTCCGTAAGGTGCCACAAAAAGGCACAACAAGGACATATTAAAATTAGACCAGAGAGTTCTAGAGCAGTGGAGGAACATGGCACAAAAGACAAGATGACATTAGGACTCGTACCGGATTGCATGGGAACCGATCCAAGCCAAAAAGATGAAAGTACATAACTATATCTTTTTTGATGGAGAAGCCAAGGCCAACTTCATTTCACCTAAATTGGTGACACGGCTTGAGATTACGCCCGACAGGATGGGACCACCAGTGAAGGCATTCTAGCGGCGATCGGACGTGATGTAGCCATTACACCTGTTATTGGAAAACTTTGTTTGCATTATCAAGGGTATTTAGGGCACGAGGACTTTTACATCATGCCTTTGGAAGGGTGTGACGTCCTCCTACCTTGGTACCATAAGAACAACGTCGTGGTCAACTATTGGGCTAAGAAAGCGACCTTGACAAATCACAAGGGCAAGAAAATTGTACTTGATGTGAAATTGAAGGGCGAGCCTATCCATATTGTATCGTCTTTGGCCATTTCAAAATTAATGAAATCCAGTCTCTTTGTTTACTCAATCTATTTGAAAGAATTAAATGATGAACAACGAACAAACATATCGTAATTAGACAAAGAACAATAAGAATTTCTGCACACACATGTTGATTGTTTCTCAGAAGGCCTGCCAGGCGAGTTACCCCCATCTCGACCTCAGGACCATACTATTGATCTAATTCCTGGAACCACACCACTAGACCGGCCACCTTACCGTGTTAGCCAAGCCCAGAATGAAGAAATCATGAACCAAGTGAAAGACCTTCTTGAAAAGTGTTCGGTGCCATTTGAGATAATTGAAGGTGCTTAGAAGGTTCCACCCTTTCTCAACACTAAAGATAAGATTTTTGAAGTCGACCAGTACACGAGGGACTTGGACACTTTTTTTGCCAAGGTCCATGAGGCTTTAGAGAAGTCTCAAGAAGGACATAAGAAGGCAGCAGATCGACATCAACGAGATTTGAAACTGAAGGAAGATGATTGAGTGCTCTTACATTTTGAGAAAGCACGCCTAAGGAAACGAAAGGGGAAGGAGCAGGTTTTTCCAAAGTTCAACATGAGGTATTATGGCCCTTTTCAGATTAAAGAAAAGATAAATGATGTTGCCTTTCGACTCAAGCTGCCCCATACTTGGAAGATTCACAATGCATTCCATGTGAGTCTCTTGAAGCCTTTTAAAGGTTAGGTGCCAGTTGATGGGTAGCTTGATGAGCAACCCAAAGTGGAAGAGAGCGAGGAGATACTCGTTCTTGAACAAATTTTGGCACACGAGGAAAGAAAGATGAAAGGTAAAGTGATTTGGCAGTTCTTGGTTAAATTCACGAACTATCGGCATTATATGCGAAGTGGATGGAGGAGGAGGACCTAGCAGATACTCCTCAGATTTTGGAACTTTACCTTGAAGCATTCGATTTAGCTTCATCTACTCTGATAGATCATGCAGACCATCAAGGTTAAAACTGGTGCAGAGGGATTGCACAAGAGGGGAGTCACTCCACTCCTTAATAGAGTCATGATGCCCCCTTTGGGTTTTAGGGATACTGCTGTGCTGATAGTATTCTGCGGTATGAATTTATGAAATGGAATTCCCACAATTGAACATGATTGATTTGTACTCTCTCATCTGACTTGTTTGAGTGCAGGACTGAAAGACGAAATGACTATAGCATTTCGGTCTCATAAATCTCTATTGACATAATAAGGATTAGTTAATCCGGCATCAGTGAGATATGGTATTAAATACATTGCTGGCAATCATGGTCTGAGATTTGGAATGAATTTTTTTGTGATTGATTTTTCATCCGACGTCTTGTGATGTCATGTGCAGTGATGTGACTGTCGTCTATGTACAAGTGCTACATGTGGTCATGTCTAGTGCGTTGGTACTTAGAGTATATGTCTACTGAAATGGTTTATGGCCTCTGTCTGTTTTGCAGGTGTAATCGAGGATGATTACAATTCTTTCAAGAGGGGGTACGTCACAAACTTCTTAAGTGGCATGACCCTACAACAAAGTATGGCCAAGGGACGAGGGGCCCCATTAAACAAAACTCGCATAGAAGCTTGCTGACATGTCAATTCTACGGACACCGCGATTTGTGCTGCTCTCGGGTCCGTACAAAATTTCCACAATTTACGATGCAAAAAGCACTAACAGGGCTGTACGAAATTTTGCCAAAAGCCTTGGCTGCTTTTTGGGCCTATTGCTTTTGAGATTACATGCTTTTGGGGATTTGCTTTTAGCACCCCTTGTAATGTTTATCAGTGACCCAAGGGGGCTCACTTCTCAGAGCATCTAGACGCAAAGTTTAAGAGTGAGCACTCGTCGGAGTTGTACTTTGCTCAAAGATTAATATAAAATAAATACCAAAAGGGGTGCTAGTATTTGGGGCCAATCTCTCTTGGCACGGAACTACGACGGGCCATGTTGACTCTCGAATTGTGAATTGTTTTGAAGTGAATCTCTGTTGTGTCGCAATTGAGTCTAAACTTAGGATTTCCATGTTTGTTACATTGCACCTTGTGCATAGAGTCAATAATGTAAATTTCTCACCAATTTATTACATGCACAACAATTATAAGCCCATCTAACAATCTCAAATCTTTGTAGATAGAGTAGCTGATGGTATTGCGAAAGCGTACACAATGATGGGGTGATTGTACTGCCATCGTATTCGTATGCCATGTATGATATAAAGAAATGGATTAGTAAGCGCTTGGCTTCAATAACAATTTCAACCTTGTGAGCTACTATTAAACGTGCCTTGCACGATGACACTGCCATGGATACATCACACTGCATCGTTGCCAGATTCAAATTGTGAGCTTATCTCCACTTAATGCCAAATATGTGTGCCATTATCCTTGATCTAAGGTCAAGTAATAGTTCCTCGACATGTAAGAGAAGCCTTGCTTTGCATGAAGTCTGACAAAGCACTTTGCAGTGCACAATAGAGAAATCTATTTGAACTGGAAGGTTAAATTGCAAAAGAAAAAAGCATAACTTGAAATTTACTAACCCTTGTCACCTCTCTGAGATGAGTGGCCATCACTTGAATCTGGCTCATAGCCCTGTATGCTGAGAAATTTAGAGTTATTGGATGCACCCTACATGCCATCGTGGCTTGGGTCATACCGACCTTGTGGGACGGGTGTCTAGCCTCACTCCTATCTTATTGCAGACATAGCGAGAACCACGAATATAATTGTCAATCCATGGGATGAAGCTGACTCGACGAGTGCATAGAGGCTACAAGAGGTTGTCAATCTCTTGGAAAACAACAAACAACTGGCATCTAACTCAAGCTACACTCAAATGACAAAAATTACCAAAAGCTAGTTGCTAGTCGACAAACAAATCATAACCGTTACAGCATCAAACGACATCTTCTAGGACATGTTTATAAGACCTAAGCACACATGCTTATGGTCTCAAATCTCACTTTAGGTCAAGTGCAAAAATCGCGATTAGTAATAGCAGCGAGTTTTTGACCTAGTCGTTTTTGCCCTAGAATGCATCTAAATGCTTAGCAATGATGCCCCAATACCCCGCATATACTTATTTTATGATTTTAAAGCTTAAATTCCTACTTATGTGAAATTAGGCCGCAGATCGGTGATACCAAAAGCTATGGATTACCATGAAATGCTTACGTCAATGCGTAGAGCTCTTACCTGCGGTTGCAACACAACAGACGACACTGCAATGTGACAACCAGGAAGGGAGTAGGAAGCGCAAGAAGGAGAGAAGTGAGCACCGTCATCATTAGCTCACACTGTGTTTCTATTATCCAAAAACTTATAAAATACTTACAAAAATTGGCTTTTATACCTTAGCCAAGGTTTTTGTGATCAAAACTAATAATCTAAGAGCTCTAACTAAGGATAGGTTGATACAATCTGGAAGCTTGTAGCCTTGGCTCATCAATTACACTGTTTATCTGGAAAGTAGGAGTTACAACATTCCCAATTCATCAAAATAATAAGTGTTTTTACAATAAAGAAGCTCCGAAAAATGTTATTCGAGTTATCCAAGTTAGCTTGCTGCTAACATTCCTCCCCTCCTCGACTGTGTCGTCCCTTGATACAGCTTCATGGACTGGAGTAGTCTTCAGGTTGACAGCTGGCGAGGCGGTCTTTAAGCACATGTAGGGCTTTTTCATATCTGATTCTTCGTTCTTTGTCTGGGACTTGCAAAAATTGCATGGTAGACTCTGTTTTTAAGTTCAATGACTGAATAGCCAAAAAATCTTGATGTAAGGTTACTAATCACTGGCCCAAATATCTTTGTTCTCCATGTGAAGAAACATGTATAGAATGCCTCTTCAAATGCCAACATATTGCTAGAGGGCAGAAACATGCATTTGGCGTAGAAGCCGTAAAGGACTTCTTCTGAAGACTGTCCACTTAAGTCATAACAGAGCCCTATATTGCCTTCGAGAAAAGACATCCATGGTGCTCTTGCTTGCTCATGCTCGTGAAAAGTTTGAATGCAGGTGAGCAACATTCTGCAAATGTTACACAGCATTGCACACGAGAGGTCAGGGAGGCTCTTGAAGAAGGTAATGGTGCCCGTTAGGGTTTTCACCATGTATTCTTATGTTGTTGGTCCCTGCTCTGGAGCTGGTAGTCGTGGGTAATTCAACCATGTCGGCCTCTTCTTTTTTAGTGCTTCGTATGCCTGCCATGTCCTTACTCTTGGTACAGGACAGAATGTAGGGTCTTTCTGTAGGATTGCAGGTGCTCTTGTGAACATAATTAGGTATCTAGAATTCTTGTTCAACCAGTTCTTTCTCCACTTGGGGTGGATATCCTTTGAGCCTTCTGCTTGCATATCCTTGTATAGTTTGTCCTTAAGCTCCACTTCGATCAATGGGTAGGGTAGTGTAGTGATTGTTGCTACCATTGAGCATTGATTTGGTTGGGAGTGAGCTGAGTTACATTTACTGAGTGAAGAACTCTCAACTCCCAATCCATCAATGCTTTCCATTCAACATCTGCTTCTCGAACAATCTGCTCTTTTAATGCATCTTCCTCAGCTTTAGAAAGCTGGGGACCATGGGCACTTGCTCCGCTTCAGTGAGTGGTACTTGAAAATCCAACTCTCCAGCTAGTCCTTCTGACGACTGTGTTTCCATCTTAGCAAAAGAGACTAAGGGTATGTCAATGGTTGGTTGTTCAGAGGTTCTTGCTTCATCCTGAGTTTTTGGTTGTCCCTCTCTTAGCAGCTGATTGACTCTCTTTAATTCCTCTATTTCTTTGAGCAATTGCTCTTCTCTTTGGACCCACATCAATACAAGGTCTCGTCTTTACGTTTGCTCCAGCTTTAGCTCTAGCTCAAGATCCTTGTTCCTCTTTTCTAAAGTCTTGTAGACTTCATCTGTTCCCTTGATTGAGGCGACAACAAGGTTTTCTCTTATTTGTCTTAAAAATGTTGCTTGACCATTGATCCGTTGCTCAGAGTACCGCAAAGAAGCATTAGCTACATCAAGTTGCACTTGGATCTTTTGTACTGACAAAGTAGTGGTTAGAAGTTCATTGGTTACTTCTGTCAGTTGTTGATCTTTGCTTTTGCAGGCATCGGATATTTAGTCAGAAGCTCTCCTAGCTCTTCCATCTCTTTTTGTTGTTTCTCCTTTGCAATCTCGTGTTGTTCTGCTTCATTTCTCAGCTCTTTGATCTGTCTTTGAAGATTTGCAATGATGTTCATTCTGTCATCTAGCTCTCCTTGTAGAGCATCAATGACGAGTTCAAGCTCCTTAGCCTTAGCACTGTGGCTAAGTGCTGCTGTTCAAATGTTTACTGTCATAAGCTGCATCTGCTTGGCGTATTCATTCACTTGCATGATGACTTTGTCAATTGTTTTCCTAATCTTCAGGCTCTACCTGAGGTTGTTTAGAGGTTTGGGCCATTTCAGTTTGTGGCTGTTTGGTTTGTGCTATGGCTTCTGCTTGTGGCCGTGGAGGGGGTTCTACTTCTCCTCCTTGAGGCTTTGTGGATGCCTTGACTGCTTCTGCTTCTTGAGGCTTCGTGGATGCATCAACTGATTCTAGTTGTGTTATTGTAGAAGGTCCAACTTCAATCTTGTCTATTCCCTTTGGCTGTTCAAAACTAGCCTCATCCTGTTGCTTCTCTTTTCCCTTTGCATCCTCGCCTTGACTGGATTTAGCAGTTGGTGAAGGGCTTGGACTTGGCATGGGATGGTCCTCTTGCTCCATAGTGGGTGAAGTGGGTCTTGGAGACATATCTTTGTGGTCATGATGGGACTCACTTTGTTCAGCAGCTTTCGCTTGTCTCTGTTGCTCAGCCGCTTCTTCCTTTGCTTTCCTTTGAGCTCCTTGAGCTTCTTTCAACTTTAAGGCTTCTGCTTCCGCATAGATTCACTCAAGGAAATGTTTGGGATCCTCTGTTCCTTTCCTTGCAGGGTTCTTGGTTCTTGGTACCCTTATATCTCTTGGACTCCATCTTTCAGGGTCCTCACGTGCAGCTTGGTGGCTCCTTTCATATGTCTGCTTTTCTCTTTCAAATCTCATCTTCTTTTGTTGTGGTTCCTCTTGGTGAGTTGCTACTGCTTTCTTTTTTATTTCTTCAATTCTTGCCGTCTTTCTTTGTTGTTCGAGCTTTCACTGCTATGACCTTCATGGGAACTTTCTGCAGACTCTTCGTCTGACTTGTACACTCTCTTTGTTGATCGAGTGGTTCTTGGAGAAGGTTGAGCGAACACAATCCAGGTGTTCTGATTTGGTGCTGGCGGAAAATTGTCGGCCATTCCAATAGCATGATATGCTATTCTTGTCAGCACTTCTAGAGCGCCAAGATATGTGATCTTGCCTTCTTTCTTTGTGCCTTTCACTGTTGTAAGTGCATATTGTGCATGATCAATTGCTTTCCTGGTTGTCGACTTCAATACTTGAGTGAAGTTAGTCGCAACCGCATGGGTTGGAGTTGTGTACCATGGCGGTCTCTTTGATGAGAAGTGAAAATGCTGATGGTAGAGGCGAGCTAGTTCTTGCACTTGCCTTTGGATGAGATCAGAGACGTGGCAGCAACAGTATCTTTGGTAAAAGTACCTGTTGTCTTTCTATCTCTGGCCCGCATCATCATACCTTTTGTTGGCAGCTTAAGTGCCTCGGCCACTATCTCTTTAGTGATTACCACTTCTACCTTTTTCCCTTGTTGATTAGTGATTTGGATCGACCCATCTTCTTTGATCGTGGGCAGTAATTCATATGTCTTCTGAAAATCCACACTTCATGGTTCCTGGTCGTAGAAGTTTCTTAGGCCTAGCCTTTGTTGGCTTCTTTGGAATCTGGCTTTGTAGCTACATCATATATCTCCTTTGGTAACATTTGTAGCTCTACTTGGTGTCCTTCGCTCTTGAATCTGCCAATGAAAACAGTTGTGTTGTTTTCTTCAAACTATTCCTTAGACAAGTAAGTTGCCTTTGTTGTCTTCACTGAGCTTGGATCTAATTGGTATGGTGGCAACTCTTGCAGCTTTTCTTTCTAGGACACCCTTTTCTTTGCCTTCTGAGTCGCTTGCATTGCTCCTATTAAGGGAATAGAGTGTCAAAAGTTAGAGAATTTTGCAAATTTTGTGAGTCTGACAAATGATGTCCATTTTGCTTCAAATCAATTTTGGAGCATGCATAGATGCATAAAAACATGTAGAGATCAAAATCACACAATTCAGGTGAAAATTGCAATAAAAGCAAATAATCGTAATTATTTACAGCTGGGGATTTTTTCCAAATTTTTGCATTTTTGACATCATAGGCTTGAAACATATGGCATTTAGGTGCTCTAAGTGAAGTGTGGGCTCATTTGAGTGCACTGGGTGGAAATGGTGCCACATTTAGGCTTTTAGACTCCAAAACAGTAGATATAAAGAGATTTTGAGTTTTTGAGATCAAAATTTGCTCAAACTTGATCAATAGACTTGGGACATTATGTTCTTTGGTTCCATAAGGTCAAAATTGCAATTTGCACCCATTTTGACAAAAAAGTAAATAATCGCAATGATTAACTTTTTCATCAAAATGTGCATTTTTTGTTGCAACTTGGTTCTAAGCATGACATAGACTCTGTGTATGAGATATGGGGTGATTTGGATAAAAAATGTGACATATAACTCAAAAATTGGATTGGAAAAACTTTGGCGCGTATTTTGACAATTTCAAAGTTTTTCTTGATCGTTTTGGCTCATACTTGAAATGTGGCATGTAATAGATGTGTACAAGTGATAGGTGAAGTGAAGAGGTCATTTTCAAGCCAAACAAGCACAAAAGTAAATAATCGTGATTATTTATTGCAGTCATTTTTTTTGCAAGACTTGATAATTTGATGACCTAAACATATTTAATACACCTAAAACAAGTCCTAAAATGAATTTGGTAAAGTTTTGTCGTATTGGTATCACTTTGTGCTCTTCTCGACTCTGAAATCACCGATTTTTGTGACTAGATGGCATGTGGAGTTGGTTAGTCACTTTGGAAGCTATGGACTTGTCCGTTACATAGTGCTGATGCTACCCATCCAGTTTTGGCCCATTTGGAGTCAGTTTGACTTCATATATTTGACACTTTGTAGCCTTCGAGCTATTTTCTACTGTTTGAGAGCTTGACTTGACTTTTTTTATGAAACCATTTAGGTAGATTGTGTATAGACCCAGTCTATAAGCTGTCACAGTGGAGTCAGAATCCAATTCTGGCATATGGCAAAAACCTAGATTATTTACTTGGGACCCCTCCCCCCCCCCCCCCGACCCCTGACAAATGGTCATCTGGTGATATAGAAGTGTTCTATTAAATAGGGGTATGCTACACTTCAAGTCTCGTCCAATTTGGTTGAGCCGACAAGCTGCTATGGTCAATTTTGTGTCGTAGGACTTCGTGCATTGTTGGGTTTCTAGGGTTTTTTCCTCACCCTAGACTTGCTACCCGGCCGTATAGAATTGTTCATTGATAAGCTTAGAACTTACCTCTCGTGCCTCGTGTGAGACGGCGCTGTAAATGGACGACTGTAGACTCCGAAAATCGTGCGCGAAGAAAGCAGAGAGCTCTCTCCTCCAAGAGTGACTAGTGAAAATCAGGTGATTTTGGGCTACTTTGGATATCTATACTCGGACTTCCCAAACTATTTTTCCTCAAATTCCCCTGTTAGTCCTACTAGGCCATGAAATCTATGCTAGTCTCAAAAATTTCTTCAATTGGATTCCGTTAGCTCATTCTGCAAGAATTTATGAAAGTAGGCCTTTGCAGCCAGGTGGCAACCTAATTTAGGCTTCCAGCTGTCGATTCGTTTGAAATTTTTTGTGCTTGTCCGCCTTGTCCTTCTGATCATCAACGTATCTTCAATTTCTCCATCTGAGCTCATTTGCTATTTATTATTAATTCTTGACCTATTTATTGAAAAAATCGAAGGAAATAATAAGATGCGCTAAAAAAGCAAAGTAATAAATCAACAATTAAGAAAATCCATTGAGAAACACTGCTTTGTTTTTTTTTGGTGGATTTTTCCATTCTTAAGTTCCAATATCAAGAACAATGATGAAAATAACAAAAAAAGACCATTTTTTGATGATTTTATGATAGTATATACACTATTTACACTCATCAAGGAGATGTTATCAGTTAAATTTCCCCTGTTGATGACTTGTTAAGGGCATTTTTAGGTAATTTTGCAAAAATCACACGTTAACATCCAACTTTTTCCTCCCTCTTCAAACATTGCCCTTAATTACTTAGTTCCCTTCCACCCCTCCTAGATGGTGTACTCTGGCACAATTGTGTGCATTGGTTGAACAATCGTGTCTATGCATAGCCTTGGTTGGCTCTACCATTCAAACCATTATGTTGTGCAAGAGTCGGGTCTTGAGTAATTAACTCAAGGGTTTCTGAGGTCGAGGTTTTCTTTTGCTATTTTCCAAAGAGCAAATTTTGTAGCTTGTGTGCTCTTTGCTTTATTGTACCGTCGGGATGCTTTGACACGCTGACTTCTTCTTGAGCTGTCGGTGTCAATAATGATGATTGTTGAGCTTTTACTCGCCATTGGAATCTTGGTTTCTCTTTAATGAAATGTTGGGATTGAGTGTTTTGAGACTTAACTCTACATTGCTTCATCAGTTTTACAGTTTGTGGAGAAGATAAGTCCTCCTTTTTCTTCCAAATCAATTGTGTTTTAGGTTCCCTGCTCGAAGATGCTCTTCTTTGTGTTCTTTGTGTTATGAACCTTGGAGCCATCTTTGGTACAATAGATGATGTTTTGGACACCCAAATTTGAATCGGCTTGTCCTTAAGTTGTGCTTTTGGTACCCAAATATTCCTGACTCCTTGCATGCTACTTGTAGCATTTGCTTGTCTATAGGATGGAGAAGATTGATTGCCTCGTGGGTTGTTCTGCTGGTAACCTCTTTTCCATTCCTCTTTGCTTGGTGCAATTGGAACAATGAGTTGTCCACCTTTAGGTGATAGCTTGAGTTGATTGGTATCCCAATCTGGTACTGCCTTTTACGTCCGCATCCATGAGATTCCAAGAATCATTATTTGATTCATGTGTTCATCTGGTAAGCATATGTAAGGACATGGGTCTTATGGGCAAGGCCATCGGCATGGCCGGACAGTGTGTACGCTAGGGGGAGGCTATAAGATAGCACGGTTGGGTGGAGACTAGCACACGCATTACCACCGACATTTCACTGGTATCAAAGCCAAAGCGTACTTGAAAGAAACCTCTCTGCACTCAATGCAAATGTTACCAATCTTACAGAGTTACTTGTGAAATTTATGAATTCACAGACAACTCAAGGAGCCACAAGTGGCACGGTTCAAGGGAACCAAGCTCGCATGACTCAAGGAGTCCAAGAGACCAGTGTTGCAGAAGATGCGGAAGGTAGCAATGCATTACTTAAGAATATCACCATTCCTGAGTTTCACAGGGAAGAGCGTGATCGCAACAAGGATGCGGTCAATACGTTCTTACACAAATGGAGTGATATTCATAGATTGAGACACACTCTGAATATAAAGACGGCTATGGAAACAAGTCTATCTCTTAAAGGAAAGGCCTATAAGTGGTGGATGACATTTCCAATAGATGCTCGTCCTCCGTCTTGGGCTGCGTTTCAAGCTTCTTTCTCCAAAGAGTTTTTGGACTTCAATGAAAAGATAAGAATTTGGTTAGCATGGGATGCATGCCGCATATCTAGCCTCTCTCTCACACAGTACCTTGTTAGAAAATAAGACGTAGCTAAATAGATTTTTGAGTAGATTACTTAATGGAGAGAGATAGATTTCACACACAAGAGATTATAGAGTAGAGAGAGAGAGAGAGAGAGAGAGAGAGAGAGAGAGAGAGTACACACGATATACGTGGTTCACCCAATGTGGGCTACGTCCACGGGAAAGCAGCCACTCAATGGCTTTAGCACTTCAAAAGAAGAAGTAGTTTTAAAAGGGATTAAACCCTTGATAGAGCTCACACCTTGCTTCACTCTCACCACCTCACACTCACCTTGTTGCATCAACTTCACACTATGAAATGTGTGTAGAAATGGCCTCCTTTTATAGGCCAAAAGGGCTGCCCTCTCTTATGAGAGACATCCATGTGTAGCCGCCCTTGTGCGAATAAGTCCAAATCGGGCCCTCCAATCCGCCCATGTGTGGCCGCCCTTGAGAAGACAAGTCCGCTTTTGAATTCGGCCACCGGCCAATGAATTCGGCCAACGGCCACCGGCCATTGACTTCCGACCACCGGCCACCGGCCATTGACTTCCGACCACCGGCCATCGGCCATTGACTACCGGCCACCGGCCAACCGACCGGTTGTTTTCCGACCACTTTTGGGCCGCCGTCCGGCCATAATATTCCGGCGAAAAGGAATATTCCGGCGGAAAAAAAAAGTCTCAAGGCCTCTAAAGTTGCCCTTGATTCTTGTCCGTGAAAATTTTGGTTTTCGGTGAGTGATTTTCCTTCACGCACGATGGATTCTCCTCATAATGGGGGCTTTACAAATGTGCACTTTTAGCACAAAAAATTACAAGGGTAAATCAGGCTCCATACTTAACAATCTCCCACTTGGAGACTGATCTCCAAACCAAACCTGTGACTGATTTCCATTCTGGCTTCTTATCCTTGAATGCCGATTGAAGATGAGCAAAAGCTCAACTTCTCCTTGTTGACCACCTTTGTAAACATGTCTGCAGGATTTTCACTTGTATGCACCTTTCCTAGCTTTAGCTGTCCCTCTTCCAAAAGAGTGCGTATGAAGTGATATCTCACCTCAATGTGCTTTGTCCTTGAATGAAAGGCTGAGTTCTTCGCAAGATGGATAGCGCTTTGGCTATCACTGTACAAGACACAATTGTCTTGTTTGAATCCAAGCTCTTCTAAGAATCTGTGAAGCCACAGAATTTCTTTGCTTGCCTCCGTCATTGCTACATACTCTGCTTCCGTGGTAGAAAGTGAAACCACTTTCTATAGCTTTGAAGCCCAGCTTACTGCTGTGCCTCCAACCGTGAACACATAGCCAGTAGTGCTCCTTCGAGTATCTTTGTCACCTGCCATATCTACATCAGCATACCCTTCTAGAAAAATATCAGTTCCTCCAAAATACAAAGCATTTGTTGTTGTCCCTTTTAGATACCTAAGTATCCACTTCACAGCTTGCCAATGCTCTTTACCTGGGTTGTCCATGAACCTACTCACAACTCCCACTGCATGTGCAATGTCTGGCCTTGTCCAAACCATAGCATACATTAGAGAACCTACCGCTGCAGCATATGGAACTTTAGACATATAGGCTATCTCCTCTTGTGTCTTTGGACACATATCCTTCGTTAGTTTAAAATGACCAGCCAAAGGTGTAGAAACTGGTTTTGCATTTTGCATTACAAACCTTTCTAGTACATTCTTGATGTAATCTTCTTGAGATAGCTTTATTGTCTTCTTCGTCCTGTCCCTTGATATTTTCATACCAAGTATCCTCTTTGCAGCACCTAAATCTTTCATTGCAAAAGATTTGGACAGCTCCTCTTTTAGGTCTTTGATGTCCTGCATGTTAGCACTTGCAATCAACATGTCATCAACATACAACATTAGGATGATGAACTTCCCATCTCCCAAATTCTTCGTGTAGACGCAGTGATCCGAGTTGCATCTTGTGAATCCATGATCCAACATCCATCGATCAAACTTCAAGTACCATTGTCTTGATGCTTGCTTTAAACCATACAAGCTCTTCTTTAATCTGCAAACCATTTTCTCCTTACCTTTTACTTCATACCCCTTTGGTTGAAGCATGTAGATTTCCTCCTCTAAGTCACCGTGAGGGAATGCTTTCTTTTGAGAAAAACCTTTTACCACAAGCCTAGACTTGTACCTTTTCTTCCCACCTTCTTCTTCCTTCAGCTTGTACACCCATTTGTTTTGAAGTGCCCGCTTACCTTTAGGCAACTCAACCAATTCCCATGTTTGGTTGCGATGTAGTGAGTCCATCTCCACTTGCATGCTCTTCGTGCATTCTTCTTTGGATTCATGTTGCATAGCTTCTTCATATGATTCCGGCTCTCCAGAATCTGAGATTAAGAGATGGTTGAAGGAAGGAACAAACCTTTCTGGAGGTCTACTTGCTCTTGTA
The DNA here is from genome assembly GCF_014529385.1 of Adiantum capillus-veneris. Taxonomy (NCBI): domain Eukaryota; kingdom Viridiplantae; phylum Streptophyta; class Polypodiopsida; order Polypodiales; family Pteridaceae; genus Adiantum; species Adiantum capillus-veneris. The sequence goes on from NC_140947.1 coordinate 57,776,774, forward strand.
GATCTTCGGGGAATAGGTTGAGGCTCCTCATTTGGTTGACGTTGTTGCACATTGTCACCGTTTGTAGTCCTTGAGTCTTCACCGTCCTCAAGCTCCATGTACTCATCACCTGTTTCTTTTGTTTGTTTTCTTTCCAAGTAATCTTTGTACATATTTTGTTCGTTAAAAATTACATCCCTACTCCTTAAGATTTTACCATCTTCAGGATTCCATAGGCGATACCCAAAGTCTCCTTCTCCATAGCCAATGAAGAAACACTTTTTGGACTTTGCATCTAGCTTTGATCTTAGGCTTCTATCTATGTGCATGAAAGCCTCACACCCAAACACTTTGAGAAATGCATAATTCACCGGTTTACCTGTCCATGCCTCTTCTGGAACTCCCCCATCCAATGCCGTTGAGGGTGACCGATTGATTAAGTACACAGACGTACTTACAGCTTCCGCCCAAAGCTCAAGCGATAGGCCTGCATGTAGCCGCATGCTTCGTGCTCGTTCCACGATTGTCATGTTCATCCTTTCCGAAATCCCATTTTGTTGAGGTGTCCTTGGGGTTGTTCTTTGCCTCCGAATGCCATTGCTAGCACAAAAGCTTTCAAAAGCTTGGCTACAATATTCGCCTCCATTGTCGGATCTGAGGCATTTAACCTTGGTACCTGTTTCATTCTCCACAAAGGCTTTCCACCTTTGAAATATGGAAAATACATCGGATTTATTCTTCATGACATAAACCCATGTTTTTCTAGTCGCATCGTCTATGAATGTTACATAGTACAATGAGCCACCAAGTGATGGTGTACTTGCAGGACCCCAAACATCAGAATGAACCAACTCAAGTTTTTTATTTTTTCTTTCATTTCCTGATTTTTGAAATTTTACCCTCTTTTGTTTACCGTAAACACAATCTTCACAGAACTCTAAGTCCACTTCTTTCAAACCTGGTAGAAGCTTCTTTGTTTGAAGGATTTGCATTCCTTTGGCACTCATATGCCCAAGTCGATAGTGCCACACTGCACTATCAACTTCTGTAGTTGCTGCACAAGCTGAAGATTGTGTGCTAACAATACACAAGTAAAGTGTACCGACCTTTTCTCCCTTGGCAACCACCAAAGATCCCTTTGAGATCTTCCACCGTTTGTTTCCAAATGCAATGTTGTGACCTTCATCGTCCAATTGTCCTGTAGAGATCAAATTTTTGCGAAGAGAAGGAACATGCCTAACACCTTTAAGCTTCCATTCATTTCCGTTAGCAGTTTTGACAGAAACTGTACCTTTGCCGACAATCTCACAAGCTTCATCATCTCCCAAGTATACATACCCAAAATTACCTTTGGTGTAGTCTTGGAAATGTTGCTTGTGTGGTGTCGCATGGAATGAAGCCCCGGAATCTACTATCCAGGAATTAGACACATTGTCTAATGAGAGAATTAGAGCATCTTGCTCTACTTTACCTGCCACATTGGCCTCCGATGTTGGCTTGTTGTCTTGAGACTCTGTCTCCTTCTTCTTCTTGGACCAGCAATCCTTCTTGACGTGGCCCTTCTTGCCGCAATTCCAACATTCAAAAACTGACTTTGTGCGTGACTTGCTCCGTCTTGAGCGATCACGACCCTTTTGGCTTTTGAACCTCTCCTTAGGCCTTCTTCTTGTTTCCACTGACAATGCAGCACTTGATGATTCTCCTGTGCTTCTCCTTCGTATTTCCTCGCTTAGGAGAACACCCACAACATCATCAAACTTAAGAGTATTTGTACCAGAGATAGAATTACTTACAGCCATCACAATGCTATCCCAACTATCCGGTAGAGATGATAGTATAAGGAGAGCTCGCACTTCGTCATCGAAATTGATTTTTACCGATCGAAGTTGACTTATGTTTGTGTTAAAGTCATTTAGGTGTTCTGCAACTGAACCATTCTCTGCCATCTTTAGATTGAACAAGCGCTTCATAAGAAATACCTTATTGGATGTTGATGGTTTCTCGTAGAAGTCATCAAGTGACTTCATCAAGTCCTCCGTGGTCTTCATCTCTGAAACATTGAAGGCCACCGTTGATGCCAAGCTTAACCAGATTGTTCCCAGTGCCTTTCGATCAAGGACAATCCATGCTTCATATGCCATTGTTGCAGGCTTCTTCGCAAGACCGCCTAGTGGCAAATAGAGGTCCTTCTGGTAGAGATAGTCTTCAATCTGCATCTTCCAATGTTGGTAGTTTTTGCCGTTGAACTTCTCAATCTTGAGCTTCCCTTCCTCCGCCATAACTCCCACTCAATTCAAGGAATCCTTTCCTTGAGATAACTTAGCTATGAACAAACCTCGCTCTGATACCAGTTGTTAGAAGATAAGACGTAGCTAAATAGATTTTTGAGTAGATTACTTAATGGAGAGAGATAGATTTCACACACAAGAGATTATAGAGTAGAGAGAGAGAGAGAGAGAGAGAGAGTACACACGATATACATGGTTCACCCAATGTGGGCTACGTCCACGGAAAAGCAGCCACTCAATGGCTTTAGCACTTCAAAAGAAGAAGTAGTTTACAAAGGGATTAAACCCTTGATAGAGCTCCCGCCTTGCTTCACTCTCACCACCTCACACTCACCTTGTTGCATCAACTTCACACTATGAAATGTGTGTAGAAATGGCCTCCTTTTATAGGCCAAAAGGGCTGCCCTCTCTTATGAGAGACAGCCATGTGTAGCCGCCCTTGTGCGAATAAGTCCAAATCGGGCCCTCCAATCCGCCCATGTGTAGCCGCCCTTGAGAAGACAAGTCCGCTTTTGAATTCGGCCACCGGCCACCGGCCATTGACTTCCGACCATCGGCCAACCGACCGGTTGTTTTCCGATCACTTTTTGGCCGCCGTCCTGCCATAATATTCCGAGGAAAAGGAATATTCCGGCGAAAAAAAGTCTCGAGGCCTCTAAAGTTGCCCTTGATTCTTGTCCGTGAAAATTTTGGTTTTCGATGAGTGATTTTCCTTCACGCACGATGGCTTCTCCTCATAATGGGGGCCTTACAAATGTGCGCTTTTACCACAGAAAATTACAAGGGTAAATCAGGCTCCATACTTAACATACCTTTCAAAGTATCGAGAAATCATATTAAAACTAGAAGGTCTAGATGAATTCCAAAAGATACAAGGTTTTAATAGGGGTCTTGACAAAGACTATCATCTTCATGTTAAGACCCAACATCCAAAAACTTTGGAAGAAGCCATTAGTCATGCACAAAGATATGATGATGACCAAGAGAGGAAAGGAAATGTTCCCTACTCTAAGAATACTTTTTCTAAGAGCAATGTGGCTAAGAGCCAATGGCGAGGTAGATCTCCCACACGTTCCAAGAGGAATAAGAGACAATCTACCTCTCCACGCCCACAAGAGGCTAAGAAGCCTAAGCAATCACGAGATACTTCGCGTGGGTCTCTCAGCACTGCTGATTTTGAGCGTGCGAAGAAACATAATTTGTGTTCTCGATGTCTTTCGGACCAACATAACAAGAAAGATTGTCCTCTTTTGCAAGACAAAGAAAAGGCCATGCACAAGGTGCAACGCCTCACATTAGATTCATCTCCTAAATGTTGTGTTGAAGAGGTTCTTCATATGGAAGAAATGCACAAGTGTTGTGTGCATGCTTCAATGTGGCAGCCCACCTTTGGCCCCCATGATTTGATTTGCATGCATGGCACTATTAACGGACAACGTGTTAATATTTTAGTAGATGATGGTGCAACTCATAACTTCTTAAACTATAAGCTAGTCAAGAAATTGAAGCTTACACAGACTCCCTGCTCTCACAAGTATGTGGTGGAGTAGATGTCTGGGAATGATAAAGAAGTACGGGACATGGTAGTTCAAGGGGTTGACCTTATTGTTCAAGATCATACGATGACCCTTGACTTCCAAGTTATGAACATGGACCGTGCTGATGTAGTTTTAGGACGGGAGTGGCTGCATGGTTTAGGAAACACATTGCACACTAGTTATGAACACAACTCCTTATCCTTTATGGCCAATGGTAAACATGTGCTTTTGCTTGGTGAGAAAAATATACCATCTGCACCTCTTATATGTACAACCGAGCTTTCTATTTTGCAGAAAGCAAATTTAATAGATGAAGTCTTTTTGTGTTACTGCTTGTTTCCAAGTCTTGTGAATTCTCAAGAGCAAAGTGCGGTGAATTCTAGTAATGGTATGCAAAGTGCAATGAATTCTAGTAATGGTATGCAAAGTGCAATGAATTCTACTGATAAACAAAGTGTTAACAAATCTAACGAGCAAAGTGCTTTCAATTTTAATTCTATAGAGCAACGTGCAACTATTGTAAAACAAACATTACAGGAATTACAAGATTCTCCATCCCAGCATAACTCTAGTTTACTTTCTCCTTTTGCATGGCAAAAGCTGACTCACTTACTCACGGAGTATAGTGATGTGTTCTCAAGTGATTTACCACCAGGTTTACCCCCTACACGTGATGTGCAACATGGGATAGATGTCTTGCCAGGCATTAAACCGGTGAGTAAACCACCTTATCGTATGAGTGCTAAAGAAGCCAAGGATGTTGAGAGTCAGTTGGCTGACTACCTCACTCGTGGTTTCATTAGACCTAGCACTTTGCCTTGGGCATCACCAATTCTATTGGTAAAAAATAAAGATGGTACTATGCGCATGTGCGTAGATTATCGCGGATTAAATGCGATAACCATCATGAACAAGTATCCTCTGCCTCAAGTGAATGAGTTATTTGATCAACTCCACGGGGCAAGATACTATACAAAGATAGATTTTCGTTCAGGATACCACCAGGTACGTATCCTACTGCAAGATATCAACAAAACTGCCTTTAGAACACGGTTCGGGCATTTTGAATTTTTGGTTATGCCTTTTGGTCTAACCAATGCTTAAGCTACATTTATGACACTCATGGATAGTGTCTTACGTCCCTATCTTGGAAAATTTGTTGTGGTTTTCCTTGATGATATTCTCATTTACAGTAAAACTGAAGATGACCACATAGAACACTTACGATTAGTGTTTGAACAGCTACGAGCTCACGCGTTGTATGCTAAGCAAAGCAAGTGCGATTTCTTTAAAATAGAGATACATTACCTCGGTCATGTGATCTCTTATTCTGGCATCAAGATGGACACTGACAAGGTCGCTGCCATTCTTCGATGGCCACATCCCAACACGGTTGAGGAGCTTCAAATATTTTTAGGCATGGCTGGATTTTATCGACAGTATATCCATGACTATGCCAAAATCACTGTTCCTATGATGGATCAACTTAAAGCAAAAGGTAAGACCTTTTCTTGGGAAGAAGCCCAAAAATGCAGTTTTGAACATCTCAAGGTAGCTATGGCCACTGCTCCCATCCTAGCAATCGTCGACCCACTTAAGCCGTTTGTGGTAGAGACTGATGCTAGTGATAAATCCATTGGTGCGGCACTTCTCCAGGAGGGAAGTCCTATAGTCTTTGAAAGTAAAAGTTAGATAGAGCTCAACAGAATTATTATGTCTATGAGAGAGAGCTCTATGCCATAATTCATGCTTTACGGAAGTGGCGACACTATTTATATGGTGCAGAGTTTGAAGTAGTTTTTGACCATGAGAGTATCAAATGGTTTACTACTCAAACAGACTTGAAGGGTTGTAAAGCTAGATGGGCAGAAATCCTTCAAGATTATGATTGTAAGCTATGATATCACAAGGGGCGATATAATGTAGTAGCGGATGCACTAAGTCGGATGCCTGATATTAATTCACTTGCTTTCACGGAACTAAAGAGTGGATTTTTGGAGTCATTACGTGGCAAGTGTGCACAAGATCACTCATATGCTAAAGTGTGGAGTGCAGTTTTAAAAAGGGATCCCTCACACTCACATGTCTCTGAACAGCTAGATCAACATGTCTCTGCACGCGCAGATAGAAACTCCAACACACAGAGCTCCACCCCTACTTAGGAAGAGCTTAAGCGATGGAAGAATTTTTCCATTGATGATGGCTACTTACTCCACAAAGGTAGAGTATGTGTGCCAAAGGACTCAGACACTAGGCGCCAAATCTTATTTAAGTGTCACGATAGTCCAAGTGCTGGTCATCCAGGTATCCGTAAGACGTATGCCTTAGTTCGACGGCAATTTTATTGGCCGGGCTTACATCATGATGTTCAAGAGTATGTACTAAACTGCCAGCAGTGCCAAGTTAATAAGACAGATCACCTCAAGGTAGGTGGCCTTTTACGTCCTTAGAGATTCCACAAGGTAAGTGGGAGAGTATCTCTATGGATTTTGTAGTAGGACTACCTACTACAAAGCGTGGCCATGATCCCATTTGGGTAATTGTAGACCGTCTCACAAAGATGGGTCGATTCATTCCCACTAAGACTACGGTTAAGACACCGGAATTAGCACGGCTATTTGTAGAGCATATATATAGACTCTATGGTCTTCCAGCTAGTATCATTAATGACAGAGATCGAAAGTTCGATAATCACTTTTGGAGAGTTGTGTTCCAAAAGTTGGAAACTAAACTTAATCTAAGTACGACTGATCATCCAGAAACGGATGGTCAAACAGAAAGAGTTAATCAAGTGCTAGAGGATATGCTACGAGCATACGTTAGCAAGAAGCAAACCAATCGGGAAGACTACTTACCTATATTGGAATTTTCTTATAATAGTTCAAAGCATGTGACTACAGGGTTTAGTCCATTTATGCCTTTGTATGGATTTCAACCTAGATCACCCGTTACAGTGGGGTTGGCTAAGGAGAAGATACAACAAGCGCAAGATTTTCTCCAATACCATTTTGACATGCTTCGAGTTGCTCGACAGAATGTTAAGCAAGCTCAAGATCGATATAAGAAGTACGTAGATGAGCATCGACATCTTGCTACTTTCGAAGAAGGAGACAAGGTTTTCCTCAAAGTTCCGAAGCATTTAAAAAGTCTGAAGACGGGAAAAGTTGCTAAACTTTCACCACGCTATTGTGGACCGTTTACCATTCTCAAACGTATAGGTCAAGTGGCCTATAAGTTAGCTCTTCCAGAGCACTCACGAGTTCATCCTGTTTTCCATGTTAGCCATTTACGAAAACAGCTAGGACAGAATGATAATGTCATTGACACAGGTGTGATGGTTGACCTTATCAACCCGCTAAGCATTCCTCATGAGCCCGAAAAGATTTTGGATTCTCATGAGCTTCGCACCAGACATCGTGTCAGACGACAGGTGTTGGTAAAATGGCTAGATAGACCTTAAGAAGGTTCTACATGAGAGAATGTCTCCGCACTTAAGAAACGTTTTCCTACGGTCTCTTTCGAGGATGAAAATGATTCTCCAAGGGGGGGGGGGGGGGGGGGTAATGTAAGGACATGGGTCCTATGGGCAAGGCCATCGGGACGGCTGGACAGTGTGTACGCTAGGGGGAGGCTATAAGATAGCACGGCTGGGTGGAGACTAGCACACACATTACCACCGCCCTTTCACATACAAATTGATGAGGGCATGAACATCCATGTACTATCACATTTAAGTTAACTACTCCCAGTGTCGGTGTTGGGTTTTTGTTGCATCCTTTAAATAGTCGATATTCTTGTTGTCAAAGACTGATTCGTTTGCTTTCTTGTACGTGGAACAACTGACTGCATTTGCTCGAGCTCCTGTATCGGCCAATGCATTTGTGGTATGATTGTTCAGTTGTACTTTGATGAGAAGGTCCATCATCTGTTGACACTGCATCCTTCTGTAATTCCCATAGTCATTCATTTAGTTTTAGAGTGTTGATGGGAATAGGTATTTGTTGAATTTTGAGAGCAGCTTTCCTTTTGAGTACTCGAAGCCGAGCTTCTTCTTGGGCTTCATCAATGACCCGCTGTCGTTTTATCTTTCTTTGCTTTGTTGCATGCATTTTTTTTAGCAATTCATTGGTTAGTGGTAAATTGTACTTCTTTAAACGGCATCCACTAATCCAATTAGCCATTGATTCACCATCGAGGGTGGACAACTTAACTGCTCCACTTGGAGATACATCTTCAATGATAAACGGTCCGTTTTTCTTTTTCTTAAACTTGGCAATGTGTTGCTTAAGGGAATAGACTAAAACTAAGTCCCTTTTTTTGAAGATTTTTGTGACTAGATGGGAATCAAAAAATTGTTTTTGTTTTCGCTTTTGTGCATAGATGTGAGCTACAACTATTAGCCTTTGCTCATCAAGATTTTCTAAATCTTCAAGCCTCTCTGACAATTCATGTCCTATCCTTTCAAGATCCTTTGCTACCCTTAGTGTCGGCAATAGAAATTCTATAGGCAGGATGGCATCAAGACCATAAACAAGGTTAAAGGGTATAGCATTTAAAGCTGTCTTGAACGAAACTCTATAAGCCCATAGAGCGGCATGGAGATTCATTTCCCAATCTGTTCGTCCTGAACTAACCACCTTAGTCAATACCGAGCTAAGAATTTTATTCGTATGCTTAGCTTGTCCATTTGCTTGTGGGTGATAGGGAGCCAATTTGTTATGGATGATCATAAATTCAGTAAGCAGTGGTTCTGGCATCATTTTTCTGGGTTGCCTTAGCCTCTGCCCACTTGGTCAAATAGTCCGTAGCCACAATGATGTATTGAGCTTGGGTTCTATAAGCAGGTGGTTGTATTGGCCCAACAAAGTTTATACCCCATTTTGCAAAAGCTATGGCTCGCATCATTGGTCTTAAAGGCATGCTATCTACACGGGTTGGCATTTTTGCTCGTTGACATGCATCACATCTTTGAAGATATTATTTTGCATTTGTATAAAGTATTGGCCACCATACGCCTGCCATTAAGATTGCTCTTGTGGTGGTTTCACTAGAAAAGTGACCTCTAGCTAATCCAGCATGTGCTTGTTCTATTATGGGAATATATTCGTCTTCATTTGCACAAAGACGCAGATGTTGATCCTTTTCTCTCCGATACAATTGGTTTCAAATAAGAGCATAGTCTCTTGCTTCGGTTTCAATTGCTCTTTGGCGGTGTTTACTCATATCCTCAGGAAATGTTCGGCTTGATAAGTAAGTAACTAGATAGTTACTCCACTTAGGAACGAGTGATATTTGGAACAATGTCACATGAGGTATGGGTACTTGTTTCTGGCATTGAGGATATATTTTTACAATTTTTTTACAAATGAGTGAACATCACTTCTCATAGTTGGCCAAAATACTCCAAGTCTCAAGATCCGTTTCATAGTTTGGTCTTCCGCAAAGTGAAATCCCACTATGGTAATATGTGCTTGACTTAGGTATTGGGTTTTCTCTTCAGGATTAATACACAAAAGCAATATTCTATCTCGATTTCTTTTGTATAGCCTTCCAACTAGTAATTGATACATAGACAATTGCTCAATTAATCCGATTGTACTAGGAAGTGGTATTTGCAAATCCACTTGAGTTATGATCATCGGTGATACCATATTTTCTGACCATCAAGGTATCATTTCCACGGAGAACAAATATGCGTCTGGTAGATCATCGTTTACTCCCTTAGGTGGTTCTCCTCAAATAATTCTTGATAAATGATTTGCCCTGGTGAGTGGTGCCCTTTTTCACAACTATAGTGAAATCAAATTCCAAAAGAATGATGAACCATCTCACTATTCTTCCTATGTTGGATGGCTTGTGACCAAGTACAATAAGGATTGGTGGTCCACAAAGAACGCAAATTTGTTAGCTAATAGGTAATGTCTATACTTTTTCACGGCATACATCATTCTTAATCCTGACCTTTTAGTGGTTGTATAGTTTTTCTCTGCCATATTTAACTATCTACTAGCATAAGAAATCAAAAAATCAATTTTCTCGTCTATTGGTTGAGCTAGTATACACCCAACGGCAAAGTTGGAAGCATCTACATGTATGTGGAATATTTTATTCCAATATGGTACTTTCAAAATTGGAGCTAAAGTGAGAGCTTGCTTAAGCTTCATGAAGGATTCTTCACACTCATCAGTCCATTCAAAGAGTGTAATCAAGATGTACATGGGTTTTGCAATTATAGCATACATGTAAATGAATTGTCTGTAATATCCACAATGTCCCATGAAAGCTTGAACCCCTTTGACTGTTGTCGGTCTAGGAAATTCAGCAATAACATGAATTTTACCCATATCAGTAGCTATGCCATTTTTAGACACTATATGTCCAAGAACTTTTCCTTGTCTACCCATAAATGTGCACTTTTCAGGATTTAAGCAAATCCTACAAAGTCTACATTTTTCGAAGACCTTTTTGAGGTGTACAAAATGACCAGCTTGAATTGACGAATGTACACATAGATCATCCATATACACTTCCAAGAAATTCCGAAGATATTCCTTAAAAGCATGGCTCATCAATCCTTGAAAGGTGGCAGGAGCATTAGTTAACCCAAAAGGCATAACCTGATAGGCAAAAATACCCCATTCAGTTGCAAAGGCAGTTTTATGCTGATCTTTGGGATCAACCAAAAGTTGATTGTATCTTGAAAAGCCATCTAAAAAGCTGTAAGCTTCTTTTTCTGCAACTCGTTCTAAAATATGCTTAGTGATTGGAAGAGGAAAGTTGTCTCTAATGGTAGCTGCATTCACTTTCTTGAGATTGACACATACTCTTAATTTTCCATTTTTCTTGGGTACTACCACAATTGGAGACACCCAATCTGTGTGTTCAATTTCATAAATTAATTCGGCTTCTTTTAGCTTTTGTGTCTCTTCTTTGATCTTTCTGGCAAATGTCTCATTAAGTGTATGGCCTTTGTCTGCTTGGTTTCGCATCATCTCTCATAGGTATGGTATGTTGACAGATTTTTGGATCAACACCCTTGAGATCCTTATAAGACCAAGCAAAGATATCTCGGTATTCTTTTAGTAAGCTTAACAAAATCTCTTCTTCTTCTTCAGTCGGATCGTTTGCAATGTAAGCAGGTCTAGGCTCTTCTCTTGGTTCGGCCAGATCTATCTTTTTGCATCTTCAGGTCCTTCGTAGGGCTCGCCCTATTTTCTTAGTTCCCTAACATGTTCGACTATGATCTTTCGGTCTTAGAGAGTATATATCTAGTAATGAGATGGAACACTCATTACATCCTTACCTTCCTCCTCAGTGGTTTCCATTTCAGTTGTATATATCTCCTTTAGAGCTTTCTTCAACTCTTGATACTTCTTTCTTTGTTCAATTTGTGTCATGGTTGAATCCTTGTAATGGTATTTAGGTTTTGCTTGAGTTTCCTTTCTCGTTTTTCTCAATGTTTTTGATATTTCTTGCTTTTCGTTTAAAGGATATCTACTAGTGATTTTGTCTTGACACAATCATGTGCATCTATTTGCATCAGAAACTGTGTTCTTTTGGAAACTGATGGCATAGGTCTAGATTTCAAGTTTCTCATGTCTTTTTTTTTTTAATACCAATTCTATCTTGTCGGTTTTCGGTTTGGAAAGTCAAAAAGCTTTTCCTTCCCTCCTTTTATGAGTAGTTTAGCTCTCACATGTTCTTTTTTCGACCCCAAATCATCTGAGGTAGCTGAATTTTCTTCTAACTCATCTGTTGCATCATAGTAGAGGTCTGAAAAGACTTGTTGAGCTTTCATTAAGTCCTTGGATTTTTGAATTTCATCTTCAATGTGAAGGGTTGAGATCATTTATATGGGAATTATGTCATAACCATCCTCATTGCAGAATTGAGTAGGCATAGACATATTTACACATACATCCATGGTTGCTAAAATTTGAGTCCACTCAAATGGCTCAAACAAATGCTCCGAAAAGGGTTCAGATACATAGCTTCATCTGTGCAATCCCTTTCTAGGATACATTCTTCTCATTTCAAGCTCCCGTTTTCTGAGGCTCCACATATCCAAATAGGTGTGTCTTCATTCAACCAAGATGGAAACTTAGTTTCAACCAAAGAGACTGAGTCAAATTCTTGTACAGGCATTTTCATGACATCTCTATAAGTGTGATCTTTTAGATTAAACCTTTTTATCGATCCCACTTGCTTTAAGTACAGGTAGTTGTTTCCCCAATCTTGGATAAGTTGTACTTGTTGCATGAAAGGTCTTCCCAAGATGATTTCATAATTGAGTTTCTTTTTAAATTCTACTATTGCAAAAGTGTGTTGATAATCAATCCACAGGAATTAACTGTCACTTCTTCAAGCAGTCCTAAGGGTCTTTCTATGTGTTGCAATTTCATTCGAGTTTGTCTAATGGCTTGTTTTTCCCATGATTCCCATACTGCTTTCGTGGCTATGGCTATGCCTGCCCCACTATCCAGTATTGCCATGGTTTCTATATCATTGTGTTTCACTAGAAGGGTTGTGTTTCCTTCTTCCCCTTCGTGGTATTCTCCAACTTTGTTTATTTGGAATGGATCTAATCTCTTTGTTATCCAAGTCGTGTTTCAATTTTTCCAAAATTTTCACGATTAGCCCTGTTATCCCCACCTTCTTTAGAGTTTTCTGTAGATCATTCCATAGATATGGTCTGATTTTTAACAGCTCTCCTAAAGTAAAAGTACATTGAATAGGTGTAGACATGATTGAATGGATGTTGTCTACCTCTAAGATCTATTTCACTCTCTTTATCTGAGTGGTTTTACACACTATAGATTCATCTTCGTTATCTCCCAAGTAAGAGGGTAGTGTTTCCAAAGTCACCAGTTTAGACATTTCTGAAGCTTCAGATCCGCAATCCCCATACAAGGATTGTACATTCATGTCCATATCATAAGGTAGATTGTCTAACCAAACTTCCTCTATAGGAGCTGACTTCAAAGTTAGGCTCCCATCATTAATCTCTCTAACTTTTTTCCATAAGTGTCCTAGCCAGTCTTCTTCTACGAATGAAATTCCATCTAAAGCACCTTCACTGTTAGACACTATGAGTTCTAGCTCTTTAGTTTCAAGGTGGGGTTCTAGCATCACTTTGAATTTCTCTTTACTGGTTCCTACCACAAGCTCCTCAGGTTTTGCTATACTCTCAATCTTGGGTTTTTGTTTTTCCAGCATCTCTTGAGTAATTCTTACCAGATTTTTATAAGCTTCAAGCTTAGCTGCTTCCATATCTGGAGGAGGATAGTTTTTCCATTTGTTTTGCATGTTTTGGCCTGCTTGAAGTCGCGCTTGGTAAGCTTCCAAGGCTGCATTGATTGGCTCAAAAATTTTGTCTGCCAAAATTGATCCTCCAGATTTCATTGTGGTTTCCTTGATTTCACTTCTAGTTTCTTTCACTTTTTCCTGGAATAGTTTCTTGGATTTCTCCTCGATTTCATCCCTTTGTTTCTGTTTTCTCATCTCATACCACAATTATGACAGGTTCCAGTCCTTGGCTTAATCATGGGTCTTATCGGAGGTCTAACACCTTGATTAGCTACATAGTACATCGGTATAAGTCACAGGTTCTTCCATTGGTGGTGAATGTGAATTATACCACTCTCCTTCTATCATTACTGTAAATGGACTAGGCTCAACATAGAGTGTAACATGCACTAGTGCTTGTTCATCTATGACTGCCTCTAAATGCATGTACTTTACATGCACTGCATTATGTCCAGGATATGGAGGTTGTTGACCCAACACGGATTGAGTTCTTTTCATACCCATCGGTGGTATTTGAGCTGGGGCCATATTAGGCTGATATCTGTACATCGATTGTCCTTGTGGCCTCATAGGCACATATTGAACATTTCCATCATAGTTTGGTCGATAATAACACTCAATGATCTCATGGTTGGTCCATTTACCCTCAATTGCACACCATTTTTGTGGCCTAATTGGTTGTCCCTGTTGAGGCATCCCTTGCCCTGGTCCCCTCGTAGGTGCTTTTTGCATGTTATTCATCATTTCATTTATTCTTTTGAGCATGTCTTCTATGGCTATAAGCGGTGCTGCAGTAGCGGTTGTTAGGATTTGGATCGTGCTAGCTATGGTGGATGAAAGAGAAACATGGTGCAAGTGTGTGAGTGTGTGTAAGCAAGCTTATCACTCAAGTGAATTAGGTTCCAAGATAGAGTAACTTGGACTCATAAACACAATCTTGAGTATTGACTTAGCTTAGCACAAGATCACCATAGACAAGCATGTAGTGCAAAATGAGTTGTTATTTATTGATTCAAGAAATGAGCTTTAAGTAGCTCTACAGCCTTGCTCCACAGTATGTGGGATAAATCCACTCTCCTCTCCTTGACTCACACCTTAGGACAAAGCTCACACTTTACAATCCTCCCCTTGAGGTTTGGACTAAGATAAGATACTGAAGATGCACGATCCACACAGGCTAACAAAATCCACACAGGATGGTGATATCCACACAGGAAAATAAAGTCCACAAAGGATGGTGATATCCACACAGGATGGTAAAATCCACACAAGAACAATCCACAAAAGATGGTGATGTCCACACAGGATGATAAGCTGGTATCCACACAGGAAAAAGTCCTCCCCTACAAGTAGAGAGTCTACATCTTCAAAATGGGTCTTCCCAAACGCTACCTTCGTCTTCGTCCTTTTTGTCTTCTACTATGTGAGTTGATCCTCTGTCAGGTCTCTTGTCTTCGTTGCTTCTACTGTTGCTTTTAACTGCTTCATGGTCTGACTTCGTATCCTCCCCTCGAATAAGTACTTCTGTCCCCCTTTTTGTGGTACAATCAGGCTTTATTCCATGCATCATAATGACATGCAACAATATGCTAAAATATCCTATGAAAAGGTTTATGCAAAAATTAATGCTCTCTTCCATTTTGGTTATACTCCGAGAGCCCAAGCATGTGGAATTTCTCATACAATTTGTCACAAATTCTTCACACATGGAGAGATTTTAGCGATTTGGAGACTCTCCAATGCCAATTTCTATCCCATCACAAAAGCACATAATGTCATCCATGTAGAAAAATATGATTACATACATTGCAAGAAAGTGTTGTGCTTGGCTGCAAGATTTCCAATTTTAATGTCTTCTTAATAAAATGTGAAGTACCTCTTCACTTGAGGTGAAGTCACCCTTCACAGCTTTGTTTTACCTTGGCGTATTTGGGATGGAGATGCCTTTTGAAGATTTGAAAACTTTGGGGTGTCTTGCTGCAGTTTGGTGGGAGCAAGGCCTTGAGCTTGGGAGCTTTGAACTTCTTGGAGGTGCTCGACAGGAGGCTGTGGGGAAGGGAGCTTATGCAGGCTTGGCCAGCACCATGGGAACAGAGGCTTAAGAAAGCCTTGCCTTGGGGTTTTGAGGCCGGTGCTTAGGATGGGGAGTACCCCTTGGGAGCCCTTGAGGCTTTGAGGCGGGACTGCCCGCTTGGAAGGTTAATGGGCTTGAAGCCTTTGAAGCAGCACCGTGGGAAGGGGGGGCCCGTAGGAGCGGGCAAGCCGGGCAGAAAAGGGCAAGCGCGGGCAGGGCCAGGCAATTTTGGGCAAGCGGGGGCACACCAGTCAGGCGCGGGCAGTCCTGGGCAGCGGGCAGTGCGTCCAGGTAAGCGCGGGCAGCCGGGCAGACTAGGCGACTGAGTTCTGAGCAACGCCGAAAAGCGCTTTGGGCAAGGGAAGGCGTGCGCGTATGTGTGGGAACCTGCCCCAGCGGACCCACCAGGTCTACAAAAGCCTATTGCATACGATTTTCGCGTCCGCCCATGAAGCCCATCTTCCAATTTCGATAATTGACCACACGACTCCACACACTACCACCTTAATAGGGTTAATGAGCTAAGCCAAGGGGCCCCACGGGCTCCACGTGAGTAATTAGTCAAAATGAGAATATATGAAGTTTGGTGCTGCAGGGCTTCTCCCACACAAACTCACACACACACCTAAATATAAGCAAAATTGGGGATGGAGTTTAAGAGGTTTTTGAGCTCAGATTGCTGAGCTTGCATGCTCTATGGAAAGCTTGCGTCGAGCACTTCGAGATGAGCTCAATATTGTTAGGTGATTGCAAAAGTGGAGAGATTAATTGAAGGTGAAAACTAGGACACAAAAAAGGACTAAAGCATGCAAAAATTGGATACTAATCTTCTCCCTAATCAAGCCTATCTAGCCATGGAGGGTAGTGGCCTCTTGGGTGTGCCAAGGACATGCCCACACACAACTAGATTAAGGCCTAATTAGTGAGATGCAACTAGTCATGAAGAATGTTAATGGGCCGTGATAATGAAATACTAATCCATCTAATGGAGATGCTAATGATTAACACACACTAATGCATAATGAAAATCCTAGCTAGCACACCATAGCTTTGATACCAAATGTTAGGATTTGGATCGTGCTAGCTATGGTGGATGAAAGAGAAACATGGTGCAAGTGTGTGAGTGTGTGTAAGCAAGCTTATCACTCAAGTGAATTAGGTTCCGAGATAAATTAGCTTGGACTCATAAACACAATCTTGAGTATTGACTTAGCTTAGCACAAGCTCACCATAGACAAGCATGTAGTGCAAAATGAGTTGTTATTTATTGATTCAAGAAATGAGCTTTAAGTAGTTCTACAGCCTTGCTCCACAGTATGTGGGATAAATCCACTCTCCTCTCCTTGACTCACACCTTAGGACAAAGCTCACACTTTACAGCAGTTCCCACTTGTGCTGGTTTGGTGGATGTTTTCTCAATCTGATTATCCTTAGAGACACCTTCTTCATTGAAAATATCGCAATTGTCTCCTAAGTCAATAGCATCTGACACACACTCTTCTAGGGTCATATGTTTCTTGTTATACAATATAGCATGAAGTTCTTTGTTTAGCAGTCCCTCTAGAAACAATGATACTAATCTTTCTTTTGCATGTATTTCTAGTTCTGGGTATCTTGCAATGTATTGTTTTATTCTAGTTGCACAATCTCTAACTGACTCACCTTGTTTCTGTTTGATCCCTGTTTTGGAACATGCAATTACAAATCCTTGAGCTTATATATTTAAGTCCATGATTGACCTCGGTGGAATGTTTTGGAACCATGTCAGTGTTGTTCCTTCTAATGTCATTCCAAATCCCTCGAATTGAATATAGAAATCAAATATGCGTTCTGCTCTTAGCACTTGTTTAAAGCTTGCTAAGCGGTCATATGGATCCCCAGATCCACTGTATTTTTTGATCCATTTTTGAAAATCAGCTGGTCTTACACGTCTATTTGGTTCAACTCCCGGTCTCCTGGCAGTTGGTCCTGTTCCTAGTCCTTCAAACTAGTCTGTTGTAAATAGTGACTCATGTAGCACTGAATTGGCTTTAGTGTCACTTGGTTTTCTTCGTGATGAAGTAGTTTCGGGTTTTTTAACATTGCTCTCAAAATATCTCTCGCGAAGTTCATCTCTTGGAATAGTTTCTGGCCAATATCCAATCCTTATGGAGTAGCCTTGGTATTTGGTTTGTTCCACCTCCTCAAGACTCATCATAACAAAATTATTGTTATAACAATCCCTAAATAGGTACGTTGGTAGATCTGTTGAACTCTTATCTTTGATTCTGAAGATATAGATGATCTTCATGGGTGTTAACTGTCCTGATTTGGCATGAGAAGTCCATAGAAGATCTTTGACGTTTCTATCCTCCCAATAATAGACTCGATTATCTGTGCTAAGCCGTTTCAAAGGCTTCAAATCAACTTGATCGTATCCCTTGAATTCTAAAGTCAGTGCTTCTTCTTTTGCTGCCATATCTGAAATTATGGTATTTACTTCTAACCCCCATTTGTCTATCACATCAGGGTTTTCAACTTGTAAATACTGAGTTTCGTTTTTATCCATATACATTTTTTCTTGTTTGTTTGCCGGGATTTCCTCTTCAAACTCTATGTCATGGTCATCAATGCGAATGGCATACTCTTCATTAGGATCTAGGTAAACCTGAGCACCATGGCCATTAGTTTTATAAAAATTGAGTA
The DNA here is from genome assembly GCF_014529385.1 of Adiantum capillus-veneris. Lineage (NCBI taxonomy): Eukaryota > Viridiplantae > Streptophyta > Polypodiopsida > Polypodiales > Pteridaceae > Adiantum > Adiantum capillus-veneris. The sequence goes on from NC_140947.1 coordinate 57,794,644, forward strand.
TGTGTTTATATCGCATTGTCGTTCCGGTTCCCGAATGAGTCGAATCGGAAGACATTTTAGATGTTTATTCATAAAAAGTGTCTGAGACTTCTTCAAAGATAGTGTCCAAGTGATTGCTTTGATTCACACTCTCTTCGATGGATACTCTACTAGTGGTCTCTCCACATATGCCCTGGTTTGCTAGTATACGATCATATCTAAGGTTCATATAGACTTGTGAAGCTTTGGATAGAGTACTTACCATCAGATTAATTTGTTATCAGTTTCTTCCACTTGACTTGATTGCAGCTTCTGTCACGCTTTCAATTCCTTGTTTGCAACTTGATTTTTGTATCAATTTTAATCAAGTTGGCTATCCTTTCACAAAGAATACACAATTTTTGCTAACTATTGTGAATGGTCTATGTGTATCACTTCAAATTGAGCTAAGTGAGTCAGCACTTGAGACTTTTAGATTCTACTTTTACAAAAAGCCCAAGGACTAATCTGCAATTTGGAAACTGAGTGAACATGTACTAATTTGGATCCGATTGAAACCAAAATTGACCGGTGGCCTTGTATTATGTTGTTCTAACATTGTTCAAGCTCAAGAGTCCAAAAGTATGTCTTTGTAGTAAATAATCGCGATTATTTACTTTTCTCAAATTTTTATACTTTTTGGCTTGTTTTGCCAAGTATTGAGCTTTTTAAGGTCTCTGAACAAGTTTCACTGACTTTGAACAAAATTTGTCCAAGTTAACGACTATTTCGTGTCCGTAGACTCAGTTTTTGAGAATCTTGCTCAAGTCTCACTTTTGCGATCCAAATTTCACCAAATTTGATTTGTGTGGTCTATTTGATATGCTTGACCTTGTGGTATACTCAAACGTGCAAAAATGTCCAATTTTGTAGCATATGTAAATAATCGCGATTATTTACTCATGGTATTTTTATGCAATTTTTTGCCACAATGTTGACACAGAATGGTTAAGCAGCTCAACTTAAGCTCCCTAGCCAAGTTTCATCAAGTTTGGATAATCCTTGTTCAAATGGTCAATAATTTTGTGTTTGCAGACTGACTTTGCAAATTTGGCCACAATTTTCACTCTAATGATCCAAATCTTACCAAATTTGATTTGCGGGCTTAATATAGCATGCTAAAATAAGTGGTATGGTGGGTTGGTCAAAAAAGTTGAGAAATGAAACAAAAGTAAATAATCACGATTATTTACTTTTGGTAAATTTTTACATCTTTTTTGTCAACTGAGCATGCACACTTGTTGAACACTTCAATATAAGCCTATGAGTCAAGTTTCACTGAGTTTGAACAAAAATTTTCCAATTCACACTCAAGTTCTCGACAATCAATACAGATTTTAGTTTTTATCAAGTTTTTGGTTAGTTTGGTGATCCAAATTCTATGGGCCTTTACAAGAGATGTTTGTACACATGCATAGAGTCTCTGGTATCAAACTTGGTTAGTTTTGAGCTGAAAGTAAATAATCACGATTATTTACTTTTGGCCTAAAATGAGCACTTTTTTCAACTTTTTCAGAGAACCGTATTTTTGCGAATCATTTTAAGCCTCTGAGTCAAGTCAAAACTTAATTTGGCCTAAAATGTCAAGAAAAAGTAAATAATCTGAGTTTTTGCAAACTCCTTAAATTTTACCTCAAATGTGTCCTTAAGCTTACCCACTGGTTCATACAAGTTTTAAAGCATAATCTCTAGTTGGATTCCATGGTGGACAGTCTTCTTGTGCTATTTCTAGCCGTAGACCTGAAATTCTGCAACTTCACATAAACAACTCACAATTGATTCTTTTGGATATAGCAATGTTCTGAGATCCCACCTCGGATTCTACTTACCCTACTCCTAAGTTCTACTGCAATGGGGTTGTGGAAAGTGTCCACAAACACTCGTTTTCTTGTTTTTAATGGTTTTCTGAGCCTTGATCTTAAGACTTGTCTCATCCATCAATCATTCTCAAAATCCTAATTTAATCCTCTAATCCTACAATCCTAAAAGGTACTTAGCAAGTACAACCTACTTCCAAGCTACCTCCACACAGCAAAAGACGACAATCTTAAGCTATGCGGTTTTAAAAAGAGAGTTTTGACTCTACGTGATCCTAAAGGAAGTTGAAGGACAACTACACAAGACACTCGTGTTTCTTCCTAGTTTAGGTCTCTTCAATCCCCGACAGCGACGCCAAATGTGGGACGTGTGTCTAACCTCACTTCTATCTTATTGCAGACATATAGAGAACCACGAATATAATTGTCAATCCATGGGATGAAGCTGACTCCACTAGTGCATAGAGGCTACAAGAGGTTGTTAATCTCTTCGAAAACAACAAACAACTCGCATCTAACTCAAGCTACACTCAAATACCAAAAGCTAGTCGCTAATCGGCAAAAAAATCATAACTGTTACATCATCAAACAATATCCAAATGTTACGTAACTTATAGGACATGTTTATAAGACCTAAGCACACATGCTTATGCACTTTAGGTCAAGTGCAAAAATCGTGATGATTAACATCAGTGAGTTTTGACCTAGTCGTTTTCGACCTAGAATGCATCTAAATACTTAGCAATGATGCCCCGATATCTCACCTATACTTATTTTATGATTTTTAAGCTTAAATTCCTACTTATGATGAAATTAGGCCGGAGGTCAACGATGCCAAAAGCTATGGATTACCATGAAATGCTTATGTCAATGCGTAGAGCTCTTACCTGCGGTTGCAATGCAACAGACGACACTGCAATGTGACAATCGAGAAGGGAGTAGGAAGCGCGAGAACGAGAGAAGTGAGCGCCGTTAGCTCAGGCCGTGTTTCTGTTATCCAAAAACTTATAAAATACTTACAAAGATTGGCTTTTATACCTTAGCCAAGGTTTATACAATCTGGAAGCATGTAGCCCCAGCTCATCAATTACACTGTTTATCTGAAAAGTAGGAGTTACAACATTCCCGGTCCATCAAAATAATAAGTGTTTTTACAATAAAGAAGCTCCGAAAAATGTTATCTGAGTTATCCGAGTTAGCTTGCTGCTAACAGACCTCCAAAAGAAAATCAGATAGACGTGGTGCCAAGTTCCCCGAAGTGTGTATGCTAATAACATATTCCAAACTTTGAAAAATTCTATGCAAGATGTCGTGAAGTGAACTTTGCTTCACATAAGTTCATGAAAAATATGAGACATAACGCAACCTGAGTGCTCATAGCTAGCAGGTGCTCCTGCTGACACACATATACCAAAGCAGAAACAAATCAACCTTGTCAAAATTTCATAGAGAATCGGCCTTGCCAAATCGTGCAGCTTATTGAGAATCATGAGATTGCTCAATATTGATAGAGATAGCATCTACAACTTAGCTATCAGATGTCATCTATTGCCAAACACTGCTTGATCGAAGCAACATTTGCTTGATAAGTTAACAATGTGAAAATTCTTGAAAAAGTGATTCAGTCCAAAAGTGAAACTTAAAGTTAACATACTTATCGACTGCCCTTGGCACTGAAAGTCATAACATCCCGTATGTGTGGTGGTCAACATTGGATTCAACTCATAGCTGTGGATGTCAATGTGATTTCCAATGTGCTTCGTGCACTTGTGTTGCTTGCTCCCTGGCAAGCTACAATGTCTTTGAAGTGACACATCTAATGCATGGAGCCGTGCTCCTGGAAGCCTTGCTTTCCCCCTCCTCTAGATAGCACAAGGAGGAGATATCAAAAATATGATAGCCAACGTAATACAGAAGCCGGTTTTTAAGAATCTCGGTACAAAGCCTTGCTCCCTAGTTGAAGCTGATGTACCAAGGTGCATTTTATGGAATTATCTTAATAAACAAAGTTAAAAAGAAATTAACCTCGCCAATTGTCAACCATATCGACCAATATATCAGATCTAAAAGCATAAAAACATATACAATAATGATAGAAATAAAGCATACTTGGATTGCTCAATACTGCTGGCCTTTACCCTTGAAATCTCGTTGGATATGTCTTGCCAGACAATGAGTTGAGCATGATTGTTTGTACTGCCTCAAATGCAGTAAACTTGCTTGGGAGCCATGCCCCAAAACTGTGAATTAAAAAAGAAAGATGCATGTCGGCTTCTTAGAATTGAATAAATGATCGGCCTTGCCGATTACCTTTTATCTTGGCCTTACAAGTCACATGCATTGCCGATACTTGCTTGATTGCGGCTTTTAACCCTGCTTGTGCTCTTCGTAGATGATGTTTTTTTTCGTAAATTTGTTGTTTGCCGTTAACCATCATATCTACTTGAGTGCTTAGATTATGGACCACATCCAATCTCAGTTAGACCATTCCCCACATACCTTCCACTTCTAGCCACTTTCTCATTTTCCACCCTTGTATCCACATTTGATCAGCTTAACATATAGCATGGGACATGCTTCAGTTGAACTTATAGGTCCTCGATGATACTAATACAATCTCTCTCTCTCTCTCTCTCTCTCTCTAGTTACTCTATCACCCAAAAGCTCATGGCGACCTCCTTTTACTTTCCGTTTGATTGACTCCTACACCCCCTAGCCGGTTCACGGTGGAGACCGAGATGTTCATGGCACTCCTTCCTCTCGACTCCTACAACCTCAAGGTGGCTCATCTCTCCCAAGCTCTGTCTCTCTCCCCACACACTTTTCATTCCTAGCTCTCTAGTCTCTCTCTCTCTCTCTCTCTCTCATTTACAATTAGGAGTCATGCAACCTTATGACTTCTCTCTTGAACGATGCTTTCAAATTTTTTTCTATAAACTATTTCTTACAGAAAGTGTTTGATTTCATCTCTTCCCAAGAAACGACAACTTTGGCAATACTGTAGCTGCTCACTTTGGGCAATATAGGCTTGGCAGCAAAGCAATTGCAACTCCCTCAACTACAACAATGTTATTCTCCTCATTCTAGCACGAGGTTGCAAAATCTACCCAGTGTTTATCTGGAAATTTCTCAAATGAATTACTTTGACTTGAGCCTAGAGGTTTTCTTCAACAAAACCTGAATTCTTAAAGTGTAGAGTTTGTGATATGTAAATCGACCCAGGTGAATGGGGTTTGTGACATGGTCTTTCCAAGGAAGACGTTGTTGGCTTCATCCACAAAAGATGTGTGCGAGTGGCAGTGGAATGGGGCCTTTAGAGGAAGGCAACGTTTCACATGAGATATGGCTTGCTGAAGATTGACATGGCTCTGGCTCACCCTTTTGAGCCCTAAAGAAAGCATAACATCCACAGTCCTCTCTCTCTCTCTCTCTCTCTCTCTCTCACACACACACACACACACACACACTCACACACACACACACACACACACACACAAAAGGATGGTGCATGACATGTACGATGCAGCCATCCAATCAAACTAGGCTCTTGCTCTCCATAATTGGCAGTAGGAGATGATCATGTCCTGAGATCGATCAAAGCACGAGCAACCTTGACCATGTGGGGCATCTGGACCGCCCACGATCGCAAAGACAATGCAGGGTAACTGGTAGAGCGAGGTTGACGCGTGAAGGGCATTAACGTTCAACATTTTCTCCAGCTCTTTGATGCCTGCCATTTGAGTCACCGCTGCTTGGTGACGCATGGCCTAGCTCTCTGCTTGAGAAAATTTTAAGTCAAATAAAGAAGTAGTGTAGATGAAGTCGATTGATTGGGAGCATTGTGGGCCAAACTTCATGTTCATTTGGATGAGGCAAACGTTTGCACCTTTTGGGGCTAGGGGAGGGGGCTTGCCTGGTGGGTCAAAAATATCAAACTCCTACTTCTCCAATCACTGAGTCCGAACCACAACATATCCCCCTTTCACCCTCACTGTCTTTGCTATGCCTAAACCTAACCTTATAAACACTACATCATTAACTTTGTCTTGAGGCACTCATCATCGAGCAAGAACAATAGGACACTCACATTGTGGGTAGCCTGGTGTTTTGTTTTAGGTTTCTTGGAAAATTCCTTGGCTCTCAATTTGCATGTTTGAAAGCCTTTTTAGAGTTTCTGTTTTACAAAATAGAACTAATTTTTTTGCCCAACCCCCCTCCCCCCCTCTCTTGATCTTATTGCCAAAGATGGTTGTTCAGAATGTCTTTGTGCGACTAGGGAATACATACAGGATTAAGTTTAGACCAACCGTAGTGTGTGGCCATGATCCAAAAAAATCCTTGTTACAGAGAATCTTTTAATTATGATGGCGAGAGAGCTAAAAAAATAAGACGATGATAGTGGAAGATGTAGCGCCTGCATGTTTTTGAAAATCATGAATGGATAAGCACAATTCAGGGAGATATATTCGACACTCCTTGACGATGGGGAGTGGGACAACAATGCAGGGGTTGTGGTGGGCCCCCCTCGTCACTATATGGCACGGCTCCAGCCAGGGGGGATCTACGGTGGGAAAGAGAAGCGAAAATCGCAACGCAATCTCAACCGTCCGTCGACTCGATGAACTAGGGGTGAACTCAGGGCAAAAATGGCACCCCGAGTTCACTCCTAGTTCACCCGCCTCGCGGGGTGTGGGTCGAACCCGAGACGTCTCGGTTGCCACACGAATGCCCTACCACCACGCTAGCGCGCGCCGCTGCCCATGTTGGCATGGCACATGCTCACACCCTAGTTCACCCTTAGTTCACCCCCAGTTCACCCACCCCTAGTTTACCCGCCCCTCCTAGTTCACCCCTAGTTCACTGCATGATCCGACGACTGAGATTAAAGCCGCCTCGCCCCCTTAAATTTGGACCCTAGATCCCCTCTGAGCCAGAGCCATGCCATATAGGGACGAGGGCCTGTGGGCCCTTAAGTTGGTCAGTGCAGCACGATGAAGATGTTACCCTCAATGGGTCGGGTTCGAAACTTGCTCGCCATTGGTTGTTTTGCTAGCCATAGCAGACGAAGCAAAAGGGGCTTGAAGAATCTGTATAGATTCTCACTAATAGTACATCACTGTAGCTTTTAACTCAAAACAACTGTTATTTGGGCTAGGCGAAAGCAGCATAGGTTGGCTTTGCTCCCTGCGAGAGCTAGCGATGGACAGTTGTGCACTGCCACTGTCGCAAATATTGCTGCTGCTAGTCGTCCTCATATCCATCCTCTTTCTCGCGTTGCGCTACGTCATATGCTCTCCTCGGCCCGCGCGCATCCCCTTCGCAAATCGTCACGTGTTCATAACAGGGGGATCCAGCGGCATTGGTTTGGAGCTTGCAAAGCTTGCTCTTCAGGAGGGCGCCCAAGTCTCCATTATGGCACGGGACCTCTCCCGCCTCACACAAGCCAAGATTGCCATAGTTAATGCTACTGGCAAAGAGGTCAAAATCTACTGCGGTGATGTGAAAGATTTTGAAAGTGTGAGTGCAATTGCAAGAGAGGCTGGCTCTATCGACATCCTCATCTGTAGTCATGGAATCTCTATCCCAAAGAGCTTGGAAGACTCCTCCCTGGATGAGATCAACCATGTGCTGGATACAAACCTCAGAGGCAACCTTCATGTCATCAAGGCTATGTTACCCTCTTTGAAGAATCGTAAAGATGATCAATTTGCCTCCATTGCCATTATCTCCTCTCAAGCTGGCCAGGTACATGTCTCATATCATTTGTAGTTATGAGTTTGATCATGTTGAAGAGTCCCATGGAAAGAGAAGAGTAATGGAACTTTAGGTTCTAGAACCTGGTTATTGACTTGCTTACATTTGTATCTAAGGGCCTTTACACATCAAGCAGCACCTGCCAATGCATGCGAGAGACGGGCAGGTGGGGCATTACACACAGCCCGTCCGCTATACTAAAAAGTTGTAAAACTGTCAGCTTTTCCAGCTCAAGCGCTTCAGCCTACTGGTTGGTGCGCGATGTATGATTGGTGGGGTATGCAGTTCGACCACTTTGGGCGCACCCTCTTTTCTTGGGCGGGGGTCTTGGCTGCCCATTTTGCCAAGCGAATCATGCAGCGCCACCTCGCATCCAGCTCAGGGTACATCCCTGTTGAGGCAATCACATGGCCTTCTTGCATTAAGACCGCTCCCAAACTACGACCACAAGCATCACAATATACTTCGAAGGTCTGGCAAAGCCAACACTGGTCCAGTAGTCAGTTTTTCCTTAAGTGTCTGAAAGGCAGTCACTTCTGTCAGTCCCCACGAGAAAGGGACTCCTTTTTGAGTCAATATGTGCAAAGGGGAAGCTACCTCTGCAAACTTCCGAATGAACCGTCGGTAGTAAGGACACAAGCCCAAGAAGCTTCTAACTTCATGAACTTTCTTCAAATCTGGCCAATCGCGTATATTTTCAATCTTGGCTATGTCCATCTGTACTCCTGTTGCTGAGACAATGTGTCCAAGAAAGTGTATCTCTGGCAAGAAAAATTCACTCTTTTTGGCATTGATAACTAATATAGATCACGCAATGTGTGAAAGACTTGTAGTAGATGGTGTCGATGTTGTGCTTCATCCTTGGAGAAAACTATTGTCACAAACTGTTGACGTATCAAAGCCAATGGAGCCAACCAGATGTCGGCCGAGGAGCCTAAACCCTAAAAAGAACAAGTAACAGAAGAAGAAGTCCTACCAACTTATGGGGACCTCGTCCGATGGGGACTCAAGTGACAAAGGATTAAAATAAAGCAGGACCTACACACAGCTTGCGCAGCCAATTGATAACGAGGCAGACGTGTACGGACGCTCTAGAAATTGCACTGACAGTGCTGATGTGGCAGATGTACAGAATTCCGTGATTTATGTTGGCAGCTTTTTGACATTGCTTTTGGACCAGAAGCTTTTGAGTTTGAAGACTTTTCATATAAACTGCTTTTGGGGCCTAGGGCCTTTAAATATGAGGCCATGGGCTCATTCTCTAGCATGCTTCTTGGAGAAGGTGCAGAGTCTGGGGTACCGGCTTGTACTGTGTTGATGAAATATAAAGAAATACCGAAAGGAGCGCCAAGGTTTGGGGCTAATACTCTCAGGGGTGGAATTCCGCCACTCCGTGTGTCGCGTGTTGTCTCTCTCTCTCTCTCAGTTGAGTTGTTATTGAAGTGCTAAAAGTTTGTTCAGTTTGTTCTTTTCTATTGGCACGTGGTGCTCGTCTTGTGACAATGGTATCAGAGCATGAGACGTGTGCTTTTTTGAAAGCATACTGGTCCTACCAAAGAGCAGACAGAGCAAGATTACACTTTCAAAGTTCATTGGAAATTTTAGCTTCGTGCTTCGACCAAGGTCTTATTAGCCACTCCAACCCTTACTTCATTGCGCATCGGGCGTGCTCCCGTCTTCACCGCTCATGTCTTACATGGCATAAGCCAAAAAAGATCAGTTGCAAGAGAAGGATCCACGATTTGTTTCGAGTCACGGTTTTTCTCAAAAAAAGTGCCATGCAGATGTTGATGTCTATAGCTACCAAGCCGCACACTCCAAGGACTTGGCAAGCTTTCAAGAAAATTTTTGTCCAAAGTTATATGGTTTCTGACATCTTCCTTCGGAGTGCAACTTCTTGCAGAGTGGGGAATCCTCAAATGCTTGCCATGGAAACCGTAGTAGATTATATCTTAAAACTTCTTGACATCTCTTAGTAGATGTCTCTTCTCAAGCTGATAACCTTGGAGCTCCAGTGCGATTGCTATCTTGGGACTACCATCACCGCTAAAGAAACACTGTCTGTCCAGGAGCTAATGGACCATGTTGTGCTTGGCTACGACCTTTTTGAATGAACCTAACCCTAAATTTTGGTGCAGGTTGCAGGATGGAAAGTCAGTCGACTTTTCGAGCTTGATTGATGTCGAGATTGCTTTTTAAGTTTGAAATCTGTTTGAGAACTTATTTGGTGAGCCTGTTTTGATTTTGTTTGAAATGGATGGTATCTGCTTTGAACCTGTTTTGGTGTCGATTTGAAATGTTTGACTCTGGCTTTAATACTGGTTTCATTGATTTGTGATTTTACTCCTGGGTGGAGTAGTGACAAATGATGTTTGAGAGTGCTTGCTCATTCATACTCATGGCCCAGCCCCTTGTGGTTATTTGCGGGGGGAGTATTGAATGATTGAAAAGTGTTTTTTTTCGTCATGGCCCGGACCCTTGTGGTTATTTACGGGGGGGGGGGGGGGGGGGGGGGTATTGTTGTTGTTTACTCATGGCCCGGACGTGTGTGGTTATTTACAGGGGGAGTATTAAGAAGTTTGAGCAGTGGTTACTCTCAGCACCTCCAAACGACGCAGGCTGCAGTCTGGGGGGCTTTGGTTGTAAAAGGCCTCTATATCTCATGTCCCAGACCTTTTTAGATTATTTGCGAGAGAAGTGATGATGGAGTCGTTGAACAGCTCATGGCCCGGACCTGGATGGTTATTTGCGGGGGGAGTGTTCATCGGTGGCTTTATGTTTCTATGTTTTGTAACATGCATATGTGGGCATTTGTGTTGCATTGTGATGTGCCAGCCACTGAATATTCCTAATTAAATGAGATTGCCTGGGTATGTAATTTTATTGCATCAAGACACCTGCGGAAGATCAATGCGGTTTGGGTGTGATGGCTAATTTTACTACGCTAGAATATCAAGAGTTTCGATCTGGACAAAAGGAGGAGCCAACTCCTTGATCAAAAGAGCCGAAAGGAGAAGCCAACTCCTTATCAAAAGAGTAGAAAGGAGAAGCTAACTTCTTTAAAAAAAAAAAAAGCAAACTGATTGTCCCTCAGAATGACCCTCGGAAATTTTTGAGCTAACTTGAGTTGTTTTGCAAATATGCTGTGATGGCGGACGATTATACTCTCTTTCAAGAAGGGGAGATGTCACAAACTACTGACGTGTCAAAGCCCTGAAGAATGGAGCCAACTTGCAAATGCTAGTCGAGGGGCCTAAACCCTAAGAAGAACAAGTAACAGAAGAAGAAGTCCTACCAACTTATGGAGACCCCGTTCGATGGGGCCCCAAGTGACATAAAGGATTAAAATAAAGCAGGACCCACACAGCTTGCACGGCCAACTGATGACGTGGCAGACCTGTATGGACGCTCCAGAAATTGCGTTGACAGTGCTGACGTGGAAGTTGTACGGAATTCCGTGATTTACGCTAACAGCTCTTTAGCATTGCTTTTGGACCAAACGCTTTTGAGTTTGAAGGCTTTTCATGTAAACTGCTTTTGGAGCCTAGGGCCTTTAAATATGAGGCCATGGGCTCATTCTCTGGCATGCTTTCTGAAGAAGGTGCAGAGTCTGGAGTACCGGCTTGTACTGTGTTGATGCAATATAAATACCGAAAGGGGCGCTAAGGTTTGGGGCCAATACTCTTGGGGTGGAATTTCGCCACTCCGTGTCGCGTGTTGTCTCTCTCTCTCTCTCTCTCTCTCTCTCTCTCTCTTCAGTTGTTATTGAAGTGCTAAAAGTCTGTTCAGTCTGTTCTTTTCAATTGACACGTGGTGACTGTCTCGTGACAACTATAATATCATCAAAGAAAGTGCCCACAAAAGATCGATGCTCTCGAAAAATCCTATCTATCATTGGGTTAAAAGTCGCTAGAGCATTGGTAAGTCCAAAAGGCATCACCAAAAATTCATATAAACCAAAGCTTGTCCAAAAGGCTGTCTTGTAGACATCTCCCAGAGCGATTGTGATCTGATGATATTCGCCTTTCAAATCAATCCTGCTGAAATAAGAGGATCCCCGAAGTCGGTCAAGAATATCATCGATCCTTGGAATCGAAAATCTGTTCTTGATAGTGATTTTATTGAGAACTCTACAATCAATGCACATTCTCCAAGATCCGTCTTTCTTTAATACCAACAAAACTGGAGAGCATTAGGGTGAAGTACTCGGCTGGATAAGACCCTTTACAAGAAGGTCTTTCACTTGGTTCATGATCTCTTCGTTCTGGGCTCGACTAACACGGTAAGGTGGCTGGTTCGGTGGTGTGCTTCTAGGAATCAGATCAATAGTATGATGCTCAGGACGAGATGGTGGTAACTCGCTTGGGAGGCCTTCAGAGAAACAATCAGCATGTGTGTGGAGAAAATCTTGGCATTCTTTGTCAAGTCCAAACATGTTCGTTCTATGTTCATCATTCAACTCTGTCAAATAGATCGAGTAAACAAAAATACTGGATTTCATTAATTTGAAAATGGCCATACAATAGGGACGTACTCGCCCTTAAGTTTTACATCTAGTACAATTTTTTGGCACTTTTCATTTGTCAAAGTTGCTTTCTTGGTCCGATAGTTGACCACGACGTTGTTCTTATGGTACCAAGGGACTCTTAGGAGGACGTCACACCCTTCCAAAGGCATGATGTAAAAGTCCTCGTGCCCTAAATACCCCTGACAATGCAAACAAAGTTTGCCAATGACAGGCGTAATGGCTATATCCCGTCCGGGTGCCGCTAGAACTGCTTCTACTCGTGGTCCCATATTGTCGGGTGTAATCTTGAGCCGTGCCGCCAATTTAGGTGAAATGAAGTTGGCCTTGGCTCCTCCATCGAAAAAGATAAGGGCTTCCTGATCTTTCACTTTGCCCCAAGCTCGGCAAAGTTCTGTACTTTCATCTATCTGGCTTGGGTCAATTCCAATGCAATCCGGTACCAGTCAAACTTTCATCTTGCCTTTTTTGCCACGTTCCTATGCTGCTCTAAAACTCTCTTGCCTGTCTTCAATCTGTCCTTGCTGTGCCTTTTTGGGGCACTTTGCGGAGATGTGCCCTTGTTCCCTGCAACCAAAACACTTCTCCTCTTTGAGGTAGTTAGCCCTTTCTCTAAGAGTCAGTCGGGGTCGTGTATCTTTCTTTTCCCGAGGACTCTTTTTCTTTTTACTGCCATTGTTGGAGGTCTGTCTGGTCCTTTGAGTCAAGATTTCATAAGTGGGGTAAGTCAAATTCCCCGAATGTATCGAGAAACCCCGTTTCGCATGACCCATTAATTCTTGAATAGAATCGGACTTTTGTTCAAGGTAGTAATCTCGGATCTCTGTAGGGAGTCTGCAACAAAACTACTCAATCTGTTCCTTAAAGGTGACCTTCTTAAATGAAGAGGTTGGTAGAAAAAGAGCCCCAAAACCTCTCGCAATATGTGTGCAAAGAATCTCCCTTGGTCATCCAAAGATGGTTCCAAGCAGTTCGTACATTCCGTTCGTACTCACGGGTCAGCCGAGAAGAAAGAAAGAGTCGTTTGAATTTCAACCACTTGATTGGAGCTTCTTTCCTCAGAAGAAGAGTGGACCACCATGTTCGAGCATTTCCTTAAAGCCCTCCTAATCTTGGAGTGCTCTGAGTAGTGCCCTCCAGAGAAGGCTATGCCAAACTGCTGGATGAAGGCCAAAGCCCTCGGAGCATCTCGAATCCAGAAAAGGATTCAAATTTAATCGACTGTTTACCTTCTTTAAATTCCTTTGTTTTCTTGCTCTCGTCTTGGGTAGAAGTGCTTCTTCTTCGCATATAACATGTGGTCATCGGAGTCCGAACTGTCAGAGGATGACTCCTCCGTAGAGCTATCAGAAATTGGTCGGAATCTGAGTTTCAACTTTCTTTGCCTTTTTCTTGCTCTTTCCGAAGCTTTGCTTTTTGCTTCACTTTTTGCCCTTTTGGTCCTCCTCGCTCGAGTCAGAAGAGCTAGAAGAACTGTCTGAAGAAGGAACTGGGTAGTCCTTCAAAACGCACACGCTTCTTCGGCTTTCTTGCAGATGCAAAAGATTGACGGCCCAGGTAACCAGGGTAGTTAGTCCCCTTCTTGCTTTTCTTCAATTGCTTTTTCAATTTATTTTTCATGTCCAAAAGCTGACTGATCTGGGTCTGAACCACCTCTTGAAGTTCTTGTTCTGTAAACATCCTCGGAGAAGGAGGTTTCTTGATTGCCGGTTTAATTGGTGGTTTGATGGCTTTCTGCCACTGAGTATGCACTTCAGCCATAGATTGCTAAGACAAATTTTGCAAATTGAGGATCTTTAGCAAACTGAAGCACTTTGTGCACTCGTCAACATGTTGTTGACGTTGCATCTTTTGGAGTTCATACTGTGTAGGCCAAGGTGGCCCGCACTCATCTTCTGTTATGTCGTTTAGATCTTCTGCGATGTCTCCTCCTGCCTCAGCGGTTGCAGAAGAAGTCGATTGATTCTTTTTGGAATCCATAAGTGTCGTGAGAGAAGGGATTGGATTTCCCGGTAGAAGAGAAATTGGCTGTGCTCTGATACCACTGTAACAAACTTGGACACCCCAAGTCAAGATTCTTCCACGACACAACAGAGATTCACTTCAAAATACTTCACAAAATCAAAAGAGTAGACACGGCCCGTCGTAGGTCCGTGCCAAGAGATATTGGCCCCAAAGACTAGGGCACCTTTCGATATTTCTTTTTATAAATCTTTGAGCAAAGTACAACCGGCCCGCGGGTGCTCGCTCTTAGACTCTGTGTCCAGATCCTTTGCAAAGTGAGCCCCTTGGGTCACTTATAAAGGTTTTACAAGGGTTGCTAAAAGCGGAGCCCCAAAAGCATTAAACTTAAAAGCAATGGCTCCAAAAGCTTCTTTGATTAAAATCTGTCCACAAAAGCAGTCAGCTTAAGCTGCGGAAATCCGCACAGCCAGCCAGCGTAAAAAGCGGAGGTTCCGTACAATCCTGCCACGTCAGCTTGTTAGCGCCAAAAGCGGGATTTCCGTATAGACTGCCACGTCAACTGTTGTCAGCGCCAAATGCGGAAATTCGTACTGTCAGCCACGTCATCAATTTGTGACACTCTCTCTCTCTATCGCTCACAACACTTTCTCTCAGTTTTCCATTTTCTTTTGTTTTGGTCATTGCGCAATCTCTCATAAAGTAGAAAGAAGGGCTCTCCCTTCCCTTCAGTAAAAGGAACCTTGAGCACGCACTGATCACTCATCCTGAGCATACATCATCATTCATTTTTGCTGCACATTACACTGCCGAATCCATGGACGACATGTCGGGTTCCTTATGGCGTAAGACAGAGTGATGAAGACGGGAGCGCGCCGATGCGCGATGAAGTAAGGGTGGGAGTGACATGAAGATTCTTTAATAAAATTTCTCTAGTAAGCTTTGGAAGCGTCAACTTGCTTTGTCTGCTGTTTGGTGGGACCGATATGCTTTTAGAAAAGCACATGAAAGCTTTGTAACAGGGACGAGCACCACGTGCCAATAAAAAAGAACAGACTGAACAACTTTAAGCATTTCAAATAACAACTACACTGAAAGAGATAGACGACACACGAGACGGGGAGTGGCGGAGTTTCTTCCCAAGAGAGCACTGGCCCCAAACCTTGGTGTGCCCCTTTCGGTATTTCTTAATATTGCTTGAACTCAGTACAATGCCGGTACTCGTGCTCTGCATCTTCATCTGCACCTTCACCGAGAAACGTGCCAAAGACTCAGCCCTCTGCACATATTTAAAGGCCCTTGCACTATGGAAAGCAGTTACATGAAAAGCTTCAAACTCAAAAGCATCTGGTCCCAAAAGTACTAGCTGCTAGCGCGTTTTGCGAAAATCCGTACAGATGCGACGTCATTATGTCAGTGCAAAATCCGGGAATTCCGTATAGGTTGCTGTCAACAGTCCATCGTAATTTGCGGGTCTTCCGTACAATTGCCACGTCATCACACAATTCTTGTGTGTGATATGGGTCTAACTTCGTTTTAATGTCTTCAGGTCACTCAGGCCCCATCGGACGGATGCCCCATAAGTTGGTGTAACAAACTGCGGACGTGTCAAAGCCTAAAGAATGGAAACCCTAGTTTCTGCCAAAAACCCTAACTGTTGAAACCCTAATTTTGGAAACCCTAACCCTAAATTTGCAAAAACCCTAACCCTAACCCTAATGGCAGCGTGGCAGATTTCTGAAAATTGCGCTGGCTGATGACGTGGCAGGCTGTACGGATTTCCGTGATTTACGTTGGCAGCTTTTTGGCTTTGCTTTTGGACCAGAAGCTTTTAAGTTTGAAGGCTTTTTACTGTAAACTGCTTTGTAGGCCAAGGGCCTTTAAATATGAGGTTAGGGCTCATTCTCTGGCATGCTTCCTGGAGAAGGTGCAGAGTCTTGAGTACCGGCTTGTACTTTGATGATGCAATATAAAGAAATACCGAAAGGGGCGCCAAGGTTTGGGGCCAATACTCTCTGGGGTGGAATTCCGCCACTCCGTGTCGCGTGTCGTCGCTCTCTCTCTCTCAGTTCAGTTGTTATTGAAGTGTTAAAAATCTGGTTAGTCTGTTCTTTTCTATTGGCACGTGGTGCCCGCCTTGTGACAGTGGTATCAGAGCATCAGGTGTGTGCTTTTCTGAAAGCATACCGGTCCTATCAAAGAGCAGACAGAGGTATTGGACTTTTATTCGGAATATCTTCGTCCTCCAACTCGGACTTATTAGCCACTCCCACCCTTACTTCATCGCGCATCGGGCGTGCTCCCGTCTTCACCGCTCATGTCTTACAGGGCATAAGCCAATTAGGATCACTTGCAAGAGGAGGATCCAAATTTGTTTCAAGTCACTGTTTTTCTCAGAAGCAGTGCCATGCAGATGTTGATGTCTACAGCCACCAAGCAACATACTCTAAGTACTTGGCAAGCTTTCAAGAATTTTTTTTTTGCCCGATGTTATATGGTTTCTGATATCTTCCTTCGGAGTGCAACTTCTGGCAGAGTGGGGTATCTTGAAATGCTTGCCATGGAAACCCTAGCAGATTATAACCTGAAATTTCTCGACATCTCTCAGTAGATGTCTCTTCACGAGCAAATGACCTTGGAGGTTCGGTGTGATTGCTATCTCTTGGGACTACCATCGCCGCCAAAGAAAAACTGTCTGTCCAAGAGCTGATGAAACCGGCCTGTTCAATCCAAAAAGGGCGGTAGACTTTACTTTAAACCTTGATTTAGCTTTCACCCATTATTAGTCGTCTATTTTACCTGTACTTTCAAGACACAACAAAGGGGAGAGGGATACAGGCTGCTAGATTGCACCTGTATGAGTAGACGGACACCAGATTGGCCCCTAACTTAGGCGCCCCTTTCGGTATTTCTTTATTGTTCAAAAGAGGGAATAAACGCTGTGGTTCCCTACAAGCTGCCCCGCACAAACTCGGCTGAATTTCCACTGTTCCAGCCTGTTTTCGGCAGCATAACTGTACTAGAACCCTTCACAGTCAGTATTCCCACGCATTGGCCGACTTTCCCGACGCATACGGGCACTTTACAAAACCTGGCGAGAATCTGCAGCACGCTGAATTCTCTGTTTTCAGCCCTGAAAATGCGCCAGATCACCTGTACAGCGGTCCCCTTGCGTCCCCGAACCTCCTGGGGGTATTAGGGTCCGTTTAGGGCCAAAACCCTAAACCTGCAAAAATACACAGCAGGCTGTAATTCACTGTTTCGGGCTCCGTTTCGCGTGCCGGTCGCATCCCTAGCAAGTCCTCGAGCTCCCGCACCTGTAGGGCTACTTGCCCTTTGAATTGGACGAGATTTCTGGCGTGAAACCTCTCCGAATTCACCTGTACCTGCGGGGGGATTAGCCGCTAGCTAATCCAGTACCTGTGCAAGAGGCTCTTGCCTCGGCAATCGCGCATGAACCCACACAACTGTACATTGGTCAAATGAAGAGCCCACTAGAGGGGCATAACATACTGCCAAAGGGGAGAGAGAGGGCAGTGCGTAGCGTGCAGGGCATCACTCCTGGCACCGCACTGTGCATAAGAGGGAAAGCAAGCACTCCATAGCTCTTAACCTGTGACAGAGACTTGCAAAATGAGCCTCCCAACTATAAATCACGTTTTTGCCTTCTCTATAAGTAGTAAACTGGCCTCAAAGTGCCAAGTGTCACTCATTTGTGCATTTTCCCGCTTTAGACCCTCGGGTCTAAAAATATCTCACCTGCAGCCTCTGTTGACTTGGCCACAGAGTAACAAAATGATCCCCATGTCAAACTGCACGTAATGACGCGAAGACATTTTCAGGTCCCAAAATAGCAGTTCCCTAAATTTTAGGAGATGCTGCCATTGTATCTTTCTAGGTCATCCGACCCTCTTTGTACACTGCGGCCACATCCAGAACTGAAATGTAGCCTCTGTAGCAAAGGATTCCACTTTGGCTAGTCAATGACCCCACTTGGCTAACCATAGTCCTTGTCCAACCTTAGTGCTCTCTTGCCCTCAGGCCCGGACTCCCTCTGGACAGTTCCACACTAGCTATGCAATGCAGGGCAGTTAGATTTCCCGAGGGGTGTTTCCAAAAAGTGAAAGTAAATAGATAATAAGAAAGAAATCAACAAAAAGGATAGATAGTAGTCACACGCTGGTGACATACCCCCCTCTTGAAATCTCAAACGTCCTCGTTTGCATCTATGTCGTCCATGCTTACTGTCAACACTGATGTATTCAACACCTGTCGACACATATACGACACATACATGCTCATTGTCAACCCTGGTGTATTCAACACCTCGTCGACTCATGTATTGCCTGCGTGTGAACCCTGTCCCAATGACATAGTGGTAGCTTCGCACTCTGCCATTGCTTTGAGTCACGAACTTTCCAATGACAAAATGGTAGCTGCACATTTTGCCACTGTCTTATAGTACACGTTGGATCCCGTAACACTTGCGAGCATACCCAAACCGACAGTTTAAGAATGCAGTTACACATGTACTCTTTAATAGAAGCAATCACTGTATCCTTGACAGACTGACAAGAAATACTCACTTCTATAGCACTAACCAAACTTTTGGACATTCCATAAGAGCAATTGCCAAACTGACAATCTGTACAGCTCTAACATTCATGTAACAGGTATTTGATTTGAGCTCACTTTAAATACCATGTACATCATTTGTTTCAAAAGCCATTGTCACACTGACAATCCATTTAGCTTTGAAACTCAAGGGGTCAAGGTAGGTTGCAAATCGAAGGCTTCCAGGTAAAGTGATAACACAGTTGGTGACTCTGCAAGTTCACCTTCTTCCATCCACTTAGCATCCATTGGTGGATAGTTTCTGAACTTTACCAAGTAACGCCTAGCAACCTTGCCTTTCACTTTCCTTTCTTTGTGTGCCAAAATCTGTTCAGGGACCAAGATTTCGTCAAGTTCCTCGACTTCCGGCTGATCTTCAGCTGGTATATCTTCTGGCACATCACCCACATAGGGTCTGAGAAGACTCACATGAAACGCATTGTGAATCTTCCAACTGTCAGGCAATTTCAGCCTATATGCAACATCACTGATTATGTCGCACACTTGAAAAGGCCCATAGTAACGCATGCTGAGCTTTGGAAACACTCTTTCCTTGCCCTTCATCTTCTTTAACCTTGCCTTTTCAAAGCGTAAAAGCACCCAATCACCAAGTGAATATACCACTTCACGACGGTGACGATCAGCTGCTTTCTTTTGCTTTGCCTGAGTCCTTTCTAAGGCCACTTTGACCTTCTTGTACATTTCATCCATGTCTTGAACATACTTATCTGCTTCAAATATCTTGTCCTTTGTATGCAGTATGGGAGGAACTTTCTTGCCACCTTCAACTATTTCAAAAGGTGCCTTGCCAGTTGATGAATGCACTGTATTATTGTATGCATACTCCACCAATGGCAAATACTGCTCCCACTTTCCTTTATGCTCTGACACATAGGACTTCAGCAGATCTAGGACAGTAGAATTTGCCTCTTCTGACTGCCCATCTGTTTGAGGATGAAATGACGAAGAGAATTTGAGCGTGGTACCCATATTCTCAAACAAGCCTCTCCAGAACAAACTAGTCATGCGTGGATCACGGTCGCTAATAATCGACTGTGGCATGCCATGATACTTGAAAATATTGCTCATAAACAAGCGTGCCATCTGATCTGGCTTTATCTTCTTCCTGACAGGAATAAAATGAGCCTGTTTGCTGAATCTGCAAATAATGGTCCAAATACCATCATTTCCTGTCTGCGTTCTTGGAAGATCAAAGATAAAATCCATAGCAATACTTTCCCATGGTTTATCTGGAATAGGTAGGGGTTGCAATAACCCTGGTGCCTTTTGCCTGTCAAACTTGACCTTTTGGCATATTAGGCATTCTCGCACAAAGGCATCCACATCCCTTCTCAATGTAGGCCAATAGAAGAATGTCTCAACCGCTTTAACTGTAGCATCAATACCACGATGCCCTGCATACGGTGGGACATGACTCTCTTCCATAACTTTGCGTCGCAATGGCTTTGTGACACACAATCTGCCATGCATCATCATGAACCCATCTTTGAGAAGATAGTGTTCATGACGTTGTCCATCCATTAGCTGCTCGAAGACCCTTGCAAAATCTTCATCATTTGCATACTGTTCTCTCATATCATCAAGTTCATGATGATAAGGAATCGACACAGCTGAAATTTGTGGCTTCCTTGACAAGGCATCAGCCACAACGTTCTTCTTGCCTTCCACATGCACAATCTGAAAATGGAACATGGACAAGATATTTGCCCATCGCATATGCTTTTCAGATAACTTTGTCTGTGTCAAGAAGTATCGCAAGGTCTGATGGTCCGTTTGGACAACGAAATCTGCACCTAGCAGGTAGTGTTTCCAACTTAAGAGCGCATGAATCACAGCCAGTAATTCTTTCTCATAGACCTGCATGGTCATCTCTGGCCCTTGCAAAATTCTGCTCTCATAGGCTACTACCCTGCCATCTTGCATTAGCACAGCACCAATGCTACTACCGCAGGCATCACATTGGACCACAAATGACTTCCTAAGATCTGGCAACACAATGACTGGATCCGAAGTCATCTTTTCCTTTAAGAGATTAAAAGCTGAAATCTCTTTTTGTGTCCATCTAAAGGTGACTGCCTTCTTTTGAAGAGCATGTAAAGGTGAAGCAATCTCAGCGAAATTTCGGATAAACCTTCTGTAATAGGAGCATAGTCCCAAAAAGCTTCGGACATCATGCACCGTCTTCAAATTTGGCCATGACTTGATCGCTTCGACTTTTGCAGGATCCATTCTGACACCATCCTTTGAGACAATGTGTCCCAGAAAGTGAATCTCTTCCAGAAAAAACTCACTTTTCTTTGCATTGATGAGCAACCTATGACTGCGTAGCTCTTTGAACACAATGGCCAAGTGATGCCTATGCTCCTCTTCATTCTTTGAGTAGACTATCATGTCATCAAAGAATGTACCAACAAACTGCTGGTGTGGACGGAAAATTCTGTCCATCATCCTATTGAACGTAGCAGGAGCATTTGTGAGACCAAAGGGCATCACTAAAAATTCGTAAAGGCCAAACGTTGTTCTAAAAGCAGTCTTGTGCACATCCTCTGATCTAATGCGGATCTGATGATACCCACTCTTTAGATCTATCCTGCTAAACATAGCTGCTCCTTCTAATTTGTCCATAATATCATCAATTCTAGGTATAGGGAACCTATTCTTGATGGTATTCTTGTTCAGTGCACGGTAGTCGATGCACATACGCCATGAGCCATCCTTTTTCTGCACCAACAACACTGGAGAACAGAATGGAGATGAACTGGGCTGAATCAGCCCCTTTTCTAACAACTCCTGTACTTGGCCCATTATCTCTTTCTGCTGAGCCGCACTAACCCTGTACGGAGGCTTATTTGGTGGGCTACTGCCTGGCACCAAATCTATCGCATGGTCCTCGGGTCTCTCTGGCGGTAATTGAGACGGTAATGAATCGGAAAAGCAGTCACTATACTGTTGTAAAAACATTGACCTTTCTTTATCTAGCACAGATAAATTTGATTCATCACAATCTGACACTTCACGTGCAAAAACCAAGTACGCAGAAAGATGCTTTTTCATTACAGAAGTAATAACAGAAGCTGATACAGTAGGAATAGACTCCCCTTTAAGCTTTACATCCAGAATGTGAGTCTTTCCCCTGCTCTGTACAGTGATCTTTTTGTTGTAGGCATCCATGATTCCCTGTACACGAAATAACCAAGGAATACCTAACAACACATCACATCCGTCCAGTGGCATGATGTAAAATTCTTCAGCATCTACGTAGGACTGGATATGTAGACGCAACTTTCCGATGATGGGTGTCACAGCCTCTGTATGGCCAGGACATGCCAAACCTGCCTCTGCTGTATACCCCATCTCTTCAGGTCTGATTCCCAACTTTGAAGCCAATTCTGGGGAAATGAAGTTGGCTTTGGCACCTGGATCAAAGAAGATAAGCACTGTTTGATCCCTAACCTTTCCCCATGCTCTGCAAAGCTCACTTGCATCTGAATTTGGCTTGTCGCCCACCATATCTGGCACTAGACCAGCCATGGGCTTCTTTCCTTTCTTGTCTTCCTTGTCTTCAGAATCAGCTGGCCTTTTCTTTGTAGGACAGTTGTAAGCAATGTGGCCAGGCTGCTCACATATAAAGCATTTGTTCTCTGTCCTCAGGACCTTCTTTTGCTCTTCTGACTTGCGAGGAAAACGTCTTTTCCATTTCTTTGCTGGTCCTTTTTCTGATTCAGCCGTAGCTTTGTCTTTCCCTGTGTTGGCCGACTCCTGAGTCCCTTTAGGAGCCTCATTGGGAACGTGCTTCTTGGCTGAATTTTTCTTGCCTGATCCTGCCTTGACGCCAGTGTTAAATTCACAATCTTCTCCCTTGAGCAAACCATTGCCAGTGTTTGCTACCTCGATGAGCTGCGTCAAAGTAGTGACTTTGGTCTTTGTGCAGTATTTTCTCAATCCTTTGGGTAGGCCACAACAGTATTTTTCTATCTGTTCTGTCAATGGCACAAACCTATAGGAAGTTACTGGAAGTAGAGCTTTCCAAAACTTCCGATTGTAATCATCCAGATTTCTGCAAGTGGCAGCATTTAGCTGGTGCCATTCTGTCATGACATCTGCTTCGAAATCATCAGATAACCATGCTGCTGCAAAAATCTGCTTGAAGTAAATCCATGTGGACGGAGCTTGCCCTTGAAGCAATAAAGTTGTCCACCATTGTCCCGCATTCCCTGTCAAGAAAGTGGCTGCCTTGCGGACCTTTGAAGCCTCTGTAAAGTTTCCCCCTGCATAGGCCTTGTCAAACTGCTGGAGGAATGAAAGAGCCTTCTTCCTGTCATCAAACCCTGTAAAGGTCGTGAATGACACTCCTTTGCCACCTTCTTTGTACGGAGTTGGCCTCTCCAGCGGCGTTAAATTGTCATATGGAAGTGACTGAAACATGGGAACACTAATAGGGTTCATCTGTGTTCCTTGGCCGCTATTAACTTGACCTGGAAATGCCATATTTGGCTGCTGATTTGTAATTCCAGCCATACCAAAATTTGCTTGTGGCATCCCAAATTGTCCCTGAGTGCTTTGAAACCCTGGTTGCATACCCATGACACTGTACATGGGGTTAGGCATCATCGTTTGAGCACCCCCAAACACTGTTCCTGGCGTATAAAACTGATTTCCAGGTGCATGACCAGCCATCCTCTGAAATACCGATCCACCTCCAAAATAGCCAGGGTGTACTGAAGGTGGTGGGAAGACCTGTTGCATAGCCTGTAAGTTGCTTCCCTGCCCATTAGAACCAGCTATAGGCTGCTGAAAGGTGGCGGGCTGAATTGGTACAGCTTGAAAAACTGGCATCTCAGCCACCTGTTCTTGCACCTTAGGCATACGTTGTGGAGACTGCATGTTCTCCGTCAAGTGTACAGGTGTTTCCATTGACTGTGCGGTATGAATCACCTGTGCTCGAGCCTTAACAGGCTTTTGAATATGATCCAGTGACCCAACTTGCTGAGACGGAACAGGAGGTTGCAGAAAGGCTAAAAACCTTGGGTTCTGCATTACTTGTGTGAACATAGCCACAGCAGTAGCCAACTGGGTCCTGAATATATCATCATCAGTCTGTGGTGGTCTTGAGGACTCACCCACTTCATGTGTCTGTTGACCCTGTGAAGAGGAAACCTCTTCAGTCACATCATCTGGTCTGTCAGCCATAATTACAATTCCCTGTGTCTGGTCTATGATCCCTGTGTCTTCAAGCCCAAAACTGACCAAGGCTCACTTCTATGGGAAAAAGTGATTTAATCCCGTCGATGGAACCATGAAACCGGCCTGTTCAATCCAAAAAGGGCGGTAGACTTTACTTTAAACCTTGATTTAGCTTTCACCCATTATTAGTCGTCTATTTTACCTGTACTTTCAAGACACAACAAAGGGGAGAGGGATACAGGCTGCTAGATTGCACCTGTATGAGTAGACGGACACCAGATTGGCCCCTAACTTAGGCGCCCCTTTCGGTATTTCTTTATTGTTCAAAAGAGGGAATAAACGCTGTGGTTCCCTACAAGCTGCCCCGCACAAACTCGGCTGAATTTCCACTGTTCCAGCCTGTTTTCGGCAGCATAACTGTACTAGAACCCTTCACAGTCAGTATTCCCACGCATTGGCCGACTTTCCCGACGCATACGGGCACTTTACAAAACCTGGCGAGAATCTGCAGCACGCTGAATTCTCTGTTTTCAGCCCTGAAAATGCGCCAGATCACCTGTACAGCGGTCCCCTTGCGTCCCCGAACCTCCTGGGGGTATTAGGGTCCGTTTAGGGCCAAAACCCTAAACCTGCAAAAATACACAGCAGGCTGTAATTCACTGTTTCGGGCTCCGTTTCGCGTGCCGGTCGCATCCCTAGCAAGTCCTCGAGCTCCCGCACCTGTAGGGCTACTTGCCCTTTGAATTGGACGAGATTTCTGGCGTGAAACCTCTCCGAATTCACCTGTACCTGCGGGGGGATTAGCCGCTAGCTAATCCAGTACCTGTGCAAGAGGCTCTTGCCTCGGCAATCGCGCATGAACCCACACAACTGTACATTGGTCAAATGAAGAGCCCACTAGAGGGGCATAACATACTGCCAAAGGGGAGAGAGAGGGCAGTGCGTAGCGTGCAGGGCATCACTCCTGGCACCGCACTGTGCATAAGAGGGAAAGCAAGCACTCCATAGCTCTTAACCTGTGACAGAGACTTGCAAAATGAGCCTCCCAACTATAAATCACGTTTTTGCCTTCTCTATAAGTAGTAAACTGGCCTCAAAGTGCCAAGTGTCACTCATTTGTGCATTTTCCCGCTTTAGACCCTCGGGTCTAAAAATATCTCACCTGCAGCCTCTGTTGACTTGGCCACAGAGTAACAAAATGATCCCCATGTCAAACTGCACGTAATGACGCGAAGACATTTTCAGGTCCCAAAATAGCAGTTCCCTAAATTTTAGGAGATGCTGCCATTGTATCTTTCTAGGTCATCCGACCCTCTTTGTACACTGCGGCCACATCCAGAACTGAAATGTAGCCTCTGTAGCAAAGGATTCCACTTTGGCTAGTCAATGACCCCACTTGGCTAACCATAGTCCTTGTCCAACCTTAGTGCTCTCTTGCCCTCAGGCCCGGACTCCCTCTGGACAGTTCCACACTAGCTATGCAATGCAGGGCAGTTAGATTTCCCGAGGGGTGTTTCCAAAAAGTGAAAGTAAATAGAATAAGAAAGAAATCAACAAAAAGGATAGATAGTAGTCACACGCTGGTGACAGCTGATGCACCATGCTGTGCTCGGCTACGACCTCATGGAAGGAACCTAACCCTAATTTTTGGTGCAGGTTTCGAGATGGAAAGTCGATCGACTTTTAGAGCTCGAGTGATGTCGAGATTGCTTTTTAAGTTTGAGTTCTGTTTGATCTTGTTTAGTGATCCTGTTTGGAATTTGTTTGAAATGGATGGTATCTGTTTTGAACCCGTTTTGGTGCCGAATTGTTTGACTCTGGTTTGATACTGGTTTCAATGATTGGTGATTTTACTCCCGGTGGAGAAGCGAGAAATACCGTTTTGGTATTGTTTGAACCTCGGAACGACGCAGGCCGATGCCTGGGGAGCGTTTCGTTGTATGTTTGAAAACCTTGGACCGACGTAGGCCGATGCCTGGGGAGCGTTTGGTTGTATGCTTGAACCTCCGAACGACGCAGGCCGATGCTTGGGGAGTGTTTGGTTGTATTCTTGTAAAATAATTATTGTTGTGACTCTCGGCCCGGACCTGGATGGTTATGTGGGAGGAGTATTAAGAAGTTTGGGCAGTGGTTACTCTTAGCACCTCCAAATGACGCAGGCTGCGGTCTGGGGGGCGTTTGGTTGTTAAAGGCCTCTATATCTCCCGGCCCGGACCTTTTTAGGTTATGCGGGAGGAGTGATGAGGGAGTCGTTGAATATCTCTTGGCCCGGACCTTGTTAGGTTATGCGGGAGGAGTGTTCATCGGCGGCTTTATGTTTCTAAGTCTTGTAATATGCATATGTGAGCATTTGTGTTACATTGTGATGTGCCAACTATTGAATATTCCTAATTGGATGAGATTGCTTGGGTATGTAATTTTAGTGCATCAAGACACCGGTGGAAGATCAGTATGGTCTGGGTGTGATGACTAATTTTACTACGCTGGAATATAAAGAGTTCCGATCTGTGCAAAACAACTCAAGTTAGCTCAAAAATTTCCGAAGGTCATTCCGAGGGACAATCAGTTTGCTCTTTTTATTAAGGAGTTAGCTTCTCCTTTGTGCTCTTCTGATCAAGGAGTTACCTTCTCCTTTCGACTGTTTTGATCAAGGAGTTCAAGGTGGAAAGGTACGTAGTGTACGGTACGGTTTAGGTACGTACGGAACGTACTTCCGTACTGAACCAACCTTTAGGTACGTGATAGGTACGTACCATTTGTAAAAAAAGAAAATTACACTAAATTTAAGTTCACAGACCTTTCAAAAGAGAGATTGTAATCATGGTCGATTAAAAAAGCCTAAGGCTCTCTCCCTTTCACCCTATTATCCCAATCTGAAAGCGCCTCTAGCGCGAGTGGTCCGTGGAGAAAATGGCCCCAAAAAAAAACAAAAAACAAAAACAAAAAAAAAAACACCCAACCAAAAAAAAAAAACCGTACTGTACCGTACCGTACGGTTGTACCGTACGGAATCGTAAGGTACATACGTACGGATTCCACCTTGAAGGAGTTAGCTTCTCCTTTCGGTGTTTTGATCAAGGAGTTAGCTTCTCCTTAAAGGAGGCAAATTGGACACATGGCGGCTCCGGGCGAATTTGCCAGACTCATCCCAAGAGGGGGCGCCCAAATTGAGAAGGGGCTGATTTTTGGAATTTATTGACTACAGTGTGTGTAAGTGTGTGTGTGTGTGTGAGAGTAGTGGGTGCAGGTGATCACAACTTGAATGGAAAGTTTGCCTTCTCCCTTGTCTCATGTAGCGTGATGATTTGCTCTTGTGCATCTCTCTCTCCCCTTTGCACGTATGGTAATGCCCCACTAGTTGGGCTTCTCAGATGACCATGTACAGTTCTGGGGGTTTTATGTGCGTTTGCCAAGGTAAGAGCCTTTTGTACAGTCACTGGATTAGCTAATTGCTAATCCCCCATAGGTACACACAGATCCATGGAAAAGGATTTCGAAATTGGAGAGTTTTCTCGTGTGAAAACTAGCCAGACTCAAAGGAGAACTGTCCCATTGCGTGTGGGAGCACTTGTGACATGCACGCATAGACGTGTTCGCTCCGTCCAAAACGATCCAAATCAGAAAATTACAGCCTGCTATGTTTTTCTGCAGGTTTAGGGTTTCACACCTAAACTACAGGACATTGCCAGGGGTGTAACAAACTTGGACACTCCAAGTCAAGAATCAACCGCGACAGCACCAAATAACCACTTCAAAACAATTCACAGATCACAATAGATTTGCACTGGCCCGGCGGAGTTCCGTGCCTAGAGATATTGGCCCCAAAGACTGGCGCCCCTTTCGGTATTTCTTTTTGTATTAATCAATCATCAAAGTACAAGAGAGCGGTTAGGGTTTCACTCTCAGACTCTGCGTCCAGATGCTCTGAGAAGTGAGGCCCTCACCACTAATTTAAAGGTTACAAGGGATGCCCAAAAGCAGAGCCCCAAAAGCTTTTAAAATCAAAAGCATCAGTTCTCTCTCTCTCTTAGAGAGTCTTTTCTCTTTTTTTTTTATAAAAAAAAAGCAAAAGCAAAATTCGCGTCGCTCATCATTTTCCAAAAAAAAAATAAATTTTTTTTTTTCAATAATCCGCCTGTGCGATTTCCGGAATTTAGGGTTTTTGGCAAAAATTAGGGTTTGCAGGAATTTTAGGGTTTCTGGCAGAAATTAGGGTTTTTGCTGTCCGCCACGTCATCACTTTGTGACATACCCCCCTCTTGAAAGCATTGTAATCGACCGCGATTACGCCTGCAAAACCGACAAAAGCCATAAACCGTCTTAGCAGACACTGACTGTTAGTACCTACGTACTAGGAACACACATCTAGCACATGTACAAAATCAACAGTCACATCACACGACATCACAGGACATCACATGACATTCAACATTCATTCGGATCTTAGACCATGATTTATCGGCAATGTAGCTAGCAATCACATCTAGGTCCAATCGGGACCTCATCGATGTCCGATTGACTAACCCCTATTGCAACCATGTCTATTCGAGATCAATCAGACCAAAATGCTGCAGTCATTTCGGCTATCAGTTCCTGCACTCACAAGAAGTCAAGAACAAATCAGTATCATAATCAGGAATTCCATTTCATAAAGTCATCCAGCAGAATACTGTCAGCTCTCAGTATCCCTGAAGCTCAAAGAGACATCAGTGACTTTAGTATCAAAATCGAGGCATCTGTTGACAAAGGAGTGGAGCGACTCCCCTCTTGTGCATCCCACTGCACCAGATCTTCGGCCAAGCTGAGTTTCTGGGTTCCGTTTGGAGTAGACTATGCTAAACCAAAACATCGAGGTAAAGTTTCACAATCCGAGGAGTATCTGCTAGGTCCTCCTCCTCCATCCACTTCGCATCAAATGCAGGAAAGTTCTTGAACTTAACCAAGAACCGCCTTCGGACTTTACCTTTCTTCGTATCATTATGTGCCAAAATCTGTTCAGGAACAAGGATCTCCTCGTTTTCTTCCACTTCGGGTTGCTCATCAGGCTCCCCATCATCAGGCACATCACCCTTAACAGGGTTCAAGAGACTCACATGCAATGCATTATGAATCCTCCAAGTATCTGGCAGGTCCAATCGGAAGGAGACATCATTTATCTTGTCAGTAATCTGGAAAGGTCCGTAGTATCACATACTAAGCTTTGAAAAAAGCCTCTCCTTTCCCTTTTTTTTTTCGTAGGCGTGCCTTCTCAAAAGTAAGAGCACCCAATCATCCTCCTTCAGTTTCCAATCGCGACGATGGCGATCCGCTGCCTTTTTCTGTCGTTCTTGAGACTTCTGTAAAGTCTCGTGAACCTTGGCAAAAGCCGTATCCAAATCTCGCGAATATTCATCCGCTTCAAATTTCTAATCTTTCGTGCTCAGGAAGGATGGAACCTTCGCAGCAGTTTCAACAATCTCTCATGGCGTCTTCCCCGTCGAAGAGTGTATCGTGTTATTGTAGGCAAATTCCACCAAAGGTAAGTTCTTTTCCCATTGAGTCTTCTGATGCGAGATACAAGACTTCAATAAATCTAAAATCACTGAATTGGCAATCTCAAATTGCCCGTCAGTCTGCAAGTGGAACGATGACGAGAACTGCAACCGCGTCCCAATGTTCTCCCAAATTGTCTTCCAAAACAAACTCATAAATCTGGGGTCTCTGTCGGAGACAATCGTCTCATGCGTGCCATGTAATCGGAAAATCATCGTGATCATTCTGTATTCTCGGGAGATCAAAAAAAAAAATGAAATCCATTTCAATATTTTCCCAGGGGCGAGTGGGTGGGTATGGGTAAAGGCTGTAACAATCCCTGTGCCTTATGCCT
The DNA here is from genome assembly GCF_014529385.1 of Adiantum capillus-veneris. Classification (NCBI taxonomy): domain Eukaryota; kingdom Viridiplantae; phylum Streptophyta; class Polypodiopsida; order Polypodiales; family Pteridaceae; genus Adiantum; species Adiantum capillus-veneris. The sequence continues at coordinate 57,824,405 of NC_140947.1, forward strand.
GTCAAACTTGACCTTCTAGCATACCAAGCAACTGCGCACAAACTCTTCCACATCCTTCTTCAGTCTCCGCCAAAAGAAATCTCTCTCTACCCCTTTCATGGTGGTAGCAATGCTGCGGTGACCCGTAAAAGGTGGACAGTGGCAATCAGTCATAACCTTTTCCCTCAACGGCTGTGTAACGCACAACATAGTCTTTTCCATCAAGTAGCCTTCTCGAAGGGAGTATCCAGCTACTGTCTCCCCATCCCGTATCCGTGTGAAAATATCTGCAAAATCTGTATCTGTGGCACACTGATCGACCATATCCTCGAAGCTCCTATGATGTATCGCGGAAATAGCCAGAACCAACGGTTTCCGAGACAAAGCATCTGCCACCACATTCTTCTGTCCCTGCACATGGACAATCTGGAAGTGAAATTGTGACAAGATGTTCGCCCACCGCATCTGCTTTTCCGAAAGCTGCTTCTGTGACAAGAAGTAGCGCAAACTCTGATGGTCTGTAAAGACAATAAAATCCGCTCCGAGTAGGTAATGCCGCCACTGAGTAAGAGCATGGATAACCGCCAAAAGCTCTTTCTCATAAATCTGTGCTGTCATCTCCGGCCTAGAGAACAAACGGCTCTCGTAAGCTATGACATGGCCTTCTTGCATCAAGACCGCACCCAGACTACGACCACAAGCATCACAATATACTTCGAATGACTTCTGCAAGTCCGGCAAAGTCAAAATAGGTCCCGTAGTCAATTTCTCTTTCAATGTCTGAAAGGCAGTCACCTCTGTGGGTCCCCACGAAAAAGGTACTCCTTTCTGTGTCAAGATATGCAAAGGGGAAGCAACCTCTGCAAACTTTCGTATGAACCGCCTGTAGTACGAACATAGTCCCAAGAAGCTTCTAACTTCATGGACATTCTTCAAGTCGGGCCAATCACGGATAGTCTCTATCTTGGCCGGATCCATTTGCACTCCTGCTGCTGACACAATGTGCCCCAAAAAGTGTATCTCTGGTAGGAAAAATTCACTTTTCTTTGCATTGATCACTAACTTGTGATCTCGTAATGCCTGAAAGACTTGAAGCAGATGATCTCTGTGTTCTGCCTCATTCTTGGAGAAAACAATGATGTCGTCAAAGAAAGTGCCAACAAATAGCCTGTACTCTCGAAAAATCCTATCCATCATCCGGTTAAATGTCGCAGGAGCATTGGTTAAGCCAAAAGGCATCACCAAAAACTCAAATAACCCAAAAGTCGTCCGAAAAGCTGTCTTGTAGACATCTCCTGGCGCTATCCTGATCTGATGATATCCACTCTTCAAGTCAATCCTGCTAAAGCACGAGGATCCCTGTAACCTGTCGAGTATATCATCGATCCTAGGAATCGGAAATCTGTTCTTGATGGTGATTTCGTTGAGAGTGCTATAATCGATGCACATTCTCCAAGATCTGTCTTTCTTCAAAATCAACAACACTGGAGAGCAATACGGTGAAGTACTAAGCTGGACAAGACCCTTTTCCAAGAGGTCTTTCACTGAGTTCATAATCTTTTCATTCTGTACTCAGCTCACACAATAAGGTGGCCGATTCGGTGGTGTGCTTCCAGATATCAGATCAATGGTATGATCTTCAGGCCCTCTCAAAAGCAATCGGCATGAGCGTGGAGAAAAAAATCTTGGCGTTCTTTTCTTCAGGTCAAAACATATTCAACTTTTATCCATGGTTTAGTTCTCCCAAAAGAATGAGTAAGAAAACTGAAGTTCATCAAGTACAATCTCTAAGCCCTTCATTTATCAAAGTCGCTTTCTCGGCCCGGTAGTCAACCACGGCGTAGTTCTTGTGGTACCAAGGGATCCCGAGTAGAACGTCACTCACGTGCCCTGAACACCCCTGTCATTGCAAACGAAGTTTGCCAATGCTCGGTGTAATGGCAACATCCCATCCGGGTGCCAGTCGAACTACCTCCGCCAGTGGCGTCAGTCTGTCGGGCGCAGTTCCAAATCGAGCCGCCAATTCCAAGTGAAAAGAAGTTGGCCTTGGCTCCTTCAAAAGAGCTTCTTGATCCTTCACTTTGCCCCAAAAAAACGGCAAAGTTTGTACTTTCATTCATTTGATTCGGTGCAAGTCCCACGCCATGTGGTACCAGTTCTGCTTTTCTATCTGCCTTTTCTGCCACATTCCTCAGCTGCTCTCGACCTCTCAGACCTGTCGTCGTCTTTATCATTCTGTTCTTTCTGTGCCTTATCAGGGCACTTTGCGGAAATATGTCCATGTTTCCCGCATCCAAAGCACTTCCCCTCTCTGATGAAGCGAGCTCTCTCCTTAGGAGTAAGCTTGGGTCGTGCATCCCTTTTTTTTTTCTCTGGGTTGCTCTTTTTCTTTCTACTTTCATTCCCAGAAGTCTGTTCGGCTCGTTGTGTCATGGCCTCATCTGTGCGGTAGGTCAGACTGCCAAAGTGAATGGCAAAGCCCCGCTTCGCATGACTCATCAACTCCTGAATAGAAGCCGACTTCTGTTCCACGCAGTGATTTCGGATCTTTGTAGGTAGACCCAAGGTAAACCGCTCAATCTGTTCTCTGAACGAGATCTTCTTGAATAAAGAGGCGGGTAGAAAAGAGCTCCAGAATCTTTCACAATAAGAATTCACTGTATCGCTCTTGGTCATCCGGAGATGGTTCCAAGCAGCTCGTATATCTCGCTCAAACTCTTGAGTCAACCAAGAAGAAATAAAAAGCCTCTTGAATTTCAGCCATGTAACTGGCACAGTCTTGCTTAATAGAAGCGTGGACCACCAAGTACGAGCATTCCCCTCAGAGTAAGAGGCAGCTCTCCGAATCTTGGAGTGCTCTGAATAGCGTCCTCCCGCGAAAGCGATGTCAAACTGCTGTATAAGAGACAAAGCCTTCGAAGCATCTGAGTATCCTGAAAAGTATCAAACTTGATCGAGTGGCCACCTTCCTTAAACTCTCGGACTTTCTTGCTGTTATCTTCGAGAAAGTCATACTGGTTGGCTTTGTAAAAATTCTTCTTGTTCGCATAAAACTTTCCGTCATCGGAATCTGAGCTGTTTGTAGACGAGTCCTCAGTAGAACTGTCAGTCTCTGGGCGAGATGTAGCCTTCTTTGCCTTTTTCTTGCCCGTTCCGAAGCTTTGTGTCTTGCTTCGCTTTTTGCTTTTTTCTGTCTTCTTCGCTCTAATCCGAGGAGCTAGAAGAACTGTCAGAAGAAGAAGAAGAAGAAGAAGAAGAACTGGGTACTCCTTCAAATCGAACACGCTTCTTCCGTTTCTTTGCTTTGTCGAATGTCGACTGACGACCCAAATATCCCGGGAAGTCAGTACCTTTGTTCTGCTTTTTGCCGTGCTTTTTGCCGTGCTTTTTGCCTTTCTTTTGCACGTCGAAAAGCTGAGCAATCCGTGCATCAACCACGTTCTCCAGTTCCTTCTCCGTATATTTCTTGGAGGTAGAAGGTTTCTTGAGAGCGGGTTTCGGGAGTGGTGTTGTGGTTCTCTGCCACTCCATCTGTACCTCTTTCAAAGAGGTCTGGTTCATATATTTTACCATCTTCGGGTCCTTGGCAAAATTGAGCATCATCTTTGATGCATCGCCAATCAATTGACGACGCTCCATCTCTGTTTGCTCCGCCTGAGTAGGCCGAGGCGGGCCATACTCTCTGTCTGAATCTTCGTTGTGATCCCAGCCCGCATCTCCAGATGCAGAGGGAGTCGACTGATCATTGCCTGAAGCCATAGGTGCCGCGGAAAAAAATTTCGGGGATCGGATTTCCCGTAGAAGAGAAATCGGCCGTGCTCTGATACCACTGTAACAAACTTGGACACTCCAAGTCAAGAATCAACCGCGACAGCACCAAATAACCACTTCAAAACAATTCACAGATCACAATAGATTTGCATTGGCCCGGCGGAGTTCCGTGCCTAGAGATATTGGCCCCAAAGACTGGCGCCCCTTTCGGTATTTCTTTTTGTATTAATCAATCATCAAAGTACAAGAGAGCGGTTAGGGTTTCACTCTCAGACTCTGCGTCCAGATGCTCTGAGAAGTGAGGCCCTCACCACTAATTTAAAGGTTACAAGGGATGCCCAAAAGCAGAGCCCCAAAAGCTTTTAAAATCAAAAGCATCAGTTCTCTCTCTCTCTTAGAGAGTCTTTTCTCTTTTTTTTTTATAAAAAAAAAGCAAAAGCAAAATTCGCGTCGCTCATCATTTTCCAAAAAAAAAATAAATTTTTTTTTTCAATAATCCGCCTGTGCGATTTCCGGAATTTAGGGTTTTTGGCAAAAATTAGGGTTTGCAGGAATTTTAGGGTTTCTGGCAGAAATTAGGGTTTCTGCTGTCCGCCACGTCATCACTTTGTGACAAGGGGAATCTCCTTGGGATGCTTAAACAGGGCTTTGGGCACTTGACCTTGACAAAACAGGGAATTACAGTATGCTGAAATTGACCTGCAGCTCACTAAAAAGCTTCCAAATTGCAAGGGAAAGTGTCTTTGACGCATACTTTTGAGCCGTTATGCTGGCAAAATTGGGTCAAAACCCTGCAATTACTACATGGACATGTTTAGATAGCTTTGTGAGAGTTAGGTGAAAGCGTTTGGATCGTCTATTTGCAATAAGAATAAAGAAATATCGAAAGGGGCGCTAGTCTTTGGGGCCTACAGGGTGTCACTATCTGCTTGGAAGCACTCTTAGCTCCTAGGCGGTGTTTTGTTTGAAGTGTAATTTCTAGTCACAACCTTATTCGTGAAGTTTCTCTGTGTTGTAAAGTTCAAGTAAAGAATCGGGTGAAAACTAAAGTCTACCGCTGGTTACGTCGCCGGGATAGGATAACTTTTTCCTTAAAGAGTGAGCCTTGGTTGGTTTGCAACGAAGAGACAGAGCAGAGGAACTCGGAATTACACTCTGGTTGACAGGACGAATGACACCAAGAAAGAGGGTTCCTCTTCTCAATACAAATAGGCTATTCCTCCAGTGTTTGAGGTGGCAAGAGTTCACGGCCACCCTTGTCTGCATCTTTTGTTGATTTGAATGCTCCACAAGGTCAAGGGTTTATGATTGGGCAACTAGACGAGGATGTGTTCAAGACACAGTTGGTTGCTGTTGTGAATGTGTTTTCTTGGTTGGTGCAAAATCCTAGGTTTATGGGATTTCTACAAGCGCCACCAATGTCACAGCAGGCAAGGCAACTTTCTCATGCAGGAGAGCCGTTGAGGCTCAAGCCCATATACCTTATGCGTCCTTGCAGGGCAGGGAACGTTCGCATGTTGCGGAGTCAATTGGGGCTCCAGGACAAATTCCTTTTGTCCACGAACAGGTGGTTAGGACATCAATTCCACAGGCTTTACAAGTTCAGCTAGCCAACTTTCAGATACCAAATGTTGCATTAAATGAGCAGGGAACGAGTTTCCAAGCTATGCAACAGGTTTTTCCGCCACCTACGGTACAACCTTGTTATTTCGTGGGTGAATTTGTGTTTCAAGCATGGCTGGTAATGCGCTTGGAAACCAACAATATATGCCAAGAACAGTCTTTGGGGGTATGTAAGGCATGATGCCAAACCTCTTGTATGGTAATATTGGCATGCAACAAGGGTTTCAATGCAATCAGGGCCAGTTTGGGTGCCACATGGCAATTTTGACATGGCTGGTTTTTCCGACTAGCAGGCACATATGGCACTAGTGACTCAGAATCTCAATGGCCAAGGGGCACCGATGATCCCTATTAGAGTGCCCATGTTACAGACCATTCATCTAGGTATATTCCCTATGATAATTTGGGAGCACTGGAAAAAGCAAAACCATACAAAGAAGGTGGTGCAACTGTGAAGTTTTATACTTTCAGTAGATTTGAGGACAAGACAAAGGCTCTTACTTTCCTCAAGCAGTTTGATAGTACTTATGCAGGTGGGGGGATTTTATAAAAGCCTCCAAGTTCATGAAAGCTGCCACTTTCTTGAAAGGCAATGCGCATAGGGTCCTTTGCAAAAGCGACTCCTGAAGCTTCCCAGGGGTCAGGAAATACAGAGAAGGCTAAGGACTCAACCGAGTCTTCTGAAGGACATACCAACAGAAAGAAAAGTTAAGAGACAGATTGCAAGACGCTATTTGGTGAAGTTCAAGAACTATGCACCTATAGATGCAAAGTGGATGGAAGAGTGTAAATTGCTAGTCACCGAATGTATTGCAGCTTTACCTTGAGGCCTTTGGGTTACAATCTGCGTATGCCCCAACTCAACGTGTTCACAAGAGGGGAAATGAAGGAGCTAGTACATCAAATGTACATATGGATTCAGTGCAATAGACGTGTACACCGCTCTTCAAGTGTTAGTGGTACAATGTTCACTTCTATGATAGATGGAAATGACAAAAGTATGAAGGTCTCATTAAGTCATTTGTATCTATGTGTCATGACCTTTCTGCATACCATGATAAAAGGGTGCTAACCACACTAAATTATTTGTTGCATGTATATCTGACATGCAATCGAGGACGTTTGCACTTTCAAGAGGGACTATGACAACCACTGATCTTTGTTGTTGGTTTCTTTCCCTTGATTTTCGGGACCCTCTTTTTGAAGTCACAAATGGCCTCACAGTGTTTGATCAGTGTGAAACGGTGATGGCCTGAGAGTTTCACCCACAGTAGTAAAGGCCAAGTCTCCACGAGTTGGTTGGGTGAGTCGACACTGAAATCTGAGCAGTAAAAGGATGTCTAGGCTCAGTTGAAAGTCATTTAGGCCCTGCACGACACTTATAAGTTCGTGGGTACTAGGGAATTAACTCAAAAGAGGCACATTGGACACATGGCGGCTCCATGCGAATTTGCCAGACTCATCCCAAGAGAGTGCACCCAAATTGAGAAGAGGGGTTGATTTTTGGAATTTATTGTGACGACAGTGTGTGTGTGAGTAGTGGGTGCAGGTGATCATAGCTTTAATGGAGACTGTAACAAACTTGGACACTCCAAGTCAAAATTCTACCGCGACACAACAGAGATTCACTTCAAAACAGTTCACAGCTCACAATTGATTCGACACGGCCCGACGGAGTTCCGTGCCTAGAGATATTGGCTCCAAAGACTGGCGCCGCTTTCGGTATTTCTTTTTGTATTAATCTGTGTTCAAAGTACAAGGGAGGGGGAGGGGTCTCACTCTCAGACTCTGCGTCCAGATGCTCTGCAGTGTGGGAGCCCAACCCACCTATTTATTGATTACAAGGGATGCCAAAAGCAGAGCCCCAAAAGCTGCCTTTTAAAAATAAAGCAATTTGATCCAAAAGGCTTCTAAGCAATTTGCGTAGAATTCAGCTGGCTGCTTTTCCGTACCCTTCAGCGCAAAAAGCGGAATTCCGTACGCTCAGCCAGGCTGCCGCAATTCCCGTCGCAAATCGCGGGTTTCCGTAAACTGCCACGGCAGCACTATTGCGTAATTTCTGGGCCTGCCTGTTGGGTGTGTATGCTGCCACCATGACACGTCACCAATTTGTGACATACCCCCCTCTTAAAAGCATTATAATCGCCCTCGATTTATGCCTGCAAAGCAGACAGAGGCCATAAACTGTCTTAGCAGACAATGATTGTTAGTACCGACGCACTAGGAAAACACATCTAGCATGTAACAAACTTGGACACTCCAAGTCGAGAATCTACCGCGACACCACAAATAATCACTTCAAAACAGTTCACAGTTCACAATTGATTCGACACTGGCCCGACGGAGTTCCGTGCCTAGAGATATTGGCCCCAAAGACTGGCGCCCCTTTCGGTATTTCTTTTTATATTAATCTGCAACTCAAAGTACAAGCGATTAGCCGGGCCTCTACTCTGCGTCCAGATGCTCTGAGAAGTGAGAGCCTAACTACTAATTTAAAGAGTTTACAAGGGATGCTAAAAGCAGAGCCCCAAAAGATGAAAATGAAAAGCTCTGTAAAATAAAGCAAAAGCCCTCTCTCTCTCTCTCTCTCTCTCTCTCTCTCTCTCTCTCTCTCTCTCTCTCTCTCTCTCTCTCCCCAATTGCGTAGCAAAAAGCAAAAGCAGAGCTGCCGCAATTTCCCTGCTTTTTCCTGTTGCCGCAAATCCTACTGCGATTTCCGGGCGTCCGTACAGCCTGCCACATGTCAGTCCTGTCGGTAGCCAGCCACGTCAGCATTTCTGTAAATCTACCACCTCATCATTTGTGGCCAAGGGCGGGTGCATATGGGTGTGCACTCGGCACCCACGTCGCCAGTTTGTGACATACCCCCCTCTTGAAAGCATTGTAATCGCCCTCGATTACGCCTGCAAAACAGACAGAAGCCATAAACTGTCTTAGTAGACAGTGACTGTTAGTACCGACGCACTAGGAACTGTCACGGGGACGTGGCAGTTATTAACTATGTCACAAGGATGTGGCAACTGCTAACCCTTAGTTGTTGGTTTCTTTCCAATGGGTTTTGTTTTGTTTTTGAGACCCTCTTCTTGAAGTAGCAAACGGTCGGACATTGCATGGCCAATGTGAACGGTAGTTTCACCCGCAGATGGGTAGTGGTCGGCACTGGAATTCGTATGGTAAGAGGATGTCTAGGCTCAGAGCAAGATCATATAGGTCCCCTCGTCGCACTTAGCAAGTTGGTGGATACTAGGAAGTGAACTCAATTAAGGCGTAAAGTCAAGGTGGGACTACCAATAAAAAGTATCCGACATTTGGGCCACATTGCACTTTTGGATGCGGTCCCAATGAGGATAGATGGTCAGAAGACCAATGGGAGCCCAACGGAAGCATCTCCTAAAATTTAGGGAATTGCTATTTTGGGCCGTGAAATGTGTTCGCGTCATTACCTCCGGTATGACTAGAGGAACGTTTTACAACTCTGCCGCGAAGTCAACTGGGCAACCGGTCAGGATATTTTTAAGCGGCGAACCCGAAACGGGAAAATGCTTGTAAATGCGCCAAGTGGCAAATTTTCATGCACTTGCCTCTTCCAAAAAAATGGGCGCTGAAATTTAAGCTGGGAGGAGCGCCATTATGCCTTTTTGTCACAGGTTAAGAGCTATGGAGTGCTTCCTTTCCCTCTCATGTACAATGTGGTGCTAGGAGTGATGCACTGCACACTACACACTGCTCTCTCTCTCCCCCCTACGTGCAGTTATGTGATGCCCCACAAGAGGGCTCCTCATTTGACTGATGTACAACTGTGTGGGTTCATGCTTTCGTGCTGAGGCAAGAGCCTCCTTGAGCAGGAACAGGGGTAGCTAGCTGCTACTCCAAAGCAGGCACTGTTGAGGGTCATAACCTCACCATACAGGTGCAAAATCAGCGCTGTGTATGCGCTGTAATTTTGTTGTTTTTCAGCCATACGGACGCCAGAACCTTTGGGAATCGTGCCCCACTGGCAGAGGACAGTTAGGGGACTGTTTGGGACTGAAAACAGGGCAAAAACCAGTAAATACAGCGTGCTGAATTTACTGTTTTTGGGCAAGAATCAGAGGGTATACGCCAGTAGAAGCGAGTTCCAGCAAGGGAATTGGTTTCGCGCAAGTTTAGGGGCTGTTATGTTGCCGAAATTTGGCCAAAACAGGCGGTATCTAGTGGGATACAGTCAAAGGATTCCCAGGACTCTTCTTTGTACTTTACCCTCCTAAAGAATAAAGAAATACCGAAAGGGGCGCCAATTTTGGGGCCTACAGGTTGTCGGCGTCTGCTCGGAGCATTCTAGCTTCCGAGCCGTGTGTGTGATTAAGTGTTAATTCCTGTTACAGGTCTCCTTTGCAAAGTGCTCTGTGTGTGTGTCTAAAGTAAAGAATTTGGGGTGAAAGCCAACGCCTACCACCCTACTGGCCGGTTTCATGGTTCCGTTGCCGGGACATCAATCACTTTTTCCTTAAAGAGTGAGCCTGGATTGTTTTGGGTAAAGACACGGAGTGCAGGAACGCGGGGATTACACTATGGCCGACAAGGGGAAGGGAATTATGGAAGAGGGTTCCTCGTCAAAGGACAGGCAGGAGATTCCTATGGTTTTTGAGATTGGCGAGAGCTCACGGCCACGTCAGTCTGTACCTCCTGTCAACGTGAATATCCCTCCAGTAGTACAGGGCTTTATGATTGGGCAACTTGAGGATGACGCGTTCAAGACTCAGTTAGTTGCCGTGGTGAATGTTTTTTCGCAGCTGGTGCAGAATCCGAGGTTTATGGAATTCTTGCAAGCGCCACTAGTGCAACAACAAAATAGGCAACCTACGCCGCGTACGGAGCTTGTTGATGCTCAAGCCCAGGTACTTCATGTGGCACAGAAGGAAAGGGAACACTCGCAAGTTGCGGAGTCGGGGGCTCCAAAGCAGGTTCCTCCCGTGCTTGAACAGGTGGCTAGAACGCCTATTCCACAGGTTATGCCAGTTCAGCCCGCCACCTTTCAGAGCCAGCAAGCTGTCTTGACTTGCTGTCTTGAATGGACAGGGAGCTGGATACCAGGCTATGCACTCAGTTTTTCCACCACCCACGGTACATCCTGGGTATTTCGGGGGTGGATCAGTGTTCCTAAGTATGGCTGGTTATGTGCTTGGAAATCAGCCGTACATGCCAGGAACAGTGTTCGGGGGTTTGCAAGGCATCATGCCAAACCCCATGTATGGTAGTATCGGCATGCAGCAAGGTTTCCACTGCAACAGGGCCAGTTTGGGGTGCCACAGGGTCATTTTGGCATGGCTAGTTTTTCTGGACAGCAGCCAGATATCGCACCTCTGACGCAAAATGTGAATGGCCAACACGTGCCGATCATGCCTACTACAGTGCCCATGTTGCAGACCTTTCCGTATGACAACTTGGGGGCACTAGAGAAGCCGAAGGCTTACAAAGAATGTGGTGCAGCGGTAAAGTTCAGTACCTTCAGTGGTTTCGAGGACAAGACAAAGGCACTCACTTTCCTCCAGCAGTTTGATACAACTTATGCGGGAGGGAATTTTACAGAGGCCTCGAAGGTCAGGAAAGCTACCACTTTCTTAAAGGACAATGCGCTTACATGGTGGACGACATTGTTAATGCAAGGACAGGCACCCGCCACTTGGGTTTACTTCAAGCAAATGTTTGCATCTGCTTGGCTGTCAAATGAATTTGAAGCCGACGTCATGACAGATTGGCACCAACTTACTTCAGCTTCGTGCAAGAGCTTGCTGGAGTACAATAGGAGGTTTTGTAAAGCATTACTCTCAGTGACCTCCTACAGATTTGTGCCATTGACAGAGCAGATAGAAAAGTACTGTTGTGGGCTGCCTAAAGGGCTTCGCGATTACTGTACAAAGAACAGAGTGGCTACCCTTACTCAGCTTATGGAAGTTGCGAACACTGGTCTTGCCTTGTTGAAAGGAGAGGACAATGGATTTCCGAGCAGTGACAAAGGAGGGCAGCAAAACAAAAATTCAGCGAAGAAGCCCTTTGTGAAAACGGCTCCTGATGCGTCACAGGGGTCAGAAAAGGCCACCAAAGACAAGGATTCAGCCGGGACTTCTGGAGCGTAGGCAAAGAAACAGAAAAGGAAGCCTTTTGTGCGCAAGTCGCTCGAGGCAAAGAAGATCCTAATGGTTGAGAACAAATGCTTTATATGCGAGCAGCCTGGTCACTTTTCTATCAATTGTCCACAAAGGAAAAGGCCAACTGACTCAGAGGATAAAGAAGATCAGAAAGGCAAGAAGCCAAAACCCACGGCAGGTTTAGTGCCAGACATGGTGGGTGAAGGCCCAGCACAGATGCCAATGAGTTATGCAGGGCATGGGGTAAAGTTAGGGATCAAACGGCACTCATCTTCTTTGATCCGGGTGCCAAAGCCAACTTTATCTCACCAGAGTTAGCTATGAAGCTGGGCATCAGAGCTGAAGAGATGGGGTACACAATAGAGGCAGGGTTGGCATGTCCTGGCCACTCAGAGTGTGTTACTCCCATCATTGGAAAACTGCGTCTGCATATTCAGTCGTATGTGGACACTGAAGAGTTTTACATCATGCCGCTGGAAGGTTGTGACGCCTTGTTAGGGATCTCGTGGATGTTCCGAGTGCATGAAGTCTTGGATGCCTACAACAAAAAGATCACTGTGCAGCATAGGGGCAAAACTCACATCTTGGATGTTAAGATTAAAGGAGAGTCAGTCCCTATTGTATCTGCTTCTGCTATCACTTCTGTAATAAAGAATCATCTTTCTGTGTACTTGATTTTTGCACGTGATGTCTCAGATAGTGATCAGTCAAATTTATCTGTGTCAGATAAAGAAAGGTCAGCATTTTTGCAAAAGTTTAGTGACTCTTTTTCTGATTCATTACCGTCGCAATTGCCGCCAGAGAGATCTGAGGACCGTCGGATAGATTTGGTGCCAGGGTGTAGCCCACCAAATAGACCTCCCTACAGGGTTAGTGCGGCGCAACAGAAAGAGATTATGGGCCAGGTTGAGGAGTTATTACAGAAGGGGCTGATTCAGCCTAGTTCTTCACCCTTTTGCTCCCCAGTGCTCCTAGTGCAGAAGAAGGATGGCTCACGGCGCATGTGTATTGATTACCGTGCGTTGAATAAGAATACCATCAAGAATAGGTTTCCTATTCCTCGCATTGATGATATTCTCGATCGTTTAGAGGGTGTTGCAATTTTCAACAGGATAGACCGTAAGAGTGGGTACCATCAGATTCGTATAAGGCCAGAGGATGTGCACAAGACTGCGTTTAGAACGACATTTGGTCTTTATGAGTTTCTAGTGATGCCGTTTGGGCTAACAAATGCTCTTGCCACGTTCAACAGAATGATGGACCGGATTTTCCGCTCGCATCAACAATTTGTTGGAACGTTCTTCGATGACATGATAGTGTATTCGAAGAATGAAGAGGAGCATAGGCGCCACTTGACCATTGTGTTCGAAGAGCTGCGTAGTCACAGGTTACTTGTCAATCCTAAGAAAAGTGAATTCTTCCTCGAAGAGATCCACTTTCTGGGCCACATAGTCTCAAAGGATGGTGTTAGAATGGATCCCGCAAAGGTCGAAGCTATCAAGACATGGCCAGACTTGAAGACTGTGCACGATGTCAGAAGCTTCTTGGGATTGTGTTCCTACTATAGAAGGTTTATCAAAAATTTTGCAGAGTAGCATCGCCTCTGCACGCTTTGCAAAAGAAAGAGGTCACTTTCAGATGGACCCAAAAAGAGATTTCAGCTTTTAGTCTCTTAAAGGAAAAGTTGACTTCAGATCCAGTTATTGTTTTGCCAAATCTCAGGAAGTCATTTGTGGTCCAGTGTGACGCGTGTGGCAGTAGCATCGGAGCAGTGCTAATGCAAGATGGACGGGTAGTAGCTTATGAAAGCCGAATTTTGCAAGGGCGAGAGAGGACTATGCAAGTCTATGAGAAAGAGCTCTTGGCCGTGATTCATGCGCTTTCTAGCTGGAAGCACTACCTCTTAGGTGCTGATTTTGTTGTCCAAACAGATCATCAGACCTTGCGATACTTCTTTACACAGTCAAAGTTATCCGAAAAGCATATGCGATGGGCGAACACTCTTTCCATGTTCCACTTCCAGATTATGCATGTGGAAGGCAAGAAGAATGTTGTGGCTGATGCGTTATCAAGAAAGCCACAAATTTCAGCTGTGTCAATTCCTTATCATCATGAGTTAGATGACATGAAGGAACAGTATATTGCTGATGAAGATTTTGCAAGGATCTTTGAACAGTTACAACAGGGGAAACATCACGAGCACTACCTCCTCAAAGATGGTTTTATGATGATGCATGGCAGACTTTGTGTCACTAGGCCACTCCGACATAAGGTCATGGAAGAGAGTCATGTCCCACCGTATGCACGGCATCGTGGCATTGATGCAACAGTTAAAGCGGTAGAGGCGTTCTTCTATTGGCCTACCTTGAGGAGAGATGTGGATGCCTTTGTGCGAGCATGCATAGTTTGCCAAAAGGTCAAGTTTGATAGGCAAAAGGCACCAGCGTTGTTACAACCACTGCCGATTCCGGATAAGCCATGGGAAAGCATTGCTATGGACTTTATCTTTGATCTTCCAAGGACGCCAACAGGGAATGATGATATATGGACCATTATCTGCAGGTTCAGCAAGCAGGCCCATTTTATCCCTGTCAGGAAGAAGATAAAATCTGATCAGATGGCACGCTTGTTCATGTACAATGTGTTTAAGTACCATGGTATGCCACAATCGATTATCAGTGATCGTGATCCTCGCATGATCAGTTTGTTCTAGAGAGGATTGTTTGAGAACATGGGCACTACGCTCAAATTCTCGTCTTCGTTTCATCCACAAAGTGATGGACAGTCAGAAGAGGCTAATTCTACTGTCTTAGATCTGCTGAAATGCTATGTGTCAGATAATAAGGGCAAGTCGGAACAGTATTTGCCTATGCTTGAGTATGCGTACAATAATACGGTGCATTCGTCTATTGGCAAAGCACCTTTTGAGATTGTTGAAGGCGGCAAAGAGGTTCCTCCCATTTTGCATAGAAAGGACAAGATCTTTGAGGCAGATCGATATGTTGAGAACATGGATGAGATGTATAAGAAGATTAAAGTTGCCTTGGAGAAGACTCAGGCAAAGCACAAAAAGGCTGTTGATCGTCACCGTCGTGAATTGCTGTTATCACCTGGTGATTGGGTTCTGTTAAGGTTCGAAAAGGCAAGGTTAAAGAAGATGAAGGGCAAGGAACGGCTGTTTCCTAAGCTCAGCATGCGTTACTATGGGCCTTTTCAAGTGCTTGACAAGATCAGCGATGTGGCTTACAGGCTGAAATTGCCTGATGCATGGAAGATTCATAATGCGTTTCACGTGAGTCTTCTAAGACCCTTCGTGGGTGATGTGCCAGAAGATATGCCAGTTGAGGATCAGCCAGAAGTTGAGGAACTTGATGAGATCCTGGTACCTGAGCAAGTTTTGGCACATAAGGACAGAAAAGTTAAAGGACAAGTTGCAAGACGCTATTTGGTGAAGTTCAAGAACTATCCGCCTATGGATGCAAAGTGGATGGAAGAGCATGAACTGTCAGAGTCACCAAATGTAGTGCAACTTTACCTTGAAGCCTTTGGGTTACAGCCTACTTATGCCCCAATCCAATGTGTGCAAAGGAGGGGTAATGATAGAGCTAGTACATCAAATGTACATATGAATTCAGTGCCATAGATGGAAATGGCAAAAGTATGAAGGCCTCATTAAGCCATTTGTATCTATGTATGTTACGACCTTTCTTGCGGATACATGCGATGATAAAAGAGTGTTAATAGAACAAGATCATCAGTGGCGTGTATTTATGGTATGCAATCGAGGACGTTTGTGATTTCAAGAGGGGGGTATGTCACGAGGACGTGGCAGTTATTAACCATGTCACAGAGATGTGGCAACTGCTAACCTTGGTTGTTGGTTTCTTTCCAATGGGGTTTATTTTATTTGTTTTGAGACCCTCTTTTTGAAGTAGCAAACGGTCGGACATTGTATGGCCAATGTGAACGGTAGATTCACCCGTAGACAGGAAGTGGTCGGCACTGGAATTCGTATGGTAAGAGGATGTCTAGGCTCAGAGCAAGATCATATAGGTCCCCCCGTCGCACTTAGCAAGTTGGTGGATACTAGGAAGTGAACTCAATTAAGGTGTAAAGTCAAGGTGGGACTACCAATAAAAAATATCCGACATTTGGGCCACATTGCACTTTTGGATGCGGTCCCAATGAGGATAGATGGTCAGAAGACCAATGGGAGCCCAACGGAAGCATCTCCTAAAATTTAGGGAATTGCTATTTTGGGCCGTGAAATGTGTTCGTGTCATTGCCTCGGGTATGACTAGGGGAACATTTTACAACTCTGCCGCGAAGTCAACTGGGCAACCGGTCATGATATTTTTAAGCGGCGAACCCGAAACGGGAAAATACTTGTAAATGCGCCAAGTGGCAAATTTTCATGCACTTGCCTCTTCCAGAAAAATGGGCGCTGAAATTTAAGCTGGGAGGAGCTCCATTATGCATTTTTGTCACAAGTTAAGAGCTATGGAGTGCTTCCTTTCCCTCTCATGTACAGTGTGGTGCTAGGAGTGATGCCCTGCACACTACACACTGCTCTCTCTCTCCCCTACGTGCAGTTATGTGATGCCCCACAAGAGGGCTCCTCATTTGACTGATGTACAGCTGTGTGGGTTCATGCTTTAGTGGTGAGGCAAGAGCCTCCTTGAGCAGGAATAGGGGTAGCTAGTTGCTACTCCAAAGCAGGCACTGGTGAGGGTCATAACCTCACCATACAGGTGCAAAATCAGCGCTGTGTATGCGCTGTAATTTTACTGTTTTTCAGCCATACGGACGCCAGAACCTTTGGGAATCGTGCCTCACTGGTAGAGGACAGTAAGGGGACTGTTTGGGACTGAAAATAGGGAAAAAACCAGTAAATACAGCGTGCTGAATTTACTGTTTTTGGGCAGGAATCAGAGGGTATACGCCAGTAGAAGCGAGTTTCAGCAGGGGAATTGGTTTTGCGCAAGTTTAGGGGTTGTTATGCTGTCGAAATTTGGCCAAAATAGGTGGTATCTAGTGGGATACAGTCGAAGGATTCCCAGGACTCTTCTTTGTACTTTACCCTCCTAAAGGATAAAGAAATACCGAAAGGGGCGCCAATCTTGGGGCCTACAGGTTGTCGGCGTCTGCTCGGAGCATTCTAGCTTCCGAGCCGTGTGTGTGATTAAGTGTTAATTCCCGTTACATGTCTCCTTTGCAAAGTGCTCTGTGTGTGTGTCTAAAGTAAAGAATTTCGGGTGAAAGCCAACGCCTACCGCCCTACGGGCCGGTTTTAGGAACACACATCTAGCACATGTACCAATCGAGAGTCACATCACAGGACATCACTTGACATCACAGGACATCACATGACAAATCACATTCAATATTCATTCGGATCTCATACCATGATGTATCGGCAATGCAATTAGCAATCGCATCAAGATCCACTCAGGACCTCATAGATGCCCGATTGACTAATCCCTATTGCAACCATGTCTATCGAGATCATTTAGACCAAAATGCTGCAGTCATTTAGTCTATTAGTTTCTGCACTTAAAAACAAGTCAAGAACAAATCAGTTTCATATTTAGGAATTCCATTTCATAAAGTCATTACAGCAGAATACAGTCAACTCTCAGTATCCTTGAAGCTCATAGAGACATCAGTGACTCTAGTATCAAAAATTCGTGCCATCTGTTGACAAAGGAGCGGAGTAACTCCCCTCTTGTGCATACCCACTGCACCAGATTTCCGACCAAGCTGAATTCGGGGTTCCAATTGGAATAGACTATGCTAAACCAAAAGCTTCAAGATAAAGTTTCACAATCTGAGGAGTATCTGCTAGGTCCTCCTCCATCCACTTCGCATCCAATGCAGGATAGTTCTTGAATTTAACCAAAAACCGCCTTATCACTTTACCCTTAATCTTTTTGTCTTTACGTGCCAATATCTGTTCTGGAACAAGGATCTCCTCGTTTTCTTCCACTTCGGGTTGTTGATCAGGCTCCCCGTCTTCGGGCACATCACCTCTAAAAGGCCTTAGGAGACTCACATCAAAAGCATTGTGAATCCTCCAAGTTTTGGGCAGCTTCAGTTGAAAGTAGACATCTGGAAAGGTCCGTAGTATCACATACTAAGCTTTGGAAAAAGCCTCTTCTTTCCCTTTTTCTTTCTCAGGCGTGCCTTCTCAAAACGTAAGAGCACCCAATCGTTCTCCTTCAATTTCAGATCACGACGATGGCTATCTGCTGCCCTTTTCGGGCTTTCTTGAGATTTTTGCAAAGCCTCGCAGACCTTGGCAAAAGCCGAGTCCAAGTCGCGCGTGTACTCATCAGCTTCAAAAACCTTATCTTTCATGCTTAGGAAGGGTGGAACCTTCATAGCACCTTCAATAATCTCAAATGGTGCCTTCCCCGTCGAAGAGTGTTTCGTGTTATTGTAGGCAAATTCCACCAAAGGTAAATACTTTTCCCATTGAGTCTTCTAATATGAGATGTAAGACTTCAATAAATCTAGAACCATCGAATTGGCATTCTCGGATTGCCCATCAGTCTGCGGGTGGAAAGATGACGAGAATTGCAATCGCGTGCCAATGTTCTCATCAGTCTGCGGGTGGAAAGATGACGAGAATTGCAATCGCGTGCCAATGTTCTCCCAAATTGCCTATTAAAACAAACTCGTAAATCTGGGGTCCCTGTCGGAGACAATTGTCTCGAGCATGCCATGTAATCTGAAGATGTGGGCCACAAACAGTCTCGCTAAATGATCCGCCTTGACTGTTTTCTTCACTGGAATGAAACGAGCTTGCTTGCTAAACCTGTCAATAACAGTCCAGATACCATCGTGACCATTCCGTGTTCTCGGGAGATCAAAAATGAAATCCATTGCAATACTTTCCTTGGGTCGGGTGGGTATGGGCAAAGATTGTAACAATCCCTGTGCTTTATGCCCGTCAAACTTGACCTTCTGGCATACCAAGCACCTATGCACAAACAGTTGATCAGTGCGCCAGATGCACAACAGAAGGTCTCTAGAGCCTGCTCACACCTGTGAAGGTTGGCCTCCTGGCCATCCAAGTATAAGGCTGAGTCGTCAGCAAACTCAACGTCCAGTAGCTCATCTCCGCGAATAGGGAGTGCTAAGCCCCGTAAACCAACCTGCTGCGACACCAAAAACCTGCTCATTGCCTCAGCATAGAACAAAAAGAGGAAGGGGGCAAGAGGGCAGCCCTGTCTGACTGAACGTGTGAGCATGAAACGATCACCTCTACCTCCTGACAAAAGTACTTGACTGTGAGCCCGTCTGTACAAAGCTGACACTCCTCTGATTCAAGCATCTGAGAAGCCCATCCTGCGTAGAGTGCCCACCAGAAAGTCCCAATCAACTCTGTCGTATGCCTTCTCAAAATCGAGAAGAAGAATCACTAGATCCTCACCACGGAGCCGTGCTAGGACAGAAGCCTCTCAAAAAGTAAAGATGTTGTCAAGGATACTGTGCTCCTTGACAAAACCTGTCTGAGTCCCATGTATAAGGCTCTCTAGAAGTGGCTGGATCCTCAAACTCAGAGCCTTGGCAAGAATTTTGTAGGCTGAGTTGAGGATGGTGATGGGGCGCCAGTGTTGAATCTCATCCAAGGAGCCACCCTCCTTGGGAATGAGGTAGATCAGACCCTCACTCATGCTGTCAGGCATCTCTCCTGTGTGCAAGATGTATTGAAAAGCACTACAAAGATCTGGGCCAAGCAAGTCCCAGTACTCCAAGAAAAAATTGGGAGTCAAGCCATCCTCACCTGGGGGGAGTGCACTAAGAGCCGTGTGCAACTCCTCAAGCTGAAGTGGTAGCTCAAGCCTCTGACGCATCTCCTCAGTCACAAGGCAAGGCATCTGTGCCCACACTTGCTCCCTGCATGCATCCTGACGCTCCGAATGAGGCTTTGCAGACAGTAACTCACGGTAAAAGTCAGTAGCAACTGCACGCATGTCCTTTGGCTCAAAAGCAATTGACCCGTCGGGCCTTCTCAACTGACTGACCTTGGCATGCGTATGCCGAGGTCCCACTGCCTCGAAGAAAGCACCAGTCACTCTGTCATCCACCTGCGTCCACTGAGATGTCTGTCGATGGAAAGCAAATTCACGGTGCCGCTCCTCTGTGCTAACAAGCTCCTGGCGAGCCTGCTGTAATTGCTTCTCCAATCAAGGACTGTCTGGATACTGCTCCTGCATCCTGTGCAAGGAAGCAATGCCCCGTCTGAGACGCTGCTCCTCCTCTCTCGCTGCAGCTAGGCGAGCCAAAGACTCCTGGAGAAAGAAACGACTAAGCTGAGCTAGTCCTGAGGCCACTCTGTCAGCAGGAGAATCCTGCATGTCCAAGCTCTCTGTCCAAAGAGCCTCCACTCGCTCGCGCAGAGTCCAGCAAGACCCTCTCAGGGATGCGAAGCATCGTGCTCCCCCTCCTCTGCCTATCTGCCACCGTGAGGATCACTGGTGCATGGTTCGAGAAGGAAGTCCCTGCCAGAATGCCAACTGTCCCACCCAAGTCACAGAAGTGGTCACCAGTGTAGAAGTGATCTATCCGCGATAGATTCACTCCTCCCACTCTGCGGTCCGAACAAGAGAAGGCCAGGCTGTCTGGGGGCCTCACAAAGCTAGAGTGTTGCCACACATTCGAAACCCTCAGAGTCATACAAAACCTCTCCCAAGCTGCCAGCTCAAGTCCATGCACAGTAGCATGGCTACCACCAATCCTATCAGAAGGGTCCTCCAACATGTTGAAGTCACCCCCTATGCACCACTGCTCTGCCTGCGACAGAGACTCAACAATCTGTGACCAAAACTCTGCTCGTGCACTCGCCACATTGGGCGCATATATGTTCAGGAAGCCCACAAGGCAACCCTGAAGCTGCATAGTGATCCACTGAGCCTTGCTTGGCACAATAATCCGTCTGTCCACAATGGCCTGCTGCAAAGAATCCGCAATAGTCATACATACCCCACCCTGGATGCCTCCAGGTCCAAAAGCAGTTGACCAAAAAGTATCATATCATCCACGCAAGAGCTGACCACATCGTCTAATGCGGCTCTCACACAGATGATGCTCCTGTAGCATAAGGAGATCAATCTCTCCTCCCACAAGGCAATGCTGAAGCTCCTGACGCAGTTGGCCCCTCTGACGTTGAAACTGGGGCCCACCTAATCCCTGCACGTTCCATGAGACGATCCTCATGGGGAGCGAGAGAGAAGAGATGTTGCCGCAGCAGCTAAACGTGCTATCTTCGAGGTTGGCTTGGATGGGGAGTAATCCGCATCCGAGCGTCCTTTAGATAGGCGTGACTGCAAAGAGTGCCTGGCCCAAGCCCAGGTAGACCGAGCCGTGCGTAAAGCAACCTCCTCTGTCCAGGAGTCCTCATGAATGTGTACATAGCATGGCGGGCACTGCGTATCAGCAAAGAAGTGAACCACAATGTGTCTACATCCTGCTGCATCTAGAGGTTGGTCACAGCAAACTTGGCCAATGGCCACAGAGTCTGAAGCATGTCTGTAACTCCTAGGTCTCCTATGTGGTGAGAGAACTCTAGGGCCTATGTCTGGAGCCACTCCAACACTGAGTCGAGAGTCCACTCAGTCTGGTCCCTGCCGCAAAGGGGGAAAGAAAAGCCTACCGCTGAGTCCAAGGCCTCTGTCCCCCTAGTTGCAAGGAACAGAACATGAACCCTAAAGCAGGCTGGCTCAAGGTCTGATGAGGAGTCGCCGAGAAAGCGTGTAAAGTCGTAGGCAAAGAAGTCCCATCGGCGCCGAATGTCGAAGCTCGTCAGACCACGAGGGACTGTTGCAAAGGGAAATGTCTGTACCTTTAGGGGGGGTCGTAAGAAAGGCTGTCCCTCGCTCGCCAAACGACTCGTGGCAAAGCGCTGCCAAGAGATCTTCTAGCAGTCGGGGATGGCCCTGCCCCTTGGGTCGACAGTGGAATTGGAGTGGGAGGGGGGGGGTTGTAGGAGCAGGGGGAGGCGGGGGAGAAGAGGGGCGAGGAGGAGAGGCGGCGGGAGCAGGAGGGAGGGAGGGGAGGGATGATGAGGAGGGGGGGAACTCGGGGGGGCTGTCGTGGGTGAAGCTGAGGTGGGGGCTGGAGCAGGGACATCATCCTGCTCAAGAGGACCGAATCGGTTTCCCGTGGGAACCCACTGCTGTTGGGCAGGCGCCCGAGGACCACTCTGAGTGCCAAGCTGTCGCTGTGGCCCCTGCCATCCCTCCTCTGCTGGAGCCCCAGGCTCGGAGGGTGGCTCTGCCTGTGTGCTCTGTGTCTCTACCTGTGGTTGCTGGCCAGCCCTTGCAGGCTGGGGCTGGGCCTGTGGTGTAGGTCGGGGCCTCTTCCGTGGACAGGCCTTCGCAACATGGCCCATCTGTCGACAAATGAAGCACTGATTCGGGAGGCCCGAATACTCCACGCTTTGTCTAAACCAACCCCCACTCACCCGAGGAAGTAGGATGACCTTCGAGAGAGTGTGAGTGTCCCTAACCAGAACGCGAACTGAGGGGATGTCGGCCGCCTTGGCAGCTACTAAGGCTGCCGTGCGAGGCAGGGCAGTCCCAATCGCTGAGCTTATCCTGGACAAAAGTGGTAGGTACTCCCTCCGCAAACCAGGAAAGCAGACAGAGAAGGGAATGTTTGCCTCCTCTACCAGAACATGTGAAGCATGGTCAAAACCGTGTCTCCACTGTTCAAAGTGGGCTCGAACTGCTCGGATGGTCAAGGGGCTCATGGCGATGACCTT
This sequence comes from Adiantum capillus-veneris, assembly GCF_014529385.1. Lineage (NCBI taxonomy): Eukaryota > Viridiplantae > Streptophyta > Polypodiopsida > Polypodiales > Pteridaceae > Adiantum > Adiantum capillus-veneris. Next base: position 57,846,674 of record NC_140947.1, read on the forward strand.
GGATGCCATCTCGGAGGTCTCAAAACTCAATCTGATAGTAGCCTCGTCCGAGGATCTGAACGTCCAAGATCTTGCCCACCTTTGCGAGAAGGCGGGCGTGGAGAAGGTCACGTAGCTCTCCTCTGCTGGGTCTGGTGCCGAGAATCTTGCAGATGACGGAGGTCGCCTGGAGGCGCTCCACCTCTGCTGCGAGGCTCGCTTGCTCTATCGGTGAAAGAGCAAGTCTGATGGTGGGCTCTGCAAGGTCGAGCGAGGGGGCTTCTGAGGAGTCCCTTTGGGGCGGAGCATGAGCCTCCATTTGTGTCTGCTGCTGTGTAGGAGAGGGGGGGCGTGAAGACAAGCACCTGAGAACTCGGCGAGTAAAGTCCCAACGACAACTCTACTGCAGGGCTGAACAAGTGAGGCCTTCGGGAGGGGGGGAAGGGGGGGGGGGGGGGGTTGTGTGGAGAAGGAGGGCTGCGGCAGCGGAATGGGGGGGGAGCAGGCTGGCGGGAATGGGCTTGAACAGCGAGGGCAGCGGGATGGGGGGGGGGGGGGGGGGGGGGGGGGGGGGGGGGCTGGCGTGCGAAAGCTGGCTGGGGCAGCGGGATTTGGGGGGGGGGGGGGGGGGGAAGCGGGCTGGCGCGCGAGGGCAGACCGAGGCAGCGGGATGGAGGGGGAGGGGGCAGGTGCTAGGTGCGCGCTGCAGGGCAGGGGCGCAGCTTTGCGAGGAGGGGGAGGGACAGTGATGGAGAGGGGGGAACGCACAGCAGCAGCGAGCCTTAAACGTCGGTGTATCACATTTGCACATTTTACCGACTTGTCACCAAAAAGTGAGTATAAAAGAAGCCCAAGGCCAGCGTTTTCACATTAGTCCTTTCTAGTGCAAGTGCAGACCAGCCGGCGTTTTTTGCATCCTGCAATTTCCCTGGTGTGTTTGCTCCACATCGCAGGCACTCCCAGCAGCCCAACGTTTTGGTATTTGCAAGCGCCAATCAGCCTAGATCTGCCAGCGTTTGGTGTTTGGCCCTAGTTCCTCACCGGAAAAGCTTCTCATCTGCTAACGCTAACTCCTTGCTGCAGCCCGGACAATTTGGCAGCCCATCGAACCTCTCCCCCGACCATTTCCTCGCCGCATCGAGTGCTCACATCGTTGTCCATTATCTGCTCCATCATCAGCCGCGTTTTCAACCCTGATAAGCGCGTCGGATCTGCTGCATTTTTGCAGCCAGCCATCATTTCTTCATTCCTCCAGATTAGGTGCGCAATTCAGCCTCAGATCTGACCCTTGGTGGCCATTTGCAATCCCACATCAAGAAGGATCCAAAGGTGCATTGAATCAGCCCTGGTGGTGCTTCATTTTGAAGAATCACCGCGGCGACATTCCCCCTTCGAGTCAGTATAGTCTGCATTTGAGGTATTGCATTGTGTATATTCCATTTACGCAATCAAAAGCAAATACCACATCGGCAATGCCCTTGAGAGGGTTGGTAGGGGACTCCATCGGGTTGCGTTCTTTCTTTCGCTCTCTCTATACATCCCTACCTCTCTCTCTTTCTCTCAAAAAGGAAATAAAAGGAACCAACATTTGTGCTAAATATCACACATTCAAGCAAGGAACATTTCAATTCTGCTGCACCTGACAGCATATGGCTGAATTTGATGTAATGCTAAGGGTACTTTTTTTTTCCAAAAATAAGAGAGAAAACACCTGCACGCATGGGCGCGCGCGCGCGCACACACACACACACACACCTGCACGCATGCACACATACTCTTGTGTTTACAATGGTCTGAAAATGCATCTGCTGTCCTCTATAGGTTGGTGTATATGGTTTTACAGCCTACTCAGCAAGCAAGTTTGGCCTAAAAGGAATGGCTGAGGCCTTGCAACAGGAGATCCATCACTATAATATTCGAGTATCTATAATTTATCCACCAGATACATTTACACCAGGATTTGAGAAAGGTGAGGCTTATGTTGTTTTTCAGATAAAAGTTACTTCCTTTGAGCCCATACAAAACCTATTGCCTCACGGTTTGATAGAATCATGCTATGCAGCCAAACATGATTGTGGGCACACAGGATTGTGTTTGTGCATCTCTGCATGTTCTCAACATATCAACAGAAATACGAGAAGGCTTGCCAGTCCAATGTTTGCTGTTGTACATGCTTGCATGCTCAATTTCACATAATGGCACAGATAGAACTTGTGAAACCCTTAATGTAAATGTTGTGTTTGATCTTCAATTATGTGAATGTTGAGTTTCTGATATTTTGTCGTATTTGGCAGAAAATGAAACGAAACCTGAGATTACAAAGTTGATATCAGGATCCTCCTCTGCAATGAATGCTGTTGATGTGGCAAGACAGGCAATAAATGGTATTAAAGAGGGGAAGTTCTCAATCTGTTGTAATTTCGATGGCTGGATGTTGTGCATTGCCACGGCTGGCATGTCTCCTCAGCCATCGGCAGTTCTTGCATTTGCTGAGATTTTTCTCTCAGGAATTTTAAGGCTACTTGGGCTTTGTTTTATCTGGACTTGGTACCAAACTCTGATCAAGTGGACTAAACGGCAGGACAAGTAGGTCTATGGTATCCTTCCAAATGCATTTTTCCCTGTTGAAGGTTTAAAATGATAGACCATTTATTGCTTTAGAGATATTCATTGATGACCAGTAAATGCGTTTATATACACAGACTATAAAATGGTAATAGAAAAACCCTTATACTTAACGAATTGTGAGGCAATCAAATAACCCCTTTTTCTTGTTAAACTTATGGGTTTTCAATTTATTTTCAATTAGAAAACCCTTCTATAAGTAAATTAATCTTAAATAAACTAACTTTTACAAATTAAGATACCCCGACTTTTGAACGCACGCGGTACACTTAACATTTTTCCTCTTACTTATCCTTTTTCCTCTCACTTATCCTTCAATGTGTTTTTCAGGGACAAATAGCTGCAAAGATGATGACTACTCATTTCGATGCGAAAAGAACTCTAGACTTCTAGATCAATTGTCGTATGCCTTACATTCTTGGATCTGGGTAAGAAACTTTGCTCGACTTTTACTCCATTATAATAGCTTTTCTCACTAACTTTTAGAAGCATGCCCCTGATCATGGGCTCCCATAAAAAAGATGGTTGGTGTTCATGCATGCATTTGTCAGGTTGAGAACTCTTATTTGCTACTTCTATGAGTAACTTCATACTTTTCAAATCATTTTGTAAGAAGAATTCTGTTGAAATGTTGCCAAAATGTAAGAGGGCTCGAATTGGCTAAGACCAGAGGTAAGGTTTTGGGGTCTGCATGGCTAGAAATCTATTTGTTAAATGCACATAGGAAGTTTTTCCCAATTTTCAAAAAAATCAAAGCTTCAATCTAATGAGTTTAGGGAAATGAAGTAGTTCGTCGAACGGACAACCACCTTTAGTTTTTGTTTTGTACCTTGCCTTTGTTTATTCCACTTGTTCAAGGTTAAAATCTGGCCTGGTTCTTTTTGAATTGGTGGAAATTAACTAGAGGCTGTGGAAATGTCTTTTAATTTGTGCAGCTAGCTATTCAGCCCCATCTGGTAATTTGTAACAGTTAATATTGTAAGCATTGGTCTTATCGGAGAATGTTCCAGGCAATTGCCCAATGAAATAGTACTATATCTGGTGAAGAAAATACCGTCATTCGCTTTATCATATTGTTGATAATAATACAGTTTATTTGCATTCAAGCTGCTATCACAAGAAATTTCCATATTTTAGAGTTGCTTTATTGCAAAAGAGCTAACAATTTTTTTTTAAAAACTAGTTAGATTAAGGACACTCAAATTTCTCCCAGTTTTGTGTAAGAACTTAAAGGACGCCTTAGAATATGTAAAGGTTTGTCGGTTTTCTTCAAAGCAAGCTCACACTCTAGTTGGGAGATTGGAAATACTCTAAATCTTGTTTTTTTTGTGAACACTGCTGGGAAGCTAAAAGTTAGCCTTCTGTAACAAATACCCTGGATAAAAGCTTAAGCTCTTGAGCAAGTGCAAATTGGTGAGAAGGTGCATACATATGAGCAATCCATGGTGTTAGTTCTAAATTCGTTAATTGGTGCATCATCGTCCTTGTGCCCCCATGACCGAGAGGAATTTTTATTTTCAAATTTAACCCATCCATGTTTTGCTTATTTACTTTAAGCATCTTGCCCACTTTGATTGTTTTATGAGTTGCCACTCGTGGCTGGTTGAGAGACACCACTTGGTGATTTGCGACGTGAAAAGTTATCCTCTCATGATTGGTTGTGTGTGTGCGCGCGCTAGAGAGAGAGAGAGAGAGAGAGAGAGAGAGAGAGAGAGAGAGAGAGAGAGAGAGAGAGAGAGAGAGAGAGAAGAAGAAGAAGAAGAAGAAAATGGAATGAACGTTTTTATTACCAAATTGTGGTAGATTTATTGTCCCATTTGCCTCAAGTAACAAGTCTCTTGGTGTTGCTCCTACAAATGCTAACGTCTACTTCTTCCAATCTTCCAAATCCAAATCGTATATCAAAATGTTCTCTTAGAGGTTTTCTTTCTAGAAATTTTAAAGTTTTAAAAAGTAGAAAACTATATCTCTCAATTTTCTCAAAGGATTTAAGATAGCTAGATCCAATTTACACATGCAATCAATTTGGTTCTTGTTGGTATACACATTATATAAAACCAAAACATGGTTGTGACCTCTCATAAAGCTCTTGAGTTTTAATTAGTTAGCTTACATAGTAGGTTGAGTGTAGCCACTATAATCAATTGACTCACTACAGTAGTCATGATGTGAGCCTTTCAAGCTAAAGGATCTTTCTCATGTCCACACAACACTCAAACAAGATGGATGCCATGACACATGCTTCTAGCTCAAGGTTACCTTGTAATAGCTACATTTGACTTCCAAATAAAACCTCTTGAATTCCAAGCTTATGCAATAGAAGACACTTGTCAAAGAGTTAACCATATATTACATTAGTGTGGAGAAAAGGGTAGCCCATTTATCTAATTGATATTGACGGAAAGATGAAGGTTCAAGAATGGGCTATCCTTGATGAGGTATAAAAGCTATAATAGACTATAATGAAGCAAACAATCCTCACAATTGTCAAAGTCGATGATGCGGAAGTGTAGAGTAACGGGGAGAATACGAGAGAGAGAGAGAGAGAGAGAGAGAGAGAAGAAGAAGAAGAAGAAAAAAACGGAATAACATTTCTATTACCAAATTGTGGTAGATTTGTTGTCCCATTTGCCTCAAGCAACAAGTCTCTTGGTGTTGCTCCTACAAATGCTAACATCTACTTCTTCCAAATCCAAGTCGTATATCAAAATGTTCTCTTAGAGGTTTTCTTTCTAGAAATTTTAAAGTTTTAAAAAGTAGAAAACTATGTCTAAAGGGATTTAAGATTGCTAGATCCAATTTACACATGCAATCAATTTCGTTCTTGGTGGTATACATATTATAAAACACCATAACATGGTTGTGACCTCTCATCAAGCTCTTGAGGTTTAATTAGTTAGCTTAGTGGATATAGTAGGTTGAGTGTAGCCACTATAATCAAATGACTCACTAAAGCAATCATGACGCTAGCCTTTCAAGTGACCTATTAGAGTCTAAGAAAGGCAAGGTCTACGTTAAAGGATCTTTCTCATGTCCATACAACACTCAAACAAGATGGATCCCATGCCATATGCTTCTAGCTCAAGGTTACCTTGTAATAGCTACATTTGACTTCCAAACAAAACCTCTTGAATTTCAAGCTTATGCAATAGAAGACACTTGTCAAAGAGTTACACCTATATTACATTAGTGTGGAGAAAAAGGTAGCCCATTTCTGCAATTGATACTAAGGGAAAGATGAAGATTCAAGAATGGGCTATCCTTGGTGAGGTATAAAAGCTATAATAGACTATAATGAAGCAAACAATCCTCACAATTGTCAAAGTCGATGATGTGGAAGTGTAGAGTAATGGGGAAAATTTATGAGAGAGAGAGAGAGAGAGAGAGAGAGAGAGAGAGAGAGAGAAGAAGAAGAAGAAGAAGAAGAAGAAAACGGAATAACAGTTTTATTACCAAACTGTGGTAGATTTGTTGTCCCATTTGCCTCAAGTAACAAGTCTCTTGGTGTTGCTCCTACAAATGCTAACATCTACTTCTTCCAAATCCAAATCGTATCAAAATGTTATGTATTACCTTCCATACAAGTTGGCCTATCACACTAACAAGAGCATTGTACCATTGCTCTCTTATGTGTTTCTCTAAGCTAAATTCCATTTCATCCACTTCCTTAGATACTCATCCAGATACTCTAATATTGAAGTTTTGCCAGCCAATCCAAATACTCAAAACATAAAAGTTTCATGTGACACTGTAGGAGTTACGCTTGTGCGCACCAATATATAAACTACCACATATCTTTTCAATGAAGATTAGCACTTATATTGATTAAAACTGAAATTAATTGTACTTACTCATTCTAAGATTGCATAGCCAATAGAAACTCTCCTTCTTGCTTCTTGTCAATCACCAAAAATTGACGCCTTACATGCACATGGCACGAGGGGATGTGTGACCAAGCTAGCAATAAATGAATACAAAAAATGTTAGCACATTTCTCTCTCTATAATACAACAAAACATCTCAAGTGTTTTAAAAAGCATTTTACCTTCGTGCATGCATGACACCCATGCTTTCACATGATGATTACCATCCCAAACTAGAATTTTTTTACAATTTGAGATCCTCCCATATTGTTTCTGCGATTTTCGTCTCAAATATCTCATGTTGGAGAATATAATTCGGCCCCCACTCCTAAGAATTTAGTTGTGTCACATTAAAGTAGATAGAGCTTCTAGGGCGAGTGAGGGACACCAAGAAAAGGGCAGATGCATCTTGGCTATCAAAGGAATCATGAAATACCTTAGCTTGGCTAGAGACTATGCGGATTGCTTCAATAGGAATTAATCTACACAAAGGGATCAATGGGGGAGAGCAATTGCATTTCACAAAGAATTTTTAAAAGACTTCATCAAACAATCCCAAATCAACTGATTGTCCAAGAAGTGTCCATGCACAACCCCACATGATTATGGTATCATGGCTCTCAAATTGTGATTGGCTAACGTTTTGTGTAGTGGAGATAATAGTTGGGGCAATGGGTGATAGCATGGTAGTAGTTTGTCGCTCCTGAGTCCTGAATCCTCATCTTGATCATCGCCCACATCATGGGAAGATGTATTTATACCTAAACTGTGCTTTCTCATGCAAAATTTGATACACATGTCTAGATTTGAGTGAGTAATCTTTTTTTACTACAAGACATGTCCAAATCCATTGTTTTGGTCAATATATATATTGAAGTTCAATATATAAAATAAAAAACTTGCTTAAAACCAACCTTTATTTCCATTCACTACCTTTTGTCCTCATTTCTTAGAGCCATACCTTGTTTACAAAGCTTGCAAAACCAAAAAGCTTGTCAAGAATGAGATAATTTATATTATTAAACTTGAGTGCTTTGTGAAAAAGTTTCTAGGCCAAGCGTAAGATTACTCCAAACAAATTAGAGAAAAAGTCAAATGGGTAAGAGCCAAGCTCGGATCAAATACAATAAGTTTGGATGAAGTTTTAGTACAAGACAAAGTGATGGGGGAATCCATGCAGCAAAAGGCAAGGGTTTAAACAAAGCACTATAATAACAAAGAAACATTGAATAAAAATAAGGGAGGGAGCTTGTGATTGTGGTCATGTCTATGGGTAAGGGTAGATTTTTGAGGTTGGCTATGGGATTGGTTTATTTTCTTGGGAGCAAGGAGAGGTTTCTCAATAAACCACAAATTAACTGCAAGGGTGGTGTTGATATTGGGAAATATCCAATTATAGGAGGCCTAGGTAGATGCCCTAATTTATAGGGCAAGGAAACCAATAGCACACATGATAGAGATATGAGGAAAAAGGGTTTAGGTTTCATTAAATGAATTTCACCCTAGATGGGCGACTTGAAAATTAAATTTGGGGACCTTAGAGGGCTCTATGTGGAGTGTTTAAGGGGTGTACCATAAAGATTCAAATTGCAATGAAGTAGATGTTGCAAAGGGCACCAAGGAGTGTTCTAAAAGAGGGAGACAAGTAAAGTTACAAATGAGAAAACCTAAACCAAGCAAGGTGAAGCAAGATTTATAAAAATTGTATTTGGTAAGACATTGGAGCTCTAGCAAGCGAGAAAACTTGCAATAGATAAGCCAATGGAGTTCTAGGAAATCTACAAAGGGTAGGTTAAGATAAGTTTTAATGAGAATTCTTTTCAGATAACAAAATGTTAGATCTGTAAAAAGGCAAGAAAAGAAGCTAATAAGGCTAGCTAGGAAACCAGCTTTGTTGTACCAAGAGCTCAAAGAATTTGAGAAAACTTGAAGGGCTTCTTTAGATAGGTTAGTCTTGCTATTAAGTGTTAACAAGATATGCCCTAAAAGAAAACCTCCATAGAATACTCAAAGACACATGTCTAGTTTTTACGAGCTAGTGGAAAAATGAGGGACTTCAAAATAGGGCTTGTGATGAGAGTAGGCTAGTGGGTGGCAAGGTTCTTGTAGAGCTAAAGGAGGGACTCTTGGTGCATGGTAGAAGGCAGGAAGCGAGATGCAATTTTTTATATATAATTTGTATAGTGGTGATGTGGCAATTTCTTGAAGGGCCACTCTTCGTTGATTGAGGGTGATAAAGACTAAGTAAGAGTAGTGTGTCAAGCATGATATAGGAGTTGAAATCCTTACTTAGTTGGGAGATTTAAAGTAAGATGGTCGCTTTTGTGAGGCTTGAGGGCTTGAGAATCCATTTCTGAAAGTTGTCTCAAAACATTTCCCAAAATAAGGGTCACAAGCATAGGTTTCTTGCCAATGGTGTTGAGAGGATGTTGGGCACGATTATGCACAGGATATGCCCCAGACATAGAGGACGCTGGAGTTCAAGATTGCAAGGTTAATGAATGGTGGCTAGAGATGACGAGGCTGGCCACTTGATACCCAACAAATTGAAAACTCAATTAAGTTTTTTGATCTCTATTAACAAAATCATTCTCTTCTATGAGTACTTGAGTCATTGTTGTGTTGATCTTAATTTGGTTGAATGGAATGACATGGCCCAAAATGAGCAGAGAAATAGGTGGTCCTTTTCTTATGGCTTACTTCATTGGCTCAATTGCGAGCGCAATAGAAAGAGAAAATCAAGGCACAAAGTTAGAAAATTTTGATTTTCAAGTTTCAACTCACGAGAATAGAATTCATGGAATGTATTTTGATGATTCAAGTAAAACAATAGGATCTAGTGATTTTTTACCTGATTGGAAGGCAATAGCATCAGCACAACCACTGAGTGATAGAGGAAAGAGAGGGAATATTATTTTATACAATAATCCATAGATCAAAACAATTTTGTCGAACGCTCAAGTGGAGAAATATGAGCTAATGAAGTTCCCTTCTCAATGAGCTTTGTTCAAGTGATTGGGGCAAGGCAGCACGTTAAGTATAACAACGGTTGGCTAGCAAAGGGGAAGTTCAATTTTAAAGGCCGCCAAAGGAATATCTAGCTCACAATAGGGGGTCCTCCACGTTAACGTAGAGGACCGCTTGCCCAAATTATCTCACCCAATCCCGGCCGAGCATAATGAAATTACACCAATTTTTTGCAGCATTGTGTACGCGCTAAGGCACTAAGCTGGCAATGGGAGGTCCTCTGCGTTAACGCGGATGACCCCTTACCCAAATAATCTCACCCGCTCTTAGCCAGGTTTAATGAAATTATACACATTTTTGGTAGCATTTTGCACTCTAAAGCACTAAGCTGACAAGGGGGTGCTCTGCGTTAACACGGATGACCCTTTGGCTCAATAATCTCGCCCCGGGTTCAATGAAATTACATTGCGTTGTGCACTCTCTAAGGCTCTAAGTTGACAAAGGGGGGTCCTCTTCGTTAACGCGGATGACCCCTACCCCAAACTTGGCCCGGCTTATTAAATGTAGCGTTCAACACTCCAAGGCAATCAGCTGGCAAGGGGGGGGGTCCTCTAAGTTAACGCGGATGACCCCTTGCCCCCCACCCAACACAACCTAGGGTGCTACATTTGCAGCTAAACTATGTCTGGGCTGCGATAATTGCCAAGCTTCGCTTTTGGAAAATTAATCACTAAAACAAGCTGGCCCACTGACAGCAACGAAGGTGCAACATGGCTTCTTCACCACGCGTACAGTGCCAACCAGCTCAAGACCCTTGCACCTATGATCCCCACACCTCCTTACACTATGGAAAAGGACCATGGGACGGTGAGAGAGATTGGCATCAGCTACGGCAAGGCAACAAACAATTACAGCACCCCAATTTAGCAGTGGCATTGATGGAGCTGGTAGTGGGAGAGCTTCCTGTTTGGAATGTTGTCCCTTGAAGTGCATTGATTGCGGGATATGCCCAACTGGTGCAGCGCAGGAAGCTATGGGCTGCTTTTGGCAGATGCAAAGAGAGGGCATCTCTCAAAATTCAATCACCTACGCGTGCATCTAGAAGGCATCTGGCATCATGCAAATATCGGTATGGGAAAAAGAGTTCGCGATGATATTGTTAGTCAAGGGTGGTTGAAAGAACATCGTTGGCACTGCCTTGGTCGACATGTATACCAAACGTGGTGTACTTTATAAAGCACAATACCAATAGAGGCAGGGCGAGGAAGCTCTAGGCTGTTTTCAGCACATGCAAAGTGAAGGAAACTCTCCAAATGCAGCCACATACGCTTGTATCTTGACGGCATGTGGCATTATGCAAGATGCTGATCGCAAGATATACCCAACAGAGGCAGGGCCAGGAAGCTATGAGCTATTTTCAGCACATGCAAAGAGAGGGCAGCTCTCCAAATGCAATCATGTATGCTTGTATCTTGAAGGCAGGTGGCATTATGCAAGATGCCGATACGAGCAAAATAATTCATGATGATATTGCTAGCCAGGAGTTGTTGAAAAAAAAAACGATGTACTTGGCACTGCCTTGGTTGACATGTATGCCAAACGTGGTGTACTTCATGAAGCACTCTTTGTCGAGAGAGCGTATATATTGTTAGAGTCATTGTGCAACATGGGCTATTGGAGAAACATGTTGTACTCTGAGGTGCTTTGGTTGATATGCATGCCAAATATGGCACCCCCATGAATAGTTTTGGTTCATCTTCTTGCAGTGCATTGATTGCATTATATGTCCAACATGCCCGTGACAAAGAAGTTCTAGATTGTTTTCACACAAGATGTGAGACGATAAGGGTCCCTCTTGATGCAATACTTATGCATGAACCTTGAATGCCTATGGCATTATACAAGACATTGTCGTGGGCGATAGTATTCATGATAAGGTTGCCAGTCAAAGGCTAGTGGAGAAACATATTATGCTTGGAAATGCTTTTGTCAATATGTATGCTAAGTGTGGTGCCCTCACAAAAGCTCAAAAGTTTTAGATGAGCTCCCTACCCGGGTTGTTGTTTGTTGGGGTATGTTGATTGTAGGATATGCCCAACATGTTTGTGGCAAGGAAGCTCTTGACTTTTTTCACCAAATGCAAAGCGAAAAGGGCCCCTATGCAAATGGAATCACCTATGCATACACCTTATAGGCATGTGGCATTTTGTATCTATTTTTGTCATATGTGAATCGAAGGGCACTTCTCCAAATACAATCACCTATGCAGTGCAAGACATCACCTTGGGAAAGTCTATTCATAATGAGGTTGCTAATCAAGGGCTCTTGGTGAAACATCTTGTGCTTGGAGGTGCTTTGGTTTGTATGTATACCAAATCTAGCACTCACGTGGGAAGAGAGGACTTTATTGAAGAGGAGAAGAAATACGACTACTATAGGGAGGAGAGAGAGAAAACTAGCCTGGAATCATTCCAGGTAAAGCAAATCCTGAAGAATTGAAAATAGATAGTCTGGACAAATTCTGAAAAGGATCCAATGCAAAGGAAGGTTCCTGATGATGTCTTTCTTAGTCTGGATAAGGTTATGGCATACACGTGATCATTTTTACAAGTAATGCTAGCCCAAACCTGGCAAGGATCTACTTCTTGATGCCAGTAGCCACTCGAGATACCCAACATGGCCTCCGATGAAACAATAGGTGTCGCCTCAAATTGAACAATCACTGGTGCTGCATTTAAAAAAAAAGGATTGCCTTTGACATTATAGCTGCATATACAAATGGTAAGAGTGCTAGCACTATAACATGCATCTTTATAAGCACCATCTCAAAGAGCTTCTTGGTGGCAGAAATGTCATTCAACTATGAATTTTTCTTACAAAAGAGTGTCTTCTGAGCATTCCCTAAAGCATTCAACCTTTCCAAGGTAGCTAGGTTGAGATTCTCTATAGTGTTCCACAGTCAAGAACACTGGACCACTTTCTCGCATAACAATGAAGGAGAGATAATAGGCTGCAGTAAACTGTCTTGCTGAAATTGAGGGTAAGACCAAATATTATTGCATGAAGCTCCTTACGCTTCATACTCCTATGTGGGCACTGTCAGGGGGCTATTGAGGTTTGAGGCTACTGCATGGCGGCAGGGGCATAGGAAACTATCCCAAGAGACCTTAGAGAGAGAGAGAGAGAGAGAGAGAGAGAGAGAGAGAGAGAGAGAGAGAGAGAGAGAGAGAGAGAGAGAGAGAGAGAGAGAGAGAGAGCTTTGGATAGCTACTATGTATAGAGAGAGTCGACGGCTATAGAAATTCAAGTGTGGGTGATTTTTGCGGTGCATGCTGCAAATAAGTTATTGCATAATACTGGCAAAAAAATAAAATAAAGGTGGGTGCAAAGTCTCAACATCTTTGGATTGCACTGGTTGAGAGAACACGGCTGCCATGCAGTGGAGGTGGAGATTGAGGTGGTTGGGCCAGCTACAAAGAGTTGTGGGCACCGTTGTCAGGTTGGTGAGTTAGGTGCATGGTGGTCGTGTTCTCTCAACCACAACCAAAGACGTCGGGACTTTGGATTAGCTTCTTGCATAGAAAGTGGTCTCTTGGAGTGTGTTGACTGTTATGTGCGGACTGGACAATCACGTAGTTATTGGTGTGTATCAGGCAAAGGTGATCTATGAAAAAACGTGCACAAAATCAGGGTTAGCTGAGAAGGCACGGCTTGCCATCTAGAGCAAGGAGATTGCGGTTTTGAATAGCTAGGTGGGCTACAAATGCTTCCTTTTCTCACCAATTAAAAAACCAGGGTGCCCATCGATCAAATGAGTAGGAGGTAAAGCATGACATGTGCTGCTACAAAGGGAACTGGAGTTACAAATGTCTGCATCCATTAGAAAATTGGTTGCATAGTGAGGGTGAGGACGAGGCTCAGGCTCAATGAACATGACTGCAACTTGCAAAGTCGAAGGCCAATCTGCATCTTGAAGGCTTGTGATCTTACGCAACATATTGACATGGTTGAGAAAATTCAAGATAGCATTGCTCATCATGGACTATTGGAGAAAGATGTGTTTGAAAGTGCTTTGGTTGATATGTATGCCAAATTTGGTGTGGTCATGAAAGGATAAAAATTTCTTCATGGGTTGTTTCTCTAAAATGTCATCACTTGGATGTGATGATTATTAAATATGCCCATTGTGGCTATTGCAAGGAAGCTCTAAGATATTATGATGTGTGCAAAGAGGAGGCCTTTCTCCAACCTATGCTTGCACCTCAAAAGCTTATGGCCCTAGGGACTCTTCAAAAAAGATGTCGTGCTTTGATCGATATGTATGCCAGATGGGGTGCTCAACAAACATCATGGAGGATAGGGAGTGCACATGCCTATTTCATTGGAAACAGAGTTTATTTAAACATACTAAACAATGTGTGAAGAAAGAAAAACAACAACATCATATTAAATTATGTGAAAAATGGCGATTAGCAACAAATAAAGAGGAAACGTCATTAAAAAGTTAAGAAATCCATGAATGGTGGCCCAAGGGACATATAGAAGAGGGAAACATATCATTGTTGGATACATGGATGTGTTGGTGGGAAGCACGGATTGCACATTGGGGAATCTTGATGTCAAGGGTGAGCATTTCTTTCAATCAAATTTTTGTTTGAAAATAGTGTGTTGAATGCTTTTGTAGTAGGAATCTCTTTGTGTGTAGGTTCTTTTAAGCTCAGAGGAGCTAGCACATACAAGGATACAAGGAAAAAATTAGAACATAATTTTGATGGGTTTGTGTAAACCATCACTTATAGTTTTGCCTTCATGATTTATAGAAGTCTTTATAGTGGTATGCTACTTATATAAAAAATCTCAATTGTGGAGAAGCTCGCAAAAAAGGTTTATTTCTCGAAAAAGCTCGCCAAAGGAAGCTCGCAAGAAAATCAAACCCGATGATATTGTGTAGCCCAATTGCACAAATACAACACAAGTCTCCCTTATGGTAAACTTTATCTGGCTCTCTCAATTCTTGGTTGAGAAAATTTCATGGAATCTTGGGCACTTCCATAGACATCCCACACACTTATTTGAAGAGCACAGAGCGGGACTCTAGTATTGAAGAACCCTATGTATTCCCTCTCAAAAGAGAGAAAGTACTAATTTGTTGAACTCAACAAGCACCCCCTCATCTTGGCTGTCATGGAACAGTGACATCCATGGTATTTTTGAGCTATTGTTTAGCCAAAATGAGTTTTAGCCACTTAATTGCCTTTTATGGCTATTTTTAGCCCAAAAATGACCCTTATGTAGCATAAAAAGCCCAATCAAGTGGAAAAATTCTCTAAAATTGTGAAAAATTTCACTTGATCTTAATTTTCACATTGAACATCGTTTAAATACTTTTCATGACCTCTAAACACATCATTAATGGTTGCGCATGCTAATTGCTATTTTTGGGCAACGATTGCCTGCATCCAATTTTCTAGGCGAGTCGAGTGTGCCATCAAAATAATCATGGTCTAAAGTGATAAAAGACCTATCAATGCCATGTCCATGGCCATGAATCCCCAATGAGGTATGTACTAGACAACAACCGCGTTATCTGCGCTTTCACACATGTGGTACTATGTACATTGTAGCATTTGCTCCCACATATCAAAAAGCATAAAAAGTGAGGTGAAATTTTCCCTTTTACATTATGTAGATACCACAATATGAAATCCATCCCCTTTGACCCTCTGAATCCTTTAACACATGCCAATATTGTTTATCTTTTTTGCATAAGAAGGGCTTGTAAGCATTCCTCTTACATGTCAGAGCATTCATTGTGAAAATCAATACACCCATAAATCATAAGTGTCCATCCACTTGGATCAAATGTCCATGTAGACCCTCAACACATACCAACTCCTTTCAAAGAAATAAGGGCCCTCAACAATGAGAAAATTGGCAAAAGCATCATCGACCAAAACATCTTGGACATAGGCTTGCACCAAATATTCATGCATTCTATTAAATTTGGATTCTATATCTTTTGAATCAATAGTGATCTTTGGAAAACTTTCCTGGTTTTCCCAAGGTATCTTGTCATCGCACATGTTTAAAACACTATCATTGCCTTTGATACGCATAGCCGTGAAAGTCAATGATGCAAAAGCATAGAGTGCTGGCGGAAAATACACGCACGAGAGAGAGAGAGAGAGAGAGAGAGAGAGAGAGAGAGAGAGAGAGAGAGAGAGAGAGAGAGAGAGAGATTGTTGAACCAACCAACTAGGTAATGAAATAGGGATTATACAATGGGGGCAAGGGGGGTTTGAAGTATACCCTTAGTAAATTGGCCTACCCAAGACTTTGAAAAATAAGTAAAATAAATACCTAAAAGCAGAAATAAAAATCGGAATCACATTGGGCTATTCAGTTGAGATGTTATGATGGTAACACCCTCTTTGCAACTAGGCATATGTTGGAAGACCCAATCGATGAAGAAGCTACCACCACACTACATCCAAGAATCCCCATTCGTAAACTATGAACACATCACATTCAAACATTCTTAGACAATGAACTTAAAACAAATCATGCTCTTAATCTGGCCAACAACGATGGATTGTTTGTAGCACATCCATAGTGTTCTGTATAGATCACGTTGGTTCCTTGCTAGATGCATGTGCCTTGAACTCTAATCCATATGTTCAAGCACCGATAACTTGAACTCCAACACATGGCTCCAAATCATTTATAAGGATCTTCTTTTTCCCTCTCTACCACTCACAAGCCTCTCCCTTGCTAAAGCTAGTTGCGGGATGTAATGGAATTGGCCTATTAACTTAGATCGTAGCGGAGAGAGAATAACATAGTGAGCATTTTAATAAGGAAATTCCTTCTTGTAGGTAGAGAGAGTGCTTGATTGGAGAGAGAAACATTAAACACATTTCCTAGCTAACATGGTATGAGCAATAACTTGAAAAAGAGAGAGAATTAGAGACATTGACAACATTTGAGGACTCGATTTACTTGGAGCCGATCCCCCCTCCAAAAGGATTTTGTATTATAGATTCTCCCATCAAGAGACTTGGTACAATACAAATATTGTGTTCCTTGAGACCTTATTTGGTGCTATGAAGATGGAAGCTTCACACATGAAGATTTTGCGCTAATAACAATTAGCAAACTTGAAATGAACTTGAAATATCCCAAGCTATTATCCCAAGACCTCAAACACCTTCGAAGGTGAGGAGAGCTGACAGGGATCGAGGAAGAGTAGAGAAGGAGAAGTATTTCTACAAGAAAGCATTAATCCCCTTGCCGCATCATCACTCATAGTAGCATAGCTTAGCTTACATAATAGAGATGGAGAAGATGCTAGCATGCTTTTGAGCTTGGCTCTTGGTTGGATTTGCATCCATAGCCAAGAGTTGTAGTTATAGGCTCTTCTCTTCACAATGCTTGAGAGAGAGAAGACTTGTGTGCTTCCCAAGACACAATGAGACTGGAAATGGCACGTGGGATTCAAGTGAGAGAGAGGGAAAATTTGATTTGGGTGTGTTTCTCTCTCATCCCCTACAAAAATGGCTCGCCTCCTCCTTGATAGGGATGTGCAAAGAATTTTGAGTCTTCCCACAAGCATCCAATTTTCCCTAAGGTTTGACCATTGGAGATTTCATTTATTTTTGGAACCTTAGCATTTTGGAAGTCTTAATGGGCTAAACCCTAAGGTCTTTGAAGCACCATTCATGCACATTGCTCTTTTGCAGATGGCCCCCCTTTGGATCCCTATTTTTCCTCCTTTGGATCCCTACTGTGACCGGTCTGCCAGCTTAACCAATATTCTAGCTTTTTCTCCCCTGGTACTTCCCCATATTACATGATCAGTTTAACATGAGAAAATCATTTAGGAGAATTAGATATTAGTTATTATGACATTACCTCTCTCTTGAAATCATAGTCGTCCTCGATTATGAGGTAGGGACGATAAAGCCTAGTCATTAGTGCGTTTGCTAGCGGGTAGAGGATCCCTATTTCACTCTACAACATCGTCCCAGAATGGATGACTAGTCCATCTGGTGCTTGAGAGCATTAGTTGCTGCAAGCATGTCTTCACATTAGTCCGTATCCTGTTTTGTGTTTATTAGCAGCAGCCTTTTGTCTTTGTTGTGAGATAGAGATAGCACCCTTAATCTTTTGGAAAGATTCTTGTAGGTCTCGGCTATACTCATCTGTAGTGAAGATCTTCTCGTGTACCTTAAGTAGTAGGGGACTTTTGGATCTTCCCTCTATCACCTCAAAAGGTGCTTTTCGTGTGTATGTACATTATTACTGTAAGCATACTCCACTGAGGGTAATGTAAGACCTAGGGAACTGAGACATAGGATCCTCCTCCCTACCACCCTTTATATAGGCCTAGCTCTTAGCTCATGCCCTAAGCGGATCCCCAGTCCACACTGGTCCAGTCCAGGCCCTTGGCCTAAGTCCCTGACCCCCTAGGTTGGGCCTTGCCCTGTAGGACCCTTGTCCTGACATTACTCCCCCCTTAATGAAGAGTTTTCGTCCTCGAAAACAGAAGTAGTAATATCTTCTTAAGGATACTGATGTTTTCTTTATTGACGTCCCATACGTGAGCCAGTTGTCTGTATGACCGATAATTGGTGCAGTGAGGAGGTTCAATGAAACCAAGAGAAATATCTTGATTTTCAACATTGTTGTCCCTTTGCAACCACTTGGGTGTAAATGGTAACTCCATTTATAACTCACTTGAGTACTGTAAAGGAGTAACCACAACTAAGAGTTGTCCAAAGGCATAACCAATTTTCAAATCTTCTGAAGGTACTTGAATAATTCAAGGAAACCTTGGTGTAACTTTCCATGCAGTTGTGAGCTAGAATTCCTACTCGCGTGAGTATCTTGAAAAGTTCATAGATAGGGAGTGTCCTCTTGTCAGAATTCTGAATAGTTTGGAACACAAAGAACTACATGTTCATCCCTAATGAAGGTTACTTGCCAACATACTTTGTGAGCACACGTGGTAAGTCCTTGACGTATGAAACTATTGAAACAATCTCCAACCCCACCACAACAGGTGTTCAAAGTTGAAAACCGTACTTAAGCAAATTCTAGAACAGGGAGAAAATCATCTATTTAGAAATGCGTTGTGCTAATGTATGCTCTTAGCAGATCCTTTAGCAAAAGAAATATTTGTAAGTTGCCCATCCAACACGAGATGAATAGCGGAAATAAGTGTGAGGTGTTGTTCCCCAACCACTTACAGACAGTCTTCCCTGACTGTCGATAAACTAGGACTCAATCATTGAGTATCCAGCCATATATTTTATATGGAGTGAAGACAACCAACTAGGTTGAAAGCGGGTGGACTGGAGTAAGCTCCTAGAGTTTAGACCATCCAACCATAGAAACCCATCCTGAGCCAGTGCCTTGTATGGCAGGGTGTAAACTCATAATAAATCTGCAGGAGAGATTGCACATGCAGTGCAAAAAGGTGCATAGAGAAGAAAAGTCCATGAATTGGCATGCCGCTCCAAATAAATCAGTGTTAAAGACTAGGGCCCATAACACCTAGTGTGCATGCATTTAACACAAATTTACCCAAACCGCAATTCCATGACGAGACTTTCCACGGTACGTAAGTGAAAGCCTTTCAACAAGAGTTGGACCATAACAGAATGTGAAAGATCAGTCACACCTAGGAACCAACCATGAGACATTCTCACTAACTTAGCATACTTGGCTATATGTAGAAATGACCCTCCGTTAAGGTGGTTTCACAGCACTTGTCATCGTAACAAATTTGTACTGAGTACCCGATAATTTCTGGCCACTGAAATTGTTCCTGATACGGTGTGCTCCAAATGGTCTAATAAAAGGATGCGACCAGCACGTAGGGACTTCGTCGCGACACATCATTAAGAATAGCGACATCTATCAAGTACAAGATGTACTTGTGTGTGGAGGAACTGCAAAACACTCCGCGACAAGAGTGAGAGGGACCCTCATTACCTTGCTCCACACTAGCTAAACCGAACTCTTTGAGTTCCTAGACCATGTTGTATCCCATGTGACAACATGTGCCAAATTGAACCCTACAAGTAGGTTCGTAACAGCATAAGACAGAAAGATAGATTGGACACTTGGCCCAAAATACTTTGTGCCGACATGCCCTTGGCATGGCTATGTAACATTCAAGCATACTTAGACGTCTTGAAAAAACAAGCAAAGCATACTAAAAATGGAATAACACCAAATCAATAGATGCGTACCTGGAGATTTGAACGTAATGTACACTTACCTGTATTCAAATGGAGAGGAGCACGTCCCCTACCTAAAAAAACAAACAACATTGCACTGGAAACCCTGGGTGTTGCCTTTGAAATCCAAGCCCTTGGATTAGAATCTACGTAGTCAAACCCATTGGTAAGACTCTTTGTAGAAACTGCTCAACTAGCAGATAACGGTAACCAACATAGTCAACCGTGTACAGAATGATTGGAATCAACTTGAAAAGTGTCTCTGTCCGCTACCGAGTGTGGTAGATTGCGGAATTATTTCCTTGAAAGTATAGCTGGGAGAGATCAACTGTGATCTCAATGCAGATCAAACTGTGATCCTTAATGCCTATGGGGAGATGTAGCCATCAACCGTTGGGTCTTAACCCAAAACAGGGATCCCATAGACACTCGTAGTGCTATAGAGAGAGCAAGAAATCCACACAAGTAAGATGCCTAGCTCGTGTCAACAGCCACGCTGTCTCAATTGTTTGCTGCGTGTAGACTTCATGGTATAGATCAGCTGATGTAAGTGTAAGAGTATCAAAAAACTCAACTTGAGCGTTGTCCTGAACACATGTAGTGGAAAATGACACAGTACACATCCGGAATGACAAGACTCTTGCTTGTCCATTGACGTCGTTGTGTAGTCCAGTGGGTAGATTTGTTCGTTCTTAAGAACAATTCCCCAAGGAATGCCAACCGTTGGGTCATACTGTTAGCTAGTATGTATGGCACGTAGCCCTTATGGCACTTCGTGTTGCATCAACGAAATGATGAAAACTAATTTAGAGGGCGTCTTGCCCAATTTCTAATTGAGAGTTAGAGTACCTTGGCTCATGCTAACTCCGAAACATGTATCAAAGACTGCATAGAAGGTTTTGATTAGTCATGGAGACCTAGGGAACTGAGACATAGGATCCTCCTCCCTACCGCCCTTTATATAGGCCTAGCTCCTAGCTCTTGCCCTAAGCGGATCCCCAGTTCACATTGGTCCAGTCCAGGCCCTTGGCCTAGGTCACTGACCCCCTAGGTTGGGCCTAGCCCCGTAGGACCCTTGTCCTGATAGATAAGTACTTCTCCCATTGGGACCTTTGATCTACTTCCGTTACATAGGCTTTTAGTAAATCAAGGATCGTTAGATTAGCTATTTCACTTTGGCCATCCGTTTGCGGATGATAGGCCGAAGAGAAGTTTAGCCTTGTGCCTAAATTCTCAAAGAGACCCTTCCAGAAATTACTGGTCATTCTAGGATCTCTATCTAACACTATGGACATTGGCAAGCCATGGTACTTGAAGATTTGTGATATGAAGAGGGTTGCCATTTGATGGGCTTTGATAGTCTTTTTAATAGGTATAAAATGAGCTTGTTTGCTAAACCTATCTACTATCGTCCATATTCCCGTATTCCCATGGATAGACTTGGGCAATCCATGGATATGCTCTCCCATGGTGAATTAGGGATTGGCAAAGGTTGAAGCAATCCAGGTTGCTTCCCTCTATCAAACTTCGTCTTTTGGCATACCACACATTTAGAAACATACTCATGTATGTTTGCTTTCATGGCAGGCCAATAGAAATATGTTTCTATCCCTTTTAGGGTAGACTTAATCCCTCTATGCGCTGCATAAGGAGGAGCATGAGATTCATACATTACTTTCTCACGTAGTGAGTTAGTAACGCATAGTCTGTTGCCATAGAGAAGATAACCATTCTCTTCGGTAAATGGTTCTTCTTTCTTTTCTAGTGCAAGGGCTAAAATCACATCTCTAAAATCGGGATCAATAGCATACTCATCTATCATAGAAGATAGACCATTGTGAGTTGCTATGGAAACTGCATTTACTCTCGCTCGTCTTGAGAGTGCATCGGCTACTCGATTATGCTTGCCAGCAATGGAGCAATATGAAAATGAAATTGTGAAAGGAAATTTGCCCACCTCATTTGTTTATCGGAGAGTTTGGTCTGCGTCATGAAGTACTTAAGGCTTTGGTGATCCGTCCGCAGAATGAAAGGAGTCCCCAATAAATAGTGCTTCCATGAGTCCAAGGCATGTAGAACTGCGAGGAGTACCTTTTCATATATGCCTATAGCTTGCTCACCAGGGTCGAGCCTTCGACTTTCATACGCTACGGCATGCCCTTCTTTGAGCAAAACAGCTCCAAGGCAATCACCACAAGCGTCACATTGGACCTCAAATGGCTTTGAGAGATCCGACAGTGTAAGCACAGGTTGAGAGATAAGCTTTCCTTTAAGCTTTTCAAAAGCATTGTTCTCCTTGGCAGACCATGTATACCTAACGTTTTTCTTTGTTAGGTCATGTAATGGTCCCACGATTTGTAAGAATTTTTCTATGAAGCGTCTATAGTATGCACACATACCTATAATGCTTCTTAGTTCATGTAGATTCCTTGGATTAGACCATCCTTTTAGTACGTCTAGCTTTGATGGATCCATTTGGATACTGTCTTGAGAGATAATGTGACCTAAATACTAAATCTCTTGTAAGAAAAACTCACTTTTCCTTTGATTAATATAAAGTTTATTCTCTCGTAAGACTTGAAATATTACCAGGAGATGTTGTGTTCGTCTAGTGAATTAGAATGGATGATCAAAGAACACTTCAGTAAAGGTTCGATGAGGCCTGGATAGCTTCTCCATCAAGCGGTTAAATGTGGCTGGTGCATTGGTCAAACCAAATGGCATGACAATGTATTCATAAAGACCAAATGTAGTGCGAAATACGATCTTTACAATGTCTTGATCAACTATCCTTATTTAATGGTAGCCACTTTTTAGGTCAATCCTACTGAAGTAGGTCGACCCTTGTAGCTTATCAAATAGGTCTTCTACCTGTGGAATGGGAAACTTATTTTTGATAGTGATCCTATTTAGTGCTCTATAGTCGACACACATATGATATGTGCCATCTTTCTTTTGAACAAATAACACGGGTTATTGACAACAGTTGAGGACCGGATTTACATGGAGCCAGTCCCCCCTCCAAAAGGCTTTGTATTATAGGTTTCTCCCATCAAGGGAGACATTTTACAATACAATACTTTGTGTTCCTTCAATAACTTGCTGGTGCAATGAAGATGGAAGCTTCAAGCACCAAGCTTACACTTGAAAACACAACATCAATTCCCTCACGGTCTCAGACCCAAGACCTCACACACCTTCGAAGATGGTGAGAGCTAGCGGGGTGGTATGAGAGTAGATCGAGAGGAAGAAGGAGTATTCTTACGAGAAAGAAGTATTTCTCCTCACATAATCACTCTTAATATCTTAGCATAGCTTAGTAATTTGCATGGTAGAGGAGATGAGCATGCATTGGAGCTTGGCTCTTGGTTGGATTTGCATCACAAAGCCAAGAGTTGTTGGTGTACGCCTCCCTTCTCACAAGCTTGGAGTAGATGATGAGCTTTCCATTAAAGCTTGAAAAGGAGATACTCTTCTTTACTTCACACATGAGCTTGTGTGAGAGTGTGTGTGATAATGCCTTGCAAAAATCAGTCCCCTCTCTCTCTCTCTCTCTCTTGGTCGACCCCTCTTGCTAATTCCTCTTGCTGGCCCCTCATTGGCTCATGCTTGGCTTAGCCAATAGGAAATTGGAAGCATAATTGCTAGCCTTGTGACATGTGTCCCCCTTTCCCCTTTTGTGAGAGCTTTAGGTATTTAAATAATTCAACTAATCTCTCATTGGACCTCTTAGTCTTGTGGCCAATAGGAATTAGGCAAGCGATTGGGTTGCTGAATGCTCATTGGACCCCTTGGGAGATTGTCCAAGAGTCTCCTAGAGAGCTTAATCTCTATTGGTTCTTTTATCAAGTGTTTTTAAAATTAAGCTAAATGTACTCTAGCCTAATTCTCATTGGTCCACCTCTATGGCCATCTAATAGATTTAACATGAGAAAATCATTTTGGAGAATTAGATTTTAGTTATTATGACACAAACATTCAAATAAAAGAGCTAAATTTTCATTGTGCCTCTTGGTCAATTGGCCAATAGGAATTAAGATAGCCCATGGGCTACTTAATTCTCATTGGACTGTCCAATAGTAATTTAGGAGTTCCTAGGAATTAACTGGAATTTAAAATGCCTTTCCTAATAAAAGATATGCTCAATTTAATTATCTAAATGCTTATTAGACCTTTAAGGTGGCTAGCCAATAGGATTTAAGCACATTTAGGAGGCAACTAGGCTAGGTGCCTGACATGTGTCCTCATAGTGCCTTTAGGGGAGAAGTCTTTGTGAGAGGTGTGGACCTTCTCTCTCTTTCCCTACTTCTTGGGCTCACCCCCTCCTTTGTAGCATCCCTTGTTGACTTGAAGCACCTCAAGCACCTTAGTCAAAGGCATAGGTTCCCACCTTAAATAATGACAATTTGAACTTAATGTCCTAGACCTTAAGGCTTATAACACTAACCCTTGGAGGTTTTAATGAAGTTAACCCTAAGGTCTTAATGCTTCATCAAGTGCACCTTGCTCTTTAATAATCTATCTCCTTTATGGACCCTTCAATGAGATGTACTCATCTCTCCCTTTGGTCCCATGATGAGATAAGCCTAAAGCACTTACTGTACCTAGCTCTTTGATAGACTATCTCCCTTTTGGCCCCATAATAGAGAGGCCATCATCTCCCATTAGGTCCTTAGTTGAGATAGGTCTAAAAGCACACATCTATATTCTAGCTCTTGTTCCCCTTTTATCTCCCCATATTAGATGACCAGTTTAACATGAGAAAATCATTTGGTAAAGTTAGATATTAGATTTTATGACATTACCTCTCTCTTGAAATCATAGTCGTCCTCGAGTATGAGCTAAGGGAGGTAAAGCATAGTCATTAGTCCATGATTTCCGAGCGGGTAGAGTATCCCCTTTCACCCTACGACTTCATTCTAGAATGAATGAGTAGTCCATTTGGTGCTTGAGAGACACCGTCTGCCGCAAGCATGTCTGCTCCTTAGTCCATATCAGACTTTCAAAGTAGAGTGACAAGTTCTTCTTGGTGTTTGGGAGATGTCTTCACCACAAACATGATCCTAAGCATGCATACTACTTAATTTGTGCACAATAATAAGAGAATTAGTCATATAAAACAAAAACATTGATCATTTAAAAGAAACATGTACATTTGGTTACTCTAATGTAGCATGGTAAGCATTGACAAGGTTCATACTATCCTTAAGCTGTATTCCTTACATCCATCTAGCATCTTCAAAAGGATAATTTTTGAACTTAATAAGATACCATCAGATAATCTTACCATGTCATAGTACCTTGTCTTCATGCCAAAGAATAGCTTCGGGTTGTAGCACCTCTTCTTGGTCTTCGATTTTGGGAGGGTCTTCAATAATTGGTTCACTTGGTGGCTCTCCTTTGTAGGTTTTAAGTAGGCTCACATGAAAAGCATTGTATATGAGCCAATGGTTGGGCCACTTGAGTTGATAAGCCATCTCATTGATTGGCTTCAAGATTTGAAAAGGACCATAGTATCTTTTTGCTAGGTTAGCATAATACTTTTGATGGCTCGTAGGATTTTTTCCCGTCGTTTGCCTCAATCGAGCCTTGGGAAACTTAAGGAAGACCCAATCATTTTCTTTGAACGTTAAGGTTCTTCTGTGCTTGTCAGCAACGGCTTTTTGCCTTTGTTGAGAGATGGATATAGCCTCCTTAATCTTTTGAAAAGGTCCTTGTAGGTCACAGCTATACTCATTGGCAATGAAGATCTTCCCATGTACTTTAAGTGGCAAGGGACTTTTACGTCTTCCCTCAATGATTTCCAAAGATGCTTTTCTCATCGAAGTATGTACAATATTATTGTATGCATACTCTACAAGAGGTAAGTACTTTTTCCATTGTGAGCGTTGATCTTCTTCTGTAATATAAGTCTTTAGTAGATCGAGTATCGTAAGATTGGCTATCTCACTTTGGCCATTTGTTTGTGGGTGATAGGCTGAAGAGAAATTCAATCTTGTACCTAAATTTTCAAAGAGACCTTTCCAAAAATTACTGGTTATTCTAGGATCTCTAGCTGACACGATGGATGTTGGCAATCCATGGTGTTTGAAAATCTGTGATATGAAGAGAGCCATTTGGTATGCCTTAATAATATTTTTGACAGGAATAAAGTGTTCTTGCTTGCTAAAACTGTCGACTATTGTCCATATTTTCATATTCCCATGGATAGACTTGGGTAATCCAAAGATAAAATCCATGGATATACTCTCCCATGGTGAACTTGGGATAGGCAATGTCTGGAGTAATCGAAATTGCTTCCCTCTATCATACTTGGTCTTTTGGCATACCACACATTTTGAAACATACTCTTGTATGTCTACTTTCATGGTAGGACAATAAAAGTACGTCTCTACTCCTCGAAGAGTAGGTTGAATGCCTGTATGCCCCGTATATGGAGGAGCATGGAATTCATACATAACTTTCTCACGAAGGGAGTGGGTAACACATGGCTTATTTGCATGGAGAAGATAACCATCCTGCAAGGTGAATGGTTCCTCTTTCTTCCACAAAGCAATGGCTGACATTACGTCTTTAAAGCCAGGGTCAGTGGCATACTCATCTATCATAGAAGATAGAACATTGTGAGTAGCTATAAACACCGCATTAACTTTTGGTCATCATAAAAGTGCATCGGCCACTTGATTGTGCTTACCAGTAATGTGAGCAATATGAAAATAAAATTGCGAAAGAAAATTTACCCACCTCATTTGTTTGTTGAAAAGCTTGGTTTGCGTCATGAAGTACTTGAGACTTTGCTGGTTTGTTCGTAAAATAAATGGAGTCCCCCGTAGATAGTGCATCCATGTGTCTAGGACATATAGAACAGCTAAAAGCTCTTTCTCATAAATTCTCAAGACCCATTCATATGTATTGAGCCTTCGGCTCTCATATGCTATGTCATGCCCTTCTTGAAGCAAGACTGCTCCAAGGCAATCACCACAAGCATCACATTGGACCTCAAATGGCTTTGAGAGATCCGGAAGCATAAGGACTGGTTGGGAGGTTAGCTTCTCTTTGAGCTTGTCAAAAACATTTTGATCCTTAGCATTCCATGAGTACTTAACGTTCTTCTTTGTTAAGTCATGTAATGGTCCTGCTTTTTGAGAGAATTTTCCTATGAAGCATCTATAGTACACACACATACCAATAAAGCTTCTTAGCTCATGAAGATTCCTTGGATTAGGCCATGCTTTTATTACCTCCAACTTTGATGGATCCATACGGATACCATCTTGAGAGACAATATGACCTAAGTATTGAATCTCTTGAAGGAAAAAATCGCTTTTCTTTTGATTGATAAAAAGCTTGTTCTCCCTTAATGCTTGAAGAATCACCTGGAGATGTTGCTTGTGTTCCTCCAATGACTTGGAGTAGATGATGATATTTTCAAAGAACACTCCAGTGAATTTACAGTAGGATCTAAAGATTTTCTCCATTAGACGATTGAACGTGGCTCTGATGCATTAGTAAAGCCAAAAGGCATGACTAGGTATTTATAAAGGCCAAACATTGTACGAAACGCGGTCTTTAGGATATCTTTATCCATTATCCTTATTTTATGATAGCCACTTTTAAGGTCAATCCTATTGAAGTAATTAGAGCCTTGTAACTTATCAAATAGATCTTCTACCCAAGGCACATGAATTTTTTTTTCGATAGTGATACGGTTTAGTGCTCGATAGTCCACACACATGCGGTATGTACCATCTTTCTTTTGCACTAAAAGGGCTGAAGAACAAAGGGGAGAGGAGCTAGGCCTCACCATCCCTTTGTCTACCAATTATTGTACTTGCCTCATGATCTCCTCTTGTTGAGCTTGGGAAACTCGATAATGAGGTTTATTAGGCGGTGAGCTTTCTGGTAAGATCTCAATTCGATGGTCATCATCCCCTCGTTTTGGAGATAAGTCCATAGGGATATCATCGATGAAAAATGTCATAAAATTAAATATCTAGCTTACCCAAATGATTTTCTAATATTAAAATGATCATTTAATGTGGAAGGATAAACGGGAACAAGAGTTAGAATAGAGATATGTGCTTCTAGAACTATCTCAACAGGGGACCAAAAGGAGAGGGTTGCATCTCAATAGGGGTTCAAAAGGAGACGGTCTACCAAAGAGCAATGTGCAATAAGTGCTTCTAGACTTATCTCAACAGGGGACCAAGAGGAGAGATGGTTGTTATGGAATTGATATTTTACTATTTATTGCAGCTGATAGGTGGAAAAGGCTTGACCGACCTAGGCCTACGCGAATGGATATGTATATTATGTACATTTTATTATTCAAGTGCTCTTTTATGAGATTTGGCCATTTATGACCAGCCGACCAGTTTGTACTCAATTTGACCATTCAAGAAATCTATAAATGAAATACCTGCAAGAGGGAATGGCCAGTTGCTTTCTAATGGAGAGGTACGTTATGGAATTGATATTTTACTATTTATTGCAGCTGACAGGTGAGCTTTGGCCATTTATGACTGGCCAGCCAGTTTGTACTCAATTTGACCATTCAAGAAATCTATAAATATAATACGTGCAAGAGGGAAAGGGTCCCTCTTGCACGGGGGGAGATTGCACCCAGTGTTTGTGTATTTCTTCTCTCCTCTTCTCCCTTCTCTCTAGTCGTGCCAACGTAGCACTCCACTCTAGGAGGTGCGCCTGCACGCTCTCGCTTACTCTCTCTCGTCCTCCATCTCTCTATGTTTGCGTACAACTTCTATTTCGTGCTCATGGATGTACAAGGTATGTGTATTTATCATTTTATGGTTTGTAGTGCACTATTCTTGGTATTTGCAGGCTCTCTGCGCTCCCGTTTGTAGCAATGGTTACATCTCAATACGGGTCGAAAAGGAGATAGCCTATCAAAGAGCAACGTGCATCTAATGGATCTTAAAAGACCTTAGGGTTAGCTTCATTAAAGACCTCCAATAGTTAGTGTTAAATGTCTTTTGACCTTAGGCAGGCTAGGGATGAGCTTGAGGTGGGAACCCAACATAAGCTTGAGGTGCTTGTCGTGCTTGATGACTAAGGTTCGTGCTTGATGACTAAGGTGCATGAGGTGCTTATCGTGCTTGATGACTAAGGTGCGTGCTTGATGAATAAGGTGCTTGAGGTACTTGTCGTGCTTGATGACTAAGGTACTTGAGGTGCTTGTCATACTTAATGAGGAAGGTGCTTGAGAAGCTTCCTATGCATAAAAGTCCCAAAGTTAGGGGAATCTTTGACTTAACCTTCCACTCACCCAAAGGGTACATGGGACACATGTCAGAATCTCCCTACGCTTAACCACATGGAGTGCTTGAATGCTATTGGTTGGGCTAAAGAGGGGTCCAATGAGCTTCTAGTTCCATCCAACAAATATCTAGATATTTTCAAGCTCTCTCTCTCTAAGGGGTAAGGAGGACACTTGTCCAAAGACTACCCATGTACTTGAATGCATGCTGCATGTAATTGGCTAGGGGGAAGAGGGGTCCAATGAGCTTGAAACATGTGTAAAAGCTACAATTCACCTTAAGCAAGCAAGGGGGGTGCTGGGGGGATATACACCACACACACACACACGCGCGCGCGCATTTTGTGGATTCATTCTCACTTGGTGGAAGTTGAGGAACTCCACATCCTTCTCCAACCTTGTGACAAGTAAGAGCCTACACCAACACTCTTGGCTATGGAATGCAAATCCAACCAAGGGCCATGATTCAATGCTTAAGCTTGTCATCTTCTCCATCTTCATTACTATGCTATTATGTATGCTAGCAAGAAGAGTGATGATAAGTGAGGAACTACTTCTTTCTCCTATAGAATGTTTCTTCTTCCTCTTCCCTACCCTCATTCCCCACTAGCTCTCTCCACCTTCGAAGGTGTTTGAGGCCTTGGCACTAAGGCTTGGGATAGTTAATGCTTTCTACAAAGTTTATGTTCTGCTTGTGATGCATGAAGCTTTCCATCTTCATTGCATCACCAAGGTCACAAGGAACACAAAGATTGTATTGTACCAAGTCTCTCTTGATGGAAGAAACTATAATACAAATGCCTATTGGAGGGGGGACCGGCTCCGTATGAATCCGGTCCTCAAATGTTGTCATGTTCTCTAAACTCTCTCTCTTGCAAAAGTATTGTTCATGCCAAGTTAACTAAGTACCATGTTTATGTTGCTACCATCAATTGAGTTCACCCGCTATGCTCACAAAGTAATCTCACAAAAGTGCTTAATCTAATTTCCTAATTCTGCTACTCTCAAAGTTCATAGGCCATTTCCACTACATTGGTATCAGAGCATTTGGTTTCTCTTTTCTTGCTTAAGAAAAGAGGTCCTTAAGTAGCCTATTAATGGTTGATTTTGTTAATTATAGTAGGGTAAGTGGGACTGGGATCTATTATAGGTTTTGTTGAGCCTACTATGTGGGATATGGTGCACACCTCGGGAGCTTTGGTCTTAATAATGGAGTCTATTTAGACTTGCCTACGGCTTTACCATTATTGAGCCATAAGAAGTCTGAAAGGAGCTATCCCTCAGCAACTTTGCTATGTTAGACCCACTCCACTACTCTCTATAATTAACCAATTCGAGCCATGGGTGTAGATACTTCAGTTCCTATTTTCAAAGGCTAAGAGGAGTAGCAACTAAGGTTTTGAATTGCCAAAGCATACACTAAGTAAACACGTAAGTTTAATTAACATGGCTAAAAATAACCAAAATAATAAAATGAACATTGATAACTTTGATTTTGCACATGAAGGTGCTAATGATGATGCCCCCATTTTTTTAATTATCTTGTTACTAGGTTACAACAAGCTATGGGCAACCCCTCTTTGCAAGCTGAAGTTACTCAACAACTTCGTGCTTATGAGATTTCTTTTCCTCTCCAAGAGGAGAGAGAGATTAAGAGGCCTCTTGATGAGACCCCCAAAAGAAGACTCTCTCCCATACGAGAGGAGGAATCCAAAGATCAAGAAAGTAATGAATCCCTAAATTCCTCCAAAGGTGTGGCTCCACGAAGAAGGCAGACTAAACAATCGCCAACTCGTCACAAGAGGAAACGGTTAACCCATAGTCCTTCTCCTCGTCACTCCAAAAGGGAAGAGAGGAAACCAAGGAAGAAAAGGGCAAGAAAGAGGTCACCCTCTTCTCCTTCTTCTTCACCTTCCTTCTCTACCGATGAAAGCTATGGCTATTCTCCTAGATAATACAAGAGGGGAGGACAATGCAAATCTTATCCTGCATGGCGAAGGTCACAAAAGCTAAAGAAGTTCAAAGAGGGAGGAAAGAGTATCTCTTTTCTCACTTATGATGGCACCTTTTGTGCTACCAACAAAGTATTGGCCTTCATCCAACAATTTAATGTGGCCTTTGGAGACGAGGGCTTTACGGAGTCCTGCAAGCTACACCGTGTAGCTATGCACTTCCAAAAATTGGCTTGTCAATGGTGGGTTAGCCTTGGTGGCAACGGCAAAGCCCCAACGACATGGAAAACTCTACGAGTTTCCATCATGAAGCAATTCCTTGCAAGCCATGCAAAGGACAAAGTGCTCACCAAATGGCGGAGTTTGAGGCTTCTATCTCATGAGTCTATCCACAAATATGTGGACACGTTTGGGAATTTACATCTCAAGGCTACTATCTTTCAAAAGATAGACTTTGCCGTGCAAAAGAAACAATTTTGTGTGGGATTACCCAAAGAGATGGCCGAGTATGTCCACTCTCAATGGCCTGGTTCTATCACCGAAGTAATCCACCACACCATGGTTGCTTCTCGCATCAATTTCCAACTAGGGGCTAGACGGAATGTCAAGCCCATGGAAAATAAATACAAAAGTGATGCCAAGAGGAAAACCAATGCCCAAAATTCTTACCAAGGCTATTTCAACAACAACAACAATCGGTCCAAGGAGAAGGGACTTTACAAAGGTAAATATAAACTGTCTGGTAAAGAGCTAGAAGCTTTTTGTAAGGACCACAAATGTTTTAAGTGTGGGGAGCAAGGCCATGGTTATCATCCTTGCCCCAAGAGAATTGCCCGCAATGAGACTCCTAGAGCCTCTATGTTTGAAGCTCCAAAAGAGGATGCTCATTGCCAAGGATTTTTCATTTCCTATGCTTGGGGAAAGATGCAAGAGCATGATGCCTTTATTTTGTTTGACCCTGGTTCAACTCACAACTTTATATCCACGGAGTTGATCGCCAAGCTAGGCATACAAGCCCACGAGATGGGAGATGCCGATGGATCTATCAATGGACAAGACATCTTAGTTACTTCCTTAATTGGAAAATTAAGGCTTCATGTCTAATTTCGTAAATGGATCCCAAGATGTTTTCATTGATGACATCCCTAGTGAGCTACCTCTAAAATGAGGGATGATGACCATGAAATTGAGATCCTACCAGAAAGCTCACTGCCTAACAAGCCTCCTTATCGAGTTTCACAAGATCAACAAGAGGAGATCATGAGGCAAGTGCATGAATTGGTGGAAAAAGGGATGGTGAGGTCTAGCTCCTCTCCATTTTGTTCACCATTTCTTTTAGTGCAAAAGAAAGACGACACATATCACATGTGTGTCGACTATAGAGCACTAAATAAGATCACTATCAAAAATAGATTTCCCATGCCCTGGGTAGAAGATCTATTTGATACTTTACAAGTTTTGGCCTAAATGCACCAAACGCATTCAAACTCATGATGGACAAAAATCTTCAAGCCATTCAAATTCTCTTGAAGAGTACAAGCGACACCTCTAGGTAATCTTTCAAGTTGTGAGAGAGAGTAAGCTTTTCATTAATCAAAAGAAAAGTGAATTTTTCGTACAAGAGATTCAATATTTATGTCACATTATCTCTAAAGACGGCACACGTATGGATCCAACAAAGTTAGAGATAATAAAAGGATGGCCTAATCCAAGGAATCTACCGGAGGCACGAAGCTTCATAGGTACATGTGTATACTATAGATGCTTCATTAAAAAGATTCTCGCTAATAGCAAGCCCATTACATGACTTTAAAAAAAAGAACGTTAAGTATTCATGGACTGCAAAAGTGCAAGAAGCTTTTGAAGAAGGTTAAGGAGAATCTCATCTCTCAACGCGTGCTCACACTACTAGATCTCTCAAAGCCATTTGAGGTCCAATGTGACGCTTGTGGTAATTGCCTTGGAGCTATTTTGCTTCAAGAAGAGCATGCCATAGCATATGAGAGTCAAAGACTCAACTTTGATAAGTGAGTATTGGTAAATAGGAAAAAGAGCTACTTGCTATTCTATATGCCTTAAACACGTCGAAACACTATCTCTTGGGGACTCCATCCATCCTATGAATGGATCACTGACAACGTCTCCCAAACACCAAGTAGAACTTGTCACAGAGATGTCGTAGGGTAAAAAGGGATCCTCTACCCGCTAAGAAACATGGACTAATGACTAGGCTTTATCTTCTCTACCTCATAGTCGAGGACGATTATGATTTCAAGAGAGAGGTAATGTCATAAAATCTAATATCTAGGTTACCCAAATGATTTTCTCATATTAAACTCATCATTTAATGTGGGAGAATAAACAGGAACAAGAGTTAGAATAGAGACATGTGCTTCTAGACCTATCTCAACAGGGGACCAAAAGGAGAGATAGTTGCATCTCAATAGGGGCCCAAAAGGAGACGGTCTACCAAAGAGCAATGTGCAATAAGTGCTTCTAAACTTATCTCAACAGGGGACCAAGAGGAGAGATGGTTACATCTCAATACGGGTCCAAAAGGAGATAGTCTATCAAAGAGCAACGGTGCATCTAATGGAGCTTAAAATACCTTAGGGTTAGCTTCATTAAAGACCTCCAATAGTTAGTGTTAAAATTATTTTGACCTTAGGAAAGCTAGGGCTGACCTTGAGGTGGGAACCCAACCTAAGCTTGAGGTGCTTGTTGTGCTTGATGACTAAGGTGCGTGCTTGATGACTAAGGTGCTTGAGGTTCTTGTCGTGCTTGATGACTAAGGGGATTGAGGTGCTTGTCATGCTTGATGACTAAGGTACTTGAGGTGCTTATCATACTTAATGAGGAAGGTGCTTGAGAAGCTTCCTATGCATGAAAGTCCCAAAGTTTGGGGAATCTTTGACTTAACCTTTCACTCCCCCAAAGGGCACCCCTTTTCTCAAAGGGCACATGGGACACATGTCAGACTCTCCCTATGCTTAACCACATGGTGTGCTTGAATGCTATTGGTTGGGCTAAAGAGGGGTCCAATGAGCTTCTAGTTCCATCCAACAAATATCTAGATATTTTCAAGCTCTCTCTCTCTAAGGGGTAAGGAGGACACTTAGCCACAGACTACCCATGTACTTGAATGCATGATGCATGTGATTGGCTAGGGGGAGAGGGGTCCAATGAGCTTGAAACATGTGTAAAAGCTACAACTCGCCCCAAACAAGAAAGGGGGGTGCTGGGGAGATATACACCACACACACAACTCATTTTGTGGATTTATTCTCAGTTGGTGAAAGTTGAGGAACTCCACCTCCTTCTCCAAGCTTGTGAGAAGTGAGAGCCTACACCAACACTCTTGGCTATGGAATGCAAATCCAACCAAGGGCCATGCTTCAATGCTTAAGCTTGCCATCTTCTCCATCTTCATTACTATGCTATTATGTATGCTAGCAAGAAGAGTGATGATAAGTGAGGAACTACTTCTTTCTCCTATGGAATGTTTCTTCTTCCTCTTCCCTACCCTCATTCCCTCCTAGCTCTCTCCACCTTCTTAGGTGTTTGAGGCCTTGGGACTGAGGCTTGGGATAGTTAACGCTTTCTACAAAGTTTATGTTATGCTTGTGATGCATGAAGCTTTCCATCTTCATTGCATCACCAAGGTCACAAGGAGCACAAAGCTTGTATTGTATCAAGTTTCTCTTGATGGAAGAAACTATAATACAAATGCCTATTGGAGGGGGGCCCGGCTCCGTATGAATCCGGTCTTCAATTGTTGTCATGTTCTCTAAACTCTCTCTCTTGCAAAAATATTGTTCATGCCAAGTTAACTAAGTATCATGTTTATGTTGCTACCATCAATTATGTTCACCTGCTATGCTCACAAAGTAATCTCACAAAAGTGCTTAATCTAATTTCCTAATTCTGCTACTCTCAAAGTTCATAGGCCATTTCCAATACATTGGT
Organism: Adiantum capillus-veneris; assembly: GCF_014529385.1. Lineage (NCBI taxonomy): Eukaryota > Viridiplantae > Streptophyta > Polypodiopsida > Polypodiales > Pteridaceae > Adiantum > Adiantum capillus-veneris. Next base: position 57,881,547 of record NC_140947.1, read on the forward strand.
ATCAGAGCATTTGGTTTCTCTTTTCTTGCTTAAGAGGAGAGGTCTTTAAGTAGCCTATTAATGGTTGATTTTGTTAATTATAATAGGGTAAGTGGGACTGGGATCTATTATAGGTTTTGTTGAGCCTACTATGTGGGATATGGTGCACACCTCGGGAGCTTTGGTCTTAATAATGGAGTCTTTTTAAACTTGCCTATGGCTTTACCATTATTGAGCCATAAGAAGTTTGAAAGGATCTATCCCTTGGCACTCCACTACTCGCCATGGGTGTAGATACTTAAGTGCCTATTTTCAAAAGCTAAGAGGAGTAGCAACTAGGGTTTTGAATTGCCAAAGCATACACTAAGTAAACACATAAGTTTAATTAACGTGGCTGAAAATAACCAAAAGAATAAAATGAACATTGATAACTTTGATTTTTCACACGAAGGTGCTAATGATGATGCCCCCATTTTTTTAATTATCTTGTTACTAAGTTACAACAAGCTATGGGCAACCCCTCTTTGCAAGCCGAAGTTACTCAACAACTTCGTGCTTATGGGATTTCCTTTCCTCTCTAAGAGGAGAGAGATTTTAGGAGGCCTCTTGATGAGAACCCCAAATGAAGACTCTCCCCCATACGAGAGGAGGAATCCAAAGATCAAGAAAGCAATGAAACCCTAAATTCCTCCAAAGATGTGGCTCCACGAAGAAGGCGGACTAAACGATCGTCAACTCCTCCCAAGAGAAAACAGTTAACCCATAGTCCTTCTCCTCGTCACTCCAAAAGGGAAGAGAGGATACCAAGGAAGAAAAGGGCAAGAAAGAGGTCACCCTCTTCTCCTTATTCCTCACCTTCCTCCTCTATCGATGAAAGCTATGGCTATTCTCCTAGATAATACAAGAGGGGAGGACATCACAAATGTTACCCTGCATAGCGAAGGTCACAAAAGCTAAAGAAGTTCAAAGAGGGAGAAAAGAGTATCTCTTTTCTCACCTATGATGGCACCTTTTGTGCTACCGACAAAGTATTGGCCTTCATCCAACAATTTGATGTGGCCTTTGGAGACGAGGGCTTCATAGAGTCCTCCAAGCTACACCATGTAGCTATGCACTTCCAAAAATTGGCTTGTCAATGGTGGGTTAGCCTTCGTGGCAACGGTGAAGCCCCAACAACATGGAAAACTCTACGAGTTTCCATCATGAAGCAATTCCCTGCAAGCAATGCAAAGGACAAAGTGCTCACCAAATGACGGATTTTGAGGCTTCTCTCTCATTTGTCTATCCACAAATATGTGGACAAGTTTTGGGATTTACATCTGAAGGCTACTGTCTTTCAAATATACACTTTGCCATGCAAAAGAAACAAATTTGTGTGGGATTACCCAAAGAGATGACCAAGTATGTCCACTCTCAATGGCCTGGTTCTATCACCGAAGTAATCCACCACAGCATGGTTGCTTCGCGCATCAATTTTCAACAGGGGCTAGACGGAATGTCAAGCCCATGGAAAATAAAGACAAAAGTGATGCCATGAGGAAAACCAATGCCCAAAATTCTTACCAAGGCAATTCCAACAACAACAACAATCGGTCCAAGGAGACGGGAGTTTACAAAGATAAATATAAACTCTCTCATAAAGAGCTAGAAGCTTTTTGTAAGGACCACAAATGTTCTAAGTGTGGGGAGCAAGGCCATGGTTATCGTCCTTGCCCCAAGAGAATTGCCCGCAATGAGACTCCTAGAGCCTCTATGTTTGAAGCTCCAAAAGAAGATGCTCATTGCCAAGGATTTCTCATTTCCTATGATAGAGAGAGTGCTTGAATGGAGAGAGCAACATTAAACACATTTCCTAGCTAACATGGCATGAGAAGTAACTTGAAAAAGAGAGAAAATTGGAGACATTGACAATTTTTGAGGACCAGATATACTTGGAGCCGGTCCCCCCTCCAAAACGCTTTTGTATTATAGATTCTCCCATCAAGAGAGACTTGGTACAATACAAATATTGTGTTCCTTGAGACCTTCTTTGGTGATATGAAGATGGAACCTTCACACAACAAGATTTTGCACTAATAACACTGAGCAAACTTGAAAGGAACTTGAAATATCCCAAGCCTCTATCCCAAGACCTCAAACAACTTCGAAGGTGAGGAGAGCTGGCAAGGATCGAGGAAGAGTAGAGAAGGAGAAGTATTTCTACGAGAAAGCATTAATCCCCTTGCATATCATCACTCATAGTAGCATAGCTTAGCTTACATAATAGAGATGGAGAAGATGTTAGCATGCTTTTGAGCTTGGCTCTTGGTTGGATTTGCATCCATAGCCAAGAGTTGTAGGTGTAGGCTCTTCTCTTCACAATGCTTGAGAGAGAGAAGACTTGTGTGCTTCCCAAGACACAATGAGAGTGGAAATGGGGCGTGGGATTTAAGTGAGAGAGAGGGAGAATTTGATTTGGGTCTTCTACACTAGCTACAAGCTCATTGGATGCTTTTGGGGCTAGCCAGTGGTTGGCCTTGGTCCATTCAAGAAACAAGGGTAGCCTTGTGACAAGTGTCCTTCTTACCCCTATTTTCCAAGCTTCAAACATTTAAATAAAAGAGCTAAATTCTCATCGGACCTCTTGGTCAATTGGCCAATACGAATTAAGATAGTCCATGGGCTACTTAATTCTCATTGGACCCCTTGGTAGACTGTCCAATAGGAATTTAGTAATTCCTAGCAATTAACTGGAATTTTAAATGCCTTTCCTAATAAAAGATATGCTCAATTTAATTATCTAAATGCTTATTGGACCTTTAAGGTGGCGAGCCAATAGGATTTCAACACATTTAGGAGGAAGCTAGGCTAGGAGCCTGACATGTGACCTCATAGCCCCTTTAGGGGAGAAGTCTTTGTGAGAGGTGTGGACCTTCTCTCTCTTCCCCTACTTCTTGGGCTCGCCCCCTCCTTTGTAGCATCCCTTGTTGCCTTGAAGCACCTCAAGCACCTTAGTCACAGGCATAGGTTCGCACCTTAAATAATGACAATTTGAACTTAATGTCCTAGACCTTAAGGCTTATAACACTAACCCTTGGAGGTTTTAATGAAGCTAACCCTAAGGTCTTAATGCTTCATTAAGTGCACCTTGCTCTTTAATAATCTATCTCCTTTATGGACCCTTCAATGAGATGTAGTCATCTCTCCCTTTGGTCCCATGATGAGATAAGCCTGAAGCACTTACTATACCTAGCTCTTTGATAGACTATCTCCCTTTTGGCCCCATAATAGAGATGTCATCATCTCCCATTTAGGTCCTTAGTTGAGATAGGTCTAAAAGCACACATCTATATTGTAGCTCTTGTTCCCCTTTTATCTCCCCATATTAAATGACCAGTTTAACATGAGAAAATTATTTGGTAAAATTAGATATTAGATTTTATGACATGGGAAGTGCCAACAAGAAATCTGGTATCATGGCTGTTGTGGCCGCCACCAAGTGTACCATGTTTATCTCCTTTGTCAAATCTTTACCATCATTATCTCTGTCTAGCTTGCATTTGCCTTTGTCCTCTTGTGAGTTCTTGCTTTTTCCTTTGGATTTGTATTTTGGAGCCAAACAAAGCGTCTTCTCGTATTATGGCTCTCTGACCTTGTGGGTATTGAGGCAAGTAAGTGAGGACTAGCCCTACCATCCTAGTCAATCTTGCCTTTGCTCTTGTCCTCTAGCGAGCTCATGCCTTTGCCTTTAGCTTCACAATTGTGAGCCAATCAAATTGACGGCTTCCTTGGGAACTTCTCCTATGCATAGGCTACAAACTGGGTACTAGCCGATCCAATTTCCATAGCCATTAGTTGACCTTGGTTCACTTTTGTTGATGGGTCAAGGCTCGTGCCTCCGACGTAGTTGGGGTTTTCCCTTGAGAGTTTGAATCTCTCCAAAGGCGACATGCCCTGCCTAGTTGTACACCCCCTTTGACCCACGAGTCAACACTTCCTGTAATCTATAGCCACACGAGCATATGCAACTCTCACTCCTGTGAGAGTGGATACAAGAACACTGACCAAACTGACAAAACCTATCAAAAGTGGGAGTAAGCCTTGACCACAAGACCATTATAGCAAATTGCAGATAGGCACAAAGCATGGCGAGAATTCGGGAAACATTTGGCAAAGTTTTCCTTGGAATTTGAGTAAAAACTCAAAAACCTCACCAAAATTGCATAAAAAACTTAGTGTCTCAGTAAACAAATCCACATACGATACTCGCTTCTTCTCTTTCATTTTTTTTTAAAAAAAAATCTTTTGCTTTTCGGCGGCCTAAGTGTTTGTGTGTGTGTGGGAACACACCCTTACACACACACCTTGCTTCATTCTCTCTCTTGTTTGATTGCTACTACTTCTGTTGCTTGTCAGCTCTACAATTCGATTCCCTCGTGCTTGATTGCTACTACTTCTGCTGCTTGTTAGCTCTACAATTCGATTTCCTCGTGCTTCACTCGATTTTTCCCATGTTCAAAGAAAGAAAATCCCTATTCACTTTTATTGTAAAAGTCTCAATTGCTTCAGCACTCTAGAGTATTCCCCTTTACTTTTGGGCTTGCAGTGTGTGTGTGTGTTGTTGTTTTTGAACTATTTACTTATACACAAAAGGACAAGATAGTTCAAAAGACAGCTAGGCTTTAGACAAGGGACAAGGAATAGCACAAAAACGACTCAACCTTTGATTCATTTTTGTACATAAATATGAGAATGAAGTATCATTCTAATGATTTTATTCATGGGGTAATCTGCAATGCTTGTCTACAATGTGGAAAGGGTCAGGTAATCAACGACGGACAGTAGCAAAGCAAAAAAGATTCTAAGAGAAGATAGAGTCCTCACCTACATCCATGCAAACAAGACAACAGACATGTTAGCCTTGAGCATGTATTACAGGTGTCGATGGCCCCTACTTGTTGTTATTCATGTCCATCTTACAACTTTTTTTAAACTTAAACCTACTATACAAAATAAATGTGAATTTATGGAGTAGTTTTGGTTGTTTTTTTGTAATCGTGAAGCCATTGCCTTATTGTTTAAGTATAAGGTGTGTTTTCTTTTTAGTTCCTTTTCAGGTTCATTTTTAACTTGTAATAAAAAATGTAATCACTCCTTTAAGATTCAAGTGAGTTTATAGGTTATAAATAAGGCTACTATTTACCTCAATTTTTAAGAACTTTTATATCTATTTATTTAGATTAAGTTCTGATCAAAAGGCCACTACCCCTTAGATCCAAGTGTTTAAATCCATATTTGCCCCGTAGGTCTTTGTTTTTATGTGTTTATGTAGCTTTGGTTAAAGGCTCTTCCGAAGATTTGTATGTTTGCCAATCACTTTACTGGGTAAATTATGATCTTGAATGTCTTAGTGCCTGACAAAGATACCAATGGTGGGTGTTAAACAACGGCCAACTTTATAATGTTTTTATAGAGTTTTCCCTTGCAATCCCTCCAAAAAAAAGTACGCCATTCAGGCTACTCATTTTATAACAGATAAAGCAAAGGATTGAATCAAGATGAAAAAATGAGTTTGTATAACCGTTCCTAGATAACCAAAACCGAGAAAGCATTATACTCCTTTGATAATCTTATGCCAAAGCTGTAGCTTATTTACCCAAAAAAACAATTGCTTCTACCCGAGATATTAGCCATCCCATCGTCTCACTTAATTAATCTCAAGCATTTAAACTAACAAAGTAGGATCAGCTGTATCAGTATAACCAAGCCCAGAGAAGGAGTATTATTTTGCTCAATCAATCTCAAGGCACATCCAATAACAAATTGAATAAAAAATCTGAGCAAAAAATACAAGCAAACTCGATGCCTTTTTTTTCCAGAAAAAACCCACTCAGCAGACCATCCTACGGCAGCATAAACTCCAACGACAGAAAACCAACCATTAAAGGATGCATCAATAGTTTAGATAGTAGGATGCATCAACTCTCTCTTAAAAAAAAAAAACCCAGTTCAAAGTATGTGCTGAGTGCGGCAGACTAGATCTGTAAACCAATAATTACAAAAACCAAGTGTAAGTTGCAAAAAGAACACAAGCCAGGTAAAGCACCGACCTAAGACTCCATTACTCCAGAGTTAACGGAAATGCCCTCACTCCTCTCTTTCACATACACAAACACCACACAATCGAGGCTAAGTGAGGGGCCAAAACAACCCTCACCTCTTTTTATAGTAGAATCACAAAGTTTGAGGAGTTTTGTATTCCACAGACTGGCAAATCCCACCCGATCTGTATACTCAACAGGTCCAAGATTTAAGACAGATAATTACATGATTTAGCCGCCATGTCTAGATAGTAGAAGCATATGTATGAGAGAGAGAAGGATAGGGTAGGATTACATACGGTTGCATAACAGGATTTCATACGCGTGTCAATAGGAGGTATGCTGTAGGGGGGAGAGAGATGGGGAGCAAGAGGGGCGTGAAGGGATATAGTAAGAACTAGTTAATTACCCCACCCTCCTAAGGGGTATAAACTATTTAAATGCTGCGTACTGAAATCCTGACATAGCAAATCATATATCAAGCAGGGCCTTATAGGGCTAGTTATATGGAGCTCCGTTCCCCATGAGGGGTTGCGAAGAAAAAGTTTGCAGCTGGTTGCAAACCGGTTGCGATGCTGCTCCTAGGGGATGAGTTGGAGCAGGCTAGAAACCACAAAAAATGACGAAACTCTGCTCACTCTTTTGGCTTTGCATAGGAAAAATACGCCATTTTTCAATACATTTTCAAATTTTCTGCTTTTCATGTGAATTGAGTGGTTGCTGGTTGCCGATTGGCAATCGGTTGCGAACCACCTACGTAAACTGGCTCATCAGGGCCGAGTCGCACCCTATGCGAGAAGGTGGATGTGGGTCGCACCCAAAGGAAGTTGAGAGAGAAGAAAAAGCAACAGAGCAAATCTCGCTGGCTACAAGCTTTCTGATTGGGTGAGCAGATGCGTGAAAAAAGGTAGAACGAGCTCCGACAGAAACATAGCGGTATTGACGGATTCACAGTGTAGGGGTTCTAAAAACCAAGAGAAATCTTCTCTTTCGCTATTTTGGTATTCTCCCTCTTCCCACTACTCCCACTCGCACAGGGTGCGATTCCGCCCTTACTTAGCCAAAGCACACATTGCACAAGGAATCAGGATGCGTTTGAATGGACTTCAGCAATTCTACGCGTCTAGGCTGCAAATGTCGTTCAGCTTGACCCACCATTTTCGGGCGCCGCACATACTATGCGTCCCGTGCCCATCGTGCTCTGAATTTTGAAAGGTTCTCTCTCTCTCTCTCTCTCGCTCTCGTTGACCCCATCCATCATAACCCGTTGGCTTTCTCGCTGAGGGGCAAAGGGGTGGCTTGATTTGCTTGGGGTCTTTCATGGCTCCCTTTGTTGCTTCAGTATTTCCATTGCTTGTCTCATGCCTGTAAGGAGGGTTCTGGCAGCTCAATTTATGTGAAGCTTGTGCTTCTGTGATCAGCCTTGGTGCATACTTTTCATGCCTGTCTTTTACAGCCTTGTGCCTTTTTCTGTGCAATATCCGCGCACAAGCTCCAATGAGCATGAAACTCCTCGTTCAGCTGTTGGAAGCTCGAAACCTGAAGTCCTCTGATCGTCCTTGGCAGGCTTATGCACAATTGAAGCTTGGCAACAGTAAGCGGAAGAGCTCCATATCGCCTAGTGGTGCACAGGACCCATACTGGTTCGAGGACTTTTCATTCAATGTTGATGATACAGGAGCTGTTCTGAACATCATCATATGGGGACAGGATCGCTTGTCGAATGTCTTCCTTGGCCGCCTCCGCCTTTCTATTGCTGACATTCTCAAGGCAGAGAGGCAAGTTCTGCCTTCCTCATGGTATCCCCTCGAAAGACGGCACAGCAAATCAAAGACACCAATTTCAGGTAAAACGTACACACCAAGCTTGCAATCTTAGATTTAGTTAGAGATAAATAACCATGGTGGAACCGGTGTTGCAAAGCCATTAGGCATCACATTACATGACATATACATTCAGCTATGAGCAGCCAAGCAAAGACCTGTTTGTTGCCAGTGCCCCCTTCCTATATATGTTGACTAACTCCTCATTTTTTGTCGAACATAATGATTAAGAAGGTCCTATCAACCACAGACTTTGTTGAAAACTGTCGTGAAACTTTGTATGAGCCTAATGCTAACACATTTCGACATCATTATTTGCAGAGATGTCAAGGAACAATTTAATGGAACATTTTATTTTCATATTCCTATACACTTGCAAAAGTCACACTGCAAAACCCTAATGAACTGAATTTTTTTCCATGACTGGGCTAAAAATTTCATTCAGGGCATCATGTTTGCATGTCAATGCATTGACGTCTATTATATTTCAGAGATTTTGAATTTGTTTTGTGACTTGGAAAAATTGGTCAGAATCGGCAGTTGTAAAAAGCACTTCTTGCTGCTGGTTCTTCTTTTACTGAATTTGAAGCATTGTGTGTTGGCATCTTACCTATACTGTAATTTTGAGTGACCTTTTACCTTTTCATTTCGTGGCCTAACTTGCATAGTGGAGGGAAACTCTGAAATGAAAAGAGGGACAAAAACAGAAAGAGCAATATCCAAGGACGGAGAAACACAAAGGCCATGTTACGAGGGGATGAAGGGGTAGCTATCATAACAGAATATTGATATAGAGATGCTATTGAAGGTAGTTAACATCAATGCAGGGATAGTTTGAGCTCAAGTCTTCAATCACCAAGAGAGTTAAAGATGAAGCATTCAAGATGTCAAATATCACAAACGAGTGATGCAGTGTTGCAAAAGATCAAACTCTATAAATGGGTCACTTCTGGTAGATTAGTTCATGGGTGCACATCTATAGAGTGATTCTCTGATAATGTCCTTTGTGGATTATTTAATATAAAAAGTACTGAAAGGGACGCGAGACTAAATATTAACAGTGTTTTCAAGTTCTAATGTGTGTCCGCTATTGATTCACCTCCTCGCCAGTGGGTTGCAGGTTATAGTGGTTCAAAGCTTTAGTTGATTCTTCTTTTACTAGGGATCCGATCATCCGATCCGACTTTTTGCAGCACACATCATGGATTTTGATAGAGAATCCAACTAGCAACACGAGAGCGACTTGGAAACGAAGGAGACGGATTCTAAACTAGAATTGGATACAACTTAAAAGGATCTAGTTAAGAAGAATTCAATGACAAGAAGGTTGACAGGTTAAGAATTAGATGAATCATCTTCTTAGCTTTTCAAGGATCCTCTATAGGTGAAACATGTAAAGAATATATTGCTGACAAAAGTTTGTGGCAGAACATTATCAAACCAAAACTCAAGTCGTCGAATGTCTCAAACTCTTCATCAATATGCTCACTTGGCGCTCTATTTCCCATGTCAGTAGAGGATATTCGAAGGGAAATAGAGCGCCAAGTGAGCATATTGATGAAGAGTTTGAGACATTCGACGATACACAAGGGACATAAGTCAAAGTCCAAGTCTTTTGCCAGCTATTACCCACTTTTTCTGACCTAACAGAGAAGGGGTCAAGAAGAAACAAAGACAATGTGTTCACTTCATGGATGAGGATTTTAGCTCAAGTTCTAATAAAGAAAAAGATTGGCGGCCACGGAAACTGTCACAAAGTGATGTGATAGTCGACTTGGCCGCAAAGAAAGTCAGAGAATTGACCCGAAGTGATGACGTGGTAGAATCCCGTATATGTGCTTGGAATTGCATTGAAATTTGTGGGCCGTAACGGTGCTGAAGTAGCACTACCATAGGAACGCTGATGTGGCAGCTTTTGAGGCGTCAATTAGTAAAGCAGTTGACTTCCACTTTTGGGGGCGATCTATTTTTAGCAAGGTGTTATGTGCAATGGAATTGATTGTACTGTGCAAGTGAGGGTATGCAACTACCTCTCTGATCATGCACGCCCTTCTAGTGGCTCACAAAGTGCGAGGTTAGATCCTAAGCTGACTAAGACTGATGCTGACTTGTAGTAGTAGCTTGTCCACGTGGCTCAAGTGTAATGCGCACGTGACATCCCCCCCCCCCCCCCCCCCCCCCCCCCCCACCACCACCACCACAAAAGGTGAGACACAACCGTCGAACTTCTTCTTGTGGATAATGAGTGTACTGATGCTGAATGCTTTTGAACCGTAGGCCATTAAGTATGGCCAATCCATGGGAGCCCCTCATTTCCATCAAATATTTCCTGTACTCAGTGTACTCATTCTGTGAGCGTCTGTCAAGCCCCATATCACTGGTATCTAGCTCTCTCAGTATCTCGTTTGAGATATCATAAATTTTTTTTTGAAGGTTTCTCGTGCGAGCATTAAAGTCCCCCAAAAGAATGATGTCACCATCTTTGGAAAACTCCCATATGTCCTTGTCTAATACCGAGAAAGGGGACTGTCCCCTAGGTATGGCATACCGGCAAAGTAACATGTAGCAATGTACAAGAATCTGCTTGTCTCAACCCACAATCTCACCCACACTATCTGGCCTGATTATCTCTCCGGGCAATGTGCACAAGTGGCTGTAGCTCCTCTCTAAATAGAACTCCTACTCGTGACCCTCTGCTTCTGTGCTCGACTAGCTGTATCCCACCTATATCCGGTCACATGTGGCATAAGCTGTCCCGGTGCTTGGTGTGTCTCTGAGTAAAAGACGATGTCTCTCCCCATAAAGCTGTCCTCAAATGCCCCTACATCTATGCATAGTGATCCATTACAATTCTATAATGCCATCTTTAGTGTGGTCCCATAGGGCTCACACCGTCATGCGGACCATCACTCCGATATCACCACCCTTCCATCAAGAAATTTTACCTTTTTTCCTTGCCGCTCTAATATCCGGCATTCTCTGCATATGAGCAATTTGATGCCTGCCTTCTTAAGAGTTGGTCTCTTCTTCAAGAAGTCCTTCGCTTCCATGGAGGGGAAACGAAGGATAAGCGCCCTTTCCTTTGAGGTTTCCCATTGCTTCCATTTCTTATTGCCTACTCTCCAAGTGTAACGTGACACATCCAACCCTATGTGTCCGTGGACAAGCTACAGCATGACCAGGGTTCAGTTCAGTTAAGTCAGTCTAGAATAGGAAGTGATCTGGCACTTTTGTGAGTCTGTTCACAGACCGTGCATGTCCAGACACTTAAATTAGATGCATATCCTCGGGTTGTACACAACATGACCATCAGATTCCAGTTAGATCCCATCAGTAGCATTTTTACAGTGCATAGGCCTATTTTCCCTATTTTTGACATTTTTCACTTATTATTTTTAAGTGACTTTTGTTGGAAAGTAGGAAGGGCAATTTTGCTAAGTTAATATATAAGCAAACCAGAGTTATCACTTTCTGGCAGAAGAGGCAGCAGGAGCACAAGCTCAACAGACAACTTCTCAGCAAAACCCAAGAGGCCTAGCGTTTTTGCATCACTGCAGCAAAGCTAGCATTTTTTGGACAAGAACCAGGATCAGCCAGTGTTTTTGCATCTACATCAACCCGGCGACAGCAAGGAACAAATCAGCCCTAGCGTTAGCAATTTTCCACCGCAAAACCCCAGCGTTTTTGCATCAGCACAAAGATCAGCCCTAGCGTTTTTGGATCTGCCAGACAAGCTAGCGTTTTGCAGATTCACCGCGACGGAACCTCAAGAAACCCTAACGTTTTCAGTTTTCAGCCCTTAGACATTACAGAACAAGCCCCGGAACCTCGCAGATCTCACCTTCCCGCAGCAAATCCTCGCCGGACAATCAGATCCCGCATAGTTTGCAGATTCAGCCCGGAAAACGCAGATTTCAGCATCTGCGTTTTCAGCGTGTCGTCGCCGCATTGTCGCCATCGACATCGTCACCGACATAGAGTCAGAATTCAGCAGATAAAGATTTGCGGATTTCAGCCCTTAGCATTCTCAGATTTCAGCCCGTCTCATCGTCGTCGACATCATCGGCAAGTCCAAGCATTGTAGAGATTTGTGCAATTATAACTAGACCACTCTCGCCATAGAGAGTGGGGCCTTCGGAGGAGGGTTTGACAACATTCTGGTGTCGTATTCTCTTCTCTCTCTATCTCTCAGTCTCATACACTTTCACGCACAGTGTCCATTCACTTTGTTTGTGTCCATTGCACTCTCTCATTAAGAATGGAAGGCTCTCCCTTCCATAAGAACAAAAGGAACCTTGAGCACAATTCAGAGCACTCATCTTGAGCAAAGTTCAAACATTCATTTCGCTGCACCTTACATTGGTATCAGAGCTTTGGCAGTGTTTTGTATCACTCATCACAAGAATCACAAGATTTTTTTTTTTTTTTTGCTTGTTGCGGTCGCACGAACCCCAATTCACTTGGGCGTGTCGATTACTAATCGTGTTTTTGAAGAGTGACGGGAATCCCAGGAAAGAAGGGCTTGTCCAACCTCCCCTTGTGCCTCTTCTCACTCATTGAGAGCGTACCGTGCACTTAGCGGCCGGCCAATCGACGTGAAGTAGGAAAAAGCAACCTTGGTGTGAGCGCAAGGCCGCCAAGGGGTGTGCCCGCGGAAAAGAGCAGAACTCTGGTGAAGAGGAGATCCTTCTCTAACACAGATTGCAAGCGAAAGAAGAATCTCAAGAACCTCAAGACCCGCAAGAACCTCAAGAACTCAAGAACCCCAAGACTCAAGACCCCCAAGAACCGAAGTTCCTCGTGAACTTAAGAACCCAAGACCACAACAACCCACAAGAACCCACGACTTCAGTGGATAGTCATCACTCGAAGCGGAATGGATACTTCGCTTGGAGGTGATGAGCATGAGAGAGGCGAAGAAGAATTTTCCCCACCAGGAGGTTTTTCCGACCCTCCCCCTTCCCTATCTACGCCAAGGATTGCACTAACTCTTATGGAGGCTTTCGACAAGATGGTGATGGACATGAAGTTACAACGCGAAGCACGAAAAGCAGAAAGAAAGGCCTACGAAGAAAGAATGGCAGCCATAGATCGTGATTACGAAGAAAGCGTGGGAGCCATATACGTAAGTACGACTTAGGAGCCAAAGAAAGTCAAGCCAAATTGGATCGCGAGAACAAAGAAAGAGAAGCAAAATTTGATCGTGAGAACAAAGCAAGACAAGCAGAATTTGATCGCGAGAACAAAGCTAGACAAGAACAGAGCGACCAACACATGAAAGAGTTCTTGCGACTCTTTTCTATTATGCAGGCATAGTTTGCACAGAATTAGGAAAAGGAGACTCTCTCAGTCTCTTCTTCTCCAAAGCAAGACACACATGAAGAATTGCATGACAATGTTAAGCATGATGATTTGAATGTTAAAGATGAGCATGATGATTTGGATGACAATGACAAGCATGATGATTTGCATGATGATCAAGATGTGATTTCTCACAAGCATGATGAGTTGCATGAAAATGATGTGATTGTTCACAAGGATGATGTGTTAGTTGATACTTTCTCTAGTGAAGCTAACCTATTTGCAGATTCGATCAATCACGAAGAACCGATCTTGGCTCTCGAGCCGAGGTCCATAGAACCCCTTCAGGAAGAACCGATCTTAGCTCTCGAGCCTAGGTCCAAAGAACCCTTACAGGAAATACTATGTGTTCGAATGATTCGTCAGCACGCATTGTTCGAGTGTTTCATTCGTGATCGTTTCTTGTATTTTAGTCAGCGTCTTTATGTGATCCCTTTTCCTAGGCATGACATATTGTACGTTGAACATGTTTCACTCATGGATGAGCACGGATGTATGCGGATTTCTCATGAAAAGCTGAAAAGTATGCATTCAAGGAAGTCACATTCCATGTCTCTCCCTTGGCATGACACAATCGTAGAAAGAGCACAAGAAAGTATGAGCACCAAGCATGGGTATTTCTATTGTGTTTTGCCATAGTTGATTGCTTTAGATCAAAAGAGGAAGATTCAATCTCATTGTTTGCGTGTGTGCGGTGAACGGTTTGGCACTCCGTCTCTTTGTTCATCTACATTGCATGTACAGTCTTTGAGAAAGACAAGATTTTTTCCAGTCACTTTACATGGAATAGGTATGTTCATGTTTTTGTGTTGGAAATGGTTTCAGGAATTTTCAGCCAAGGAGATTCTTGAAGAAGAAAGAAGCAGGCCTCTAGACGAAGTCGAAGCATTGTAGGAGCCACAGAAGACTTTGTGTCGCTTTCGGCGCGGCCCAAAGAAGCAAGCGTTGCAGACCTTTATGAAGTTCAAGTACCGCACGATCCACACATCAGAGTGGGCCGGCGAAGAGTCCCTTCCAGGATTCCGGATGCTATTGGCGATCTCCCTCGACGCCATAAAGTTCGGTACCAGTACCTCACTTTGAAAAGGAGGGGATGTCACGTGACACATCCAACCCTATGTGTCCGTGGACAAGCTACAGCATGACCAGGGTTCAGTTCAGTCAAGTCAATCTAGAATAGGAAGTGATCTGGCACTTTTGTGAGTCTGTTCGCAGACCGTGCATGTCCAGACACTTAGATTAGATGCATATCCTCTGGTTGCACACAGCATGGCCATCAGATTCCAATTAGATTTCATCAGTAGCATTTTTACAGTGCATAGGCCTATTTTCCCTATTTTTTGACATTTTTCTCTTATTATTTTTAAGTGACTTTTGTTGGAAAGTAGGTAGGGCAATTTTGCTAAGTTAATATATAAGCAAACCAGAGTTAGCACTTTCTGGCAGAAGAGGCAACAGGAGCACAAGCTCAACAGGCAACTTCTCAGCAGAACCTAAGAGGTCTAGCGTTTTTGCATCACTGCAGCAAAGCTAGCGTTTTTTGGACAAGAACCCGGATCAGCCAGCGTTTTTGCATCTACATCAACCCGGCGACAGCAAGGAACAAATCAGCCCTAGCGTTAGCAATTTTCCACCACAAAACCCCAACGTTTTTGCATCAGCACAAAGATCAGCCCTAGCGTTTTTGGATCTGCCAGACAAGCCAGCGTTTTGTAGATTCACCGTGACGGAACCTCAAGAAGCCCCAGTGTTTTCAGTTTTCAGCCCTTAGACATTGCAGAACAAGCCCCGAACCTCGCAAATCTCATCTTCCTGGAGCAGATCCTCGTCGCACGGTCAGATCCCGCGTAGTTTGCAGATTCAGCCCGAAAATTTCAGCATCTGCGTTTTCAGCGCGTCGTCGTTGCATTGTCGCCATCGACATCGTCACCGACATAGAGTCAGAATTCAACAGATAAAGATATGCAGATTTCAGCCCTTAGCATTCTCAGATTTTAGCCCGTCTCGTCGTCGTCCTCATCGTCGTCAACGTCGTCGGCAAGTCCAAGCATTGTAGAGATTTGTGCAATCATAAGTAGACCACTCTCACCATAGAGAGTGGGGTCTTCGGAGGAGGGTTTGACAACATTCTGGTGTCGTATTCTCTTCTCTCTCTATCTCTTAGTCTCATACACTTTCACGCACAGTGTCCATTCACTTGTTTGTGTCCATTGCACTTTCTCATTAAGAACGAAAGGCTCTCCCTTCCATAAGAACAAAAGGAACCTTGAGCACAGTTCGGAGCACTCATCTTGAGCAAAGTTGAAACATTCGTTCCGGTGCACCTTACACCAAGCCCTCGTATGCGTCAGCTCATTAACCTCCTTTATAGTCATGAGTTCGTTTTCCTCGTCATCAACATTATCTTTGTCTCTGAGGCCATAGATCCTCACATGTAAGGCAGACACACGCCTCCTCTTCTAGTGTAAAGTTAATGATGTGTCACGTGACACATCCAACTCTATGTGTCCGTGGACAAGCTACAGCATGACCAAGGTTCATTTCAGTCAAGTCAGTTTAGAATAGGAAGTGATCTGGCACTTTTGTGAGTCTGTTCGCAAACCGTGCATGTCCAGACACTTAGATTAGATGCATATCCTCTGGTTGCACACATCATGACCATCAGATTCCAGTTAGATCCCATCAGTAGCATTTTTACAGTGCATAGACCTATTTTCCCTATTTTTGACATTTTTCACTTATTATTTTTAAGTGACTTTTGTTGGAAAGTAGGTGGGGTAATTTTGCTAAGTTTGTATATAAGCAAACCAAAGCTAGCACTTTCTGGCAGAAGAGGCAGCAGGAGCACCTTGCTGAACAGGCAACTTCTCAGCAAGACCAACCCCTGCGACAACTCTGGCGTTTTCTCTCAACAGAAGGCCTAGCGTTTTTGCACCAGATCAGCCAGCGTTTTTGCACTTGCAGATTCCCGGCGACAGTAGACAGCAGATCAGCCCTAGAGTTAGCAGATTCCCGGCGACAGTAGACAACAGATCAGCCCTAGCGTTAGCAGATTTCCCCGCAAGGTCAGTTTTCAGCCCTAGCATTTTTGGTTTGCAGAACAACCCTAGCGTTTTTGCAGATCATCGCGACAGAATCAGCCATAGGACCAGCGTTTTCAGTTTTCAGCCTTTAGACCCCGCAGATCAAGTCCCAAACCTCGCAGATCTCACCCTCCTACAGCAGTTCCTCGCCGCACGGTGGGATCCATCGAAGTTTACAGTTTCAGCCCGGAAAACGCAGATTTCAGCATATGTTTTCAACGCGTCGTCGTCGCATCGTCGCCATCGACATCGTTACCAACATAGAGTCAGAATTCAGCAGATAAAGATTTGCAGATTTTAGCCCTTAACATTTTCAGATTTCAGCCCGTCTCGTCGTCGTCCTCATCGTCGTCGACATTGTCGGCAAGTCCAAGCATTGTAGAGATTTGTGCAATCATAAGTAGACCGCTCTCGCCATAGAGAGTGTTAGGTGCAGCGGAATGAATGTTTGCGCTTTGCTCAAGATGAGTGCTCTGAACTGTGCTCAAGGTTCCTTTTGTTCTTATGGCAGGGAGAGCCTTCCGTTCTTAATGAGAGAATGCTATGGTCACAAACAAAGTGAATGGACACTGTGCGTGCAAGTGTATGAGACTGAGAGATAGAGAGAGAAGAGAGATACGACACCCGAGATGTTGTAAAACCCTCCTCCGAAGGCCCCACTTTCGTCGGCGAGAGTGGTCTACGTATGATTGCACAATCTGGTACAATGGTGATGCATGAGACTGATGCAAGTCTAGGCTATGTTGATGATGACGACAGGGACGACGAGACCGACCTAAGGGCTGAAATCTGCAATCTTTCTACTGCTGTCCAAAAACGCTATGGGCTGAAATCTGCGACTAGTCCAAAAATGCTGATTTTGGGGGCTGTTTCTGTGGGTCTTTAACGCTGAAAATCTGCAGGTTTAGGGCTGAAAACTGAGGTTTCTTTAGGCTGAAAACTGATGGTCTTTCCGGGCTGAATCTACTTCTTCTTTAGGGCTGAATTTGCAAGTCTTTCATTGCTGAAATTCTGCAGGGCTGAACTTGCAAAGGCTGAGAACTTCAAAAACGCTAGGGCTGCATATCTGCTTCAATCCAAAAACGCTATCTGCTGGGGGTTCTGGCGATGATGCTGAGTGAAAACGCTAGGGAAACTCTTGGAAAAACGCTATCTGATGGGGTTTTTGTGGCTATGATGATGATGCAAAAACGCCAGGCTGGGAGGTATGGCGATGACCACCTGGATGGAAACGCAAAGGTGCTGAGTCCTTTGCTTGGAGAGGAGACCACCAAGTTCTTGTTGAGAAGTTGCCTGCAGAGCTTGGCTCCTGTTGCCTCTTTTGCCAAATAGTGCTAGCTCTAGTTTGCTTATATACAAACTTAGCAAAATCGCCCTACCTACTTTCCAACAAAAGTCACTTAAAAATAATAAGTGAAAAATGTCAAAAATAGGAAAAATAGACTAAATGCATTGGAAAATTCCCCTGAAGGATTTTGATGGGAATGCTTATGATCATGCTGTGTGCAACCAGAGAATATGCATCTACACTAAGTGTTTTGGCATGCACGGTCTACGAATAGACTCACAAAGTGCCATATCACTTTCTATTCTAGACCGACTTGACTGATTGAACCCTGATGATGCTGTAGCTTGTCCATGGACACATAGGGTTGTATGTGTCACGTGACATCCCCTCCTTTCAAAGTGAGGTACTGGTACCGAACTGTATGGCGTCGAGGGAGATCACCAATAGCATCCGGAATCCTGGAAGGGACTCTTCGCCGGCCCACTCTGATGTGTGGGTCGTGCGGTACTTGAACTTCATAAAGGTCTGCAAAGCTTGCTTCTTTGGGCCGCGCCGAAAGCGACACAAAGTCTTCTGTGGTTCCTTCGATGCTGCAATTGCGTCTAGAGTCCTGCTTCTTTCTTCTTCAAGAATCTCCACGGCTGAAAATTCCTGAAACCACTTCCAATACAAAACCATGAACATACCTATTGCATGTAAAGTGACTGGAAAAAATCTTGTCTTTCTCAAAGACTGTACATGCAATGTAGATGAACAAAGAGACGGAGTGCCAACCCGTTCACTGCACACACGCAAACAATGAGCTCGAATCTTGTCATGCTGATCTAAATCAATCAACTGTGGCAATTCACAACGGAAATGCCCATGCTTGATGCTCATACTTTCATGTGCTCTTTCTACGAATGTGTCATGCCAAGGAAGAGACATGGAATGTGACTTCCTTACATACATACTTTTCAGATTTTCATGAACAATCCGCATACATTCGTGCTCATTCATGAGTGAAACGTGCTCAACGAACAATATATCATGCCTAGAAAAAGGGATCACATACAGACGCTGACTAAAATACAAGAAACGATCACGAATAAAACACTCGAACAATGCGTACGTATTAATCATGCGAACACATAATACTTCTCGTGAGGGTTCGTTGGACCTAGGCTCGAGAGCCAAGATCGGTTCTTCTTGAATGATCGAATTGTCCTGTGGGGGTTCTTTGGACCTCGACTCGAAAGCCAAGATCGGTTCTTCGTGATTGATTGAATCTGCAACGAGGTTAGCTTCGCTAGAAAAAGCATCCACTAACAGATCATCCTTGTGAACAATCACATCATCTTCATGCAACTCATCATGCTTGTGAGAAATCACATCTTGATCATGCAAATCATCATACTTGTGAGAAATCACATCTTGATCATGCAAATCATCATGCTTGTCAGTGTCATCCAAATCATCATGCATTTTTAATCATGCAAATCCTGTGTGTCATGCTTTGAAGAAAAAGAGACTGAGAGAGTCTCCTTCTCATGAATCCGTTCAATCTTGTCCTGCATATTAGCAATGAGAGATGGAGAATGAACAATGTCCTTTCCACGAATGACAATGGGAGAATCACTTTTGGCATGGAGAGTGAGAGTGTTAGCCTCCCAATCAATGAGAGGGTTAACATCACGAAACCATCGAATGCCCAAAATCATATCACATCCTTAGAGAGGAGAGACAACAAATCTTCTAGTGAAGGCAGCTTGTTGAATTGCAAACAACACACCAAGACACTGCTGCGTGATGAGAGCGTCCATACCGGGAACAAAGCCAGAGACCTCGAGAGGAGATTTCTGACTAACTTCTAGGCGGGCTCTCTCAACGAGAGAAGGACTGATCACATCATGTATACTACCTGGGTCAAACAATATGACAAAACGTTGCCCTGACACCCGACCATAACATTTAATGAGAGAATCATCAATGGGAGGGTCAAGAGAAACTTGGGACACACTCGTGTTATCATTAATTGCATTGACAGAGGAAGTGGGTTCTGTGGATTCTTTAGATTCATTCGATTCAAGCTTAGGACATGTTCTTTTTATGTGACCCTTAATGTGACAATGAAAACAACGACCTTCCTTAGAATAAGTGCTTTGCTCTTCCGACGTGATGTATCCTCCTACAATTCCTCGTGTGTCACGTGACACATCCAACCCTATGTGTCCGTGGACAAGCTACAACATGATCACGGTTCAGTCAGTCCAGTCAAGTCTAGATTAGAAGTGATCTGGCAGTTTTGTGAGTCTATTCGTAGACCGTGCATGTCCAGTCACTTGGTGTAGATGCATATTCTCTGGTTGCACGCAGCATGATCATCAGTATTCCCTTTAGAATCCATCAGATTCAGTCGGGGGAATTTTCCAGTGCATTTAGCCTATTTTCCCTATTTTTGGTATTTTTCACTTATTATTTTAAGTGACTCTCCAACAAAAGTAGGTAGGGCAATTTTGCTAAGTTAATATATAAGCAACCCAAAGCTAGCACTCTTTGGCAGATGAGCAAGGAGCACAACAGGCCCCCAGGCAGCAGGTTCTCCCCTCTCTCAGCAAGAACTCTCCAAGCCCCCTTGGCGAGCCCCTCTCACAACCAGCCTTGGCGTTTTTGTCACCAACCACAGCCCTAATCCCTGGCGTTTCAGCTTGCCTTGATCGCCTACAGTAGCCCTGCACCTGGCATCCCAAATCAGCCAAAAACGCTACAACAAGCATTAGCGTTTTTCAGCCAAAACGCTGCAGTCCCCTTGGCGTTTTTCAGCCCAACCCACAACAGATAAAAACGCAGATTTTCAGCATCCAAAAAGCAAATTCAGCAGCAAGAAAAACGCAGTAGATTCAGCCTAATTGGTTGCAGATACACCCCCATTTTCAGCCTCGAAAATGCAGCCAAAACAGTCATCTTCAGCCACCGAAACAGTCTCGAAATTCAGCAGATAGAAGACCACAGATTTCAGCCCTAAGGTCGTCATCGTCATCACGGTCGTCGTCACCGACATAGTCCCAGGTTGCATTAGTCGATTGCATCGTCATTGTACCACTTTGTGCAATCATAAGTAGATCACTCTCGCCGACGAAAGTGGGGCCTTCGGAGGAGGGTTTTACAACGTCTCTGGTGTCGTATCTCTCTTCTCTCTCTATCTCTCAGTCTCATACTGTCACCAGCGTGTGACTACTATCTATCCTTTTTGTTGATTTCTTTCTTATTATCTATTTACTTTCACTTTTTGGAAACACCCCTCGGGAAATCTAACTGCCCTGCATTGCATAGCTAGTGTGGAACTGTCCAGAGGGAGTCCGGGCCTGAGGGCAAGAGAGCACTAAGGTTGGACAAGGACTATGGTTAGCCAAGTGGGGTCATTGACTAGCCAAAGTGGAATCCTTTGGTACAGAGGCTACATTTCAGTTCTGGATGTGGCCGCAGTGTACAAAGAGGGTCGGATGACCTAGAAAGATACAATGGCAGCATCTCCTAAAATTTAGGGAACTGCTATTTTGGGACCTGAAAATGTCTTCGCGTCATTACGTGCAGTTTGACATGGGGATCATTTTGTTACTCTGTGGCCAAGTCAACAGAGGCTGCAGGTGAGATATTTTTAGACCCGAGGGTCTAAAGCGGGAAAATGCACAAATGAGTGACACTTGGCACTTTGAGGCCAGTTTACTACTTATAGAGAAGGCAAAAACGTGATTTATAGTTGGGAGGCTCATTTTGCAAGTCTCTGTCACAGGTTAAGAGCTATGGAGTGCTTGCTTTCCCTCTTATGCACAGTGCGGTGCCAGGAGTGATGCCCTGCACGCTACGCACTGCCCTCTCTCTCCCCTTTGGCAGTATGTTATGCCCCTCTAGTGGGCTCTTCATTTGACCAATGTACAGTTGTGTGGGTTCATGCGCGATTGCCGAGGCAAGAGCCTCTTGCACAGGTACTGGATTAGCTAGCGGCTAATCCCCCCGCAGGTACAGGTGAATTCGGAGAGGTTTCACGCCAGAAATCTCGTCCGATTCAAAGGGCAAGTAGCCCTACAGGTGCGGGAGCTCGAGGACTTGCTAGGGATGCGACCGGCACGCGAAACGGAGCCCGAAACAGTGAATTACAGCCTGCTGTGTATTTTTGCAGGTTTAGGGTTTTGGCCCTAAACGGACCCTAATACCCCCAGGAGGTTCGGGGACGCAAGGGGACCGCTGTACAGGCGATCTGGCGCATTTTCAGGGCTGAAAACAGAGAATTCAGCGTGCTGCAGATTCTCGCCAGGTTTTGCAAAGTGCCCGTATGCGTCGGGAAAGTCAGTCAATGCGTGGGAATACTGACCGTGAAGGGTTCTAGTACAGTTATGCTGCCGAAATCGGGCTGGAACAGTGGAAATTCAGCCGAGTTTGTGCGGGGCAGCTTGTAGGAACCACAGCGTTTATTCCCTCTTTTGAACAATAAAGAAATACCGAAAGGGGCGCCTAAGTTAGGGGCCAATCTGGTGTCCGTCTACTCATACAGGTGCAATCTAGCAGCCTGTATCCCTCTCCCCTTTGTTGTGTCTTGAAAGTACAGGTAAAATAGACGACTAATAATGGGTGAAAGCTAAATCAAGGTTTAAAGTAAAGTCTACCGCCCTTTTTGGATTGAACAGGCCGGTTTCATGGTTCCATCGACGGGATTAAATCACTTTTTCCCATAGAAGTGAGCCTTGGGCAGTTTTCGGCTTGAAGACACAGGGATCATAGACGAGACACAGGGAATTGTAATTATGGCTGACAGACCAGATGATGTGACTGAAGAGGTTTCCTCTTCACAGGGTCAACAGACACATGAAGTGGGTGAGTCCTCAAGACCACCACAGACTGATGATGATATATTCAGGACCCAGTTGGTTACTGCTGTGGCTATGTTCACACAAGTAATGCAGAATCCGAGGTTTTTAGCCTTTCTGCAACCTCCTGTTCCGTCTCAGCAAGTTGGGTCACTGGATCATATTCAAAAGCCTGTTAAGGCTCGAGCACAGGTGATTCATACCACACAGTCAATGGAAACACCTGTACACTTGACGGAGATTATGTAGTCTCCACAACCTATGCCTAAGGTGCAAGAACAGGTGGCTGACATGCCAGTCTTTCAGGTTGTACCAGTTCAGCCCGCCACCTTTCAACAGCCTATAGCTGGTTCTAATGGGCAGGGAAGCAACCTACAGGCTATGCAACAGGTCTTCCCACCACCTTCAGTACACCCTGGCTATTTTGGAGGTGGATCGGTATTTCAGAGCATGGCTGGTCATGCACCTGGAAATCAGTTTTACACGCTAGGAACAGTGTTTGGGGGTGCTCAAACGATGATGCCTAACCCCATGTATGGTGTCACGGGCATGCTACCAGGGTTTCAGAGCACTCAGGGCCAATTTGGGATGCCACAAGCAAATTTTGGTATGGCTGGAATTACAAATCAGCAGCCAAATATGGCATTTTCAGGTCAAGTTAATAGCGGCCAAGGAACACAGATGAACCCTAATAGTGTTCCCATGTTTCAGTCACTTCCATATGACAATTTGACGCCGCTGGAGAGGCCAACTCCGTACAAAGAAGGTGGCAAAGGAGTGTCATTCACGACCTTTACAGGGTTTGATGACAGGAAGAAGGCTCTTTCATTCCTCCAGCAGTTTGACAAGGCCTATGCAGGGGGAAACTTTACAGAGGCTTCAAAGGTCCGCAAGGCAGCCACTTTCTTGACAGGGAATGCGGGACAATGGTGGACAACTTTATTGCTTCAAGGGCAAGCTCCGTCCACATGGATTTACTTCAAGCAGATTTTTGCAGCAGCATGGTTATCTGATGACTTTGAAGCAGATGTCATGACAGAATGGCACCAGCTAAATGCTGCCACTTGCAGAAATCTGGATGATTACAATCGGAAGTTTTGGAAAGCTCTACTTCCAGTAACTTCCTATAGGTTTGTGCCATTGACAGAACAGATTGAAAAATACTGTTGTGGCCTACCCAAAGGATTGAGAAAATACTGCACGAAGACAAAAGTCACTACTTTGACGCAGCTCATCGAGGTAGCAAACACTGGCAATGGTTTGCTCAAGGGAGAAGATTGTGAATTTAACACTGGCGTCAAGGCAGGATCAGGCAAGAAAAATTCAGCCAAGAAGCACGTTCCCAATGAGACTCCTAAAGGGACTCAGGAGTCGGCCAACGCAGGGAAAGACAAAGCTACGGCTGAATCAGAAAAAGGACCAGCAAAGAAATGGAAAAGACGTTTTCCTCGCAAGTCAGAAGAGCAAAAGAAGGTCCTAAGGACAGAGAACAAATACTTTATATGTGAGCAGCCTGGCCACATTGCTTACAACTGTCCTACAAAGAAAAGGCCAGCTGATTCTGAAGACAAGGAGGACAGGAAGGGAAAGAAGCCCATGGCTGGTCTAGTGCCAGATATGGTGGGCGACAAGCCAAATTCAGATGCAAGTGAGCTTTGCAGAGCATGGGGAAAGGTTAGGGATCAAACAGTGCTTATCTTCTTTGATCCAGGTGCCAAAGCCAACTTTATTTCCCCAGAATTGGCTTCAAAGTTGGGAATCAGACCTGAAGAGATGGGGTATACAGCAGAGGCAGGTTTGGCATGTCCTGGCCATACAGAGGCTGTGACGCCCATCATTGGAAAGTTGCGTCTACATATCCAGTCCTATGTAGATGCTGAAGAATTTTACATCATGCCACTGGACGGATGTGATGTGTTGTTAGGTATTCCTTGGTTATTTCGTGTACAGGGAATCATGGATGCCTACAACAAAAAGATCACTGTACAGAGCAGGGGAAAGACTCACATTCTGGATGTAAAGCTTAAAGGGGAGTCTATTCCTACTGTATCAGCTTCTGTTATTACTTCTGTAATGAAAAAGCATCTTTCTGCGTACTTGGTTTTTGCACGTGAAGTGTCAGATTGTGATGAATCAAATTTATCTGTGCTAGATAAAGAAAGGTCAATGTTTTTACAACAGTATAGTGACTGCTTTTCCGATTCATTACCGTCTCAATTACCGCCAGAGAGACCCGAGGACCATGCGATAGATTTGGTGCCAGGCAGTAGCCCACCAAATAAGCCTCCGTACAGGGTTAGTGCGGCTCAGCAGAAAGAGATAATGGGCCAAGTACAGGAGTTGTTAGAAAAGGGGCTGATTCAGCCCAGTTCATCTCCATTCTGTTCTCCAGTGTTGTTGGTGCAGAAAAAGGATGGCTCATGGCGTATGTGCATCGACTACCGTGCACTGAACAAGAATACCATCAAGAATAGGTTCCCTATACCTAGAATTGATGATATTATGGACAAATTAGAAGGAGCAGCTATGTTTAGCAGGATAGATCTAAAGAGTGGGTATCATCAGATCCGCATTAGATCAGAGGATGTGCACAAGACTGCTTTTAGAACAACGTTTGGCCTTTACGAATTTTTAGTGATGCCCTTTGGTCTCACAAATGCTCCTGCTACGTTCAATAGGATGATGGACAGAATTTTCCGTCCACACCAGCAGTTTGTTGGTACATTCTTTGATGACATGATAGTCTACTCAAAGAATGAAGAGGAGCATAGGCATCACTTGGCCATTGTGTGCAAAGAGCTACGCAGTCATAGGTTGCTCATCAATGCAAAGAAAAGTGAGTTTTTTCTGGAAGAGATTCACTTTCTGGGACACATTGTCTCAAAGGATGGTGTCAGAATGGATCCTGCAAAAGTCGAAGCGATCAAGTCATGGCCAAATTTGAAGACGGTGCATGATGTCCGAAGCTTCTTGGGACTATGCTCCTATTACAGAAGGTTTATCCGAAATTTCGCTGAGATTGCTTCACCTTTACATGCTCTTCAAAAGAAGGCAGTCACCTTTAGATGGACACAAAAAGAGATTTCAGCTTTTAATCTCTTAAAGGAAAAGATGACTTCGGATCCAGTCATTGTGTTGCCAGATCTTAGGAAGTCATTTGTGGTCCAGTGTGATGCCTGCGGTAGTAGCATTGGTGCTGTG
This sequence comes from Adiantum capillus-veneris, assembly GCF_014529385.1. Taxonomy (NCBI): domain Eukaryota; kingdom Viridiplantae; phylum Streptophyta; class Polypodiopsida; order Polypodiales; family Pteridaceae; genus Adiantum; species Adiantum capillus-veneris. The sequence continues at coordinate 57,907,206 of NC_140947.1, forward strand.
CTAATGCAAGATGGCAGGGTAGTAGCCTATGAGAGCAGAATTTTGCAAGGGCCAGAGATGACCATGCAGGTCTATGAGAAAGAATTACTGGCTGTGATTCATGCGCTCTTAAGTTGGAAACACTACCTGCTAGGTGCAGATTTCGTTGTCCAAACGGACCATCAGACCTTGCGATACTTCTTGACACAGACAAAGCTATCTGAAAAGCATATGCGATGGGCAAATATCTTGTCCATGTTCCATTTTCAGATTGTGCATGTGGAAGGCAAGAAGAACGTTGTGGCTGATGCCTTGTCAAGGAAGCCACAAATTTCAGCTGTGTCGATTCCTTATCATCATGAACTTGATGATATGAGAGAACAGTATGCAAATGATGAAGATTTTGCAAGGGTCTTCGAGCAGCTAATGGATGGACAACGTCATGAACACTATCTTCTCAAAGATGGGTTCATGATGATGCATGGCAGATTGTGTGTCACAAAGCCATTGCGACGCAAAGTTATGGAAGAGAGTCATGTCCCACCGTATGCAGGGCATCGTGGTATTGATGCTACAGTTAAAGCGGTTGAGACATTCTTCTATTGGCCTACATTGAGAAGGGATGTGGATGCCTTTGTGCGAGAATGCCTAATATGCCAAAAGGTCAAGTTTGACAGGCAAAAGGCACCAGGGTTATTGCAACCCCTACCTATTCCAGATAAACCATGGGAAAGTATTGCTATGGATTTTATCTTTGATCTTCCAAGAACGCAGACAGGAAATGATGGTATTTGGACCATTATTTGCAGATTCAGCAAACAGGCTCATTTTATTCCTGTCAGGAAGAAGATAAAGCCAGATCAGATGGCACGCTTGTTTATGAGCAATATTTTCAAGTATCATGGCATGCCACAGTCGATTATCAGCGACCGTGATCCACGCATGACAAGTTTGTTCTGGAGAGGCTTGTTTGAGAATATGGGTACCACGCTCAAATTCTCTTCGTCATTTCATCCTCAAACAGATGGGCAGTCAGAAGAGGCAAATTCTACTGTCCTAGATCTGCTGAAGTGCTATGTGTCAGAGCATAAAGGAAAGTGGGAGCAGTATTTGCCATTGGTGGAGTATGCATACAATAATACAGTGCATTCATCAACTGGCAAGGCACCTTTTGAGATAGTTGAAGGTGGCAAGAAAGTTCCTCCCATACTGCATACAAAGGATAAGATATTTGAAGCAGATAAGTATGTTCAAGACATGGATGAAATGTACAAGAAGGTCAAAGTGGCCTTAGAAAGAACTCAGGCAAAGCAAAAGAAAGCAGCTGATCGTCACCGTCGTGAAGTGGTATATTCACTTGGTGATTGGGTGCTTCTACGGTTTGAAAAGGCAAGGTTAAAGAAGATGAAGGGCAAGGAAAGACTGTTTCCAAAGCTCAGCATGCGTTACTATGGGCCTTTTCAAGTATGCGACATAATCAGTGATGTTGCATATAGGCTGAAATTGCCTGACAGTTGGAAGATTCACAATGCGTTTCATGTGAGTCTTCTCAGACCCTATGTGGGTGATGTGCCAGAAGCTATTCCAGCTGAAGATCAGCCGGAAGTCGAGGAACTTGACGAGATCTTAGTCCCTGAACAGATTTTGGCACACAAAGAAAGGAAAGTGAAAGGCAAGGTTGCTAGGCGTTACTTGGTAAAGTTCAGAAACTATCCACCAATGGATGCTAAGTGGATCGAAGAAGGTGAACTTGCAGAGTCACCAACTGTGTTATCACTTTACCTGGAAGCCTTCGATTTGCAACCTACCTTGACCCCTTGAGTTTCAAAGCTAAGTGGATTGTCAGTGTGGCAATGACTTCTGAAACAAATGATGTACATGGTATTTAAAGTGAGCTCAAATCAAATACCTGTTACATGAATGTTAGAGCTGTACAGATTGTCAGTTTGGCAATTGCTCTTATGGAATGTCCAAAAGTTTGGTTAGTGCTATAGAAGTGAGTATTTCTTGTCAGTCTGTCAAGGATACAGTGATTGCTTCTATTAAAGAGTACATGTGTAACTGCATTCTTAAACTGTCGGTTTGGGTATGCTCGCAAGTGTTACGGGATCCAACGTGTACTATAAGACAGTGGCAAAATGTGCAGCTACCATTTTGTCATTGGAAAGTTAGTGACTCAAAGCAATGGCAGAGTGCGAAGCTACCACTATGTCATTGGGACAGGGTTCACACGCAGGCAATACATGAGTCGACGAGGTGTTGAATACACCAGGGTTGACAATGAGCATGTATGTGTCGTATATGTGTCGACAGGTGTTGAATACATCAGTGTTGACAGTAAGCATGGACGACATAGATGCAAACGAGGACGTTTGAGATTTCAAGAGGGGGGTATGTCACCAGCGTGTGACTACTATCTATCCTTTTTGTTGATTTCTTTCTTATTATCTATTTACTTTCACTTTTTGGAAACACCCCTCGGGAAATCTAACTGCCCTGCATTGCATAGCTAGTGTGGAACTGTCCAGAGGGAGTCCGGGCCTGAGGGCAAGAGAGCACTAAGGTTGGACAAGGACTATGGTTAGCCAAGTGGGGTCATTGACTAGCCAAAGTGGAATCCTTTGGTACAGAGGCTACATTTCAGTTCTGGATGTGGCCGCAGTGTACAAAGAGGGTCGGATGACCTAGAAAGATACAATGGCAGCATCTCCTAAAATTTAGGGAACTGCTATTTTGGGACCTGAAAATGTCTTCGCGTCATTACGTGCAGTTTGACATGGGGATCATTTTGTTACTCTGTGGCCAAGTCAACAGAGGCTGCAGGTGAGATATTTTTAGACCCGAGGGTCTAAAGCGGGAAAATGCACAAATGAGTGACACTTGGCACTTTGAGGCCAGTTTACTACTTATAGAGAAGGCAAAAACGTGATTTATAGTTGGGAGGCTCATTTTGCAAGTCTCTGTCACAGGTTAAGAGCTATGGAGTGCTTGCTTTCCCTCTTATGCACAGTGCGGTGCCAGGAGTGATGCCCTGCACGCTACGCACTGCCCTCTCTCTCCCCTTTGGCAGTATGTTATGCCCCTCTAGTGGGCTCTTCATTTGACCAATGTACAGTTGTGTGGGTTCATGCGCGATTGCCGAGGCAAGAGCCTCTTGCACAGGTACTGGATTAGCTAGCGGCTAATCCCCCCGCAGGTACAGGTGAATTCGGAGAGGTTTCACGCCAGAAATCTCGTCCGATTCAAAGGGCAAGTAGCCCTACAGGTGCGGGAGCTCGAGGACTTGCTAGGGATGCGACCGGCACGCGAAACGGAGCCCGAAACAGTGAATTACAGCCTGCTGTGTATTTTTGCAGGTTTAGGGTTTTGGCCCTAAACGGACCCTAATACCCCCAGGAGGTTCGGGGACGCAAGGGGACCACTGTACAGGCGATCTGGCGCATTTTCAGGGCTGAAAACAGAGAATTCAGCGTGCTGCAGATTCTCGCCAGGTTTTGCAAAGTGCCCGTATGCGTCGGGAAAGTCAGTCAATGCGTGGGAATACTGACCGTGAAGGGTTCTAGTACAGTTATGCTGCCGAAATCGGGCTGGAACAGTGGAAATTCAGCCGAGTTTGTGCGGGGCAGCTTGTAGGAACCACAGCGTTTATTCCCTCTTTTGAACAATAAAGAAATACCGAAAGGGGCGCCTAAGTTAGGGGCCAATCTGGTGTCCGTCTACTCATACAGGTGCAATCTAGCAGCCTGTATCCCTCTCCCCTTTGTTGTGTCTTGAAAGTACAGGTAAAATAGACGACTAATAATGGGTGAAAGCTAAATCAAGGTTTAAAGTAAAGTCTACCGCCCTTTTTGGATTGAACAGGCCGGTTTCACATACACTTGCACGTACGGTGTCCATACACTTTGTTTGTGATCATAGCACTTTCCATTAAGAACGGAAGGCTCTCCCTTCCATAAGAACTAAAAGGAACCTTGAGCACAGTTCGGAGCACTCATCTTGAGCAAAGCGCAAACAATCTTTCCGCTGCACCTAACATTGGTATCAGAGCTTTGGCAGTGTTCTGTATCACTCAAGGAAAGAACCACAAGAACCAGAAGAATTTTTTTTTTGCTTGTTGAGGTCGCACGAACCCAAGTTCGCTGGGCGTGTCGATTCCTAATTGTGTTTTGTTGAAGAGTGACAGGAATCCCAACAAAGAAGGGCTTGTCCAGCCTCCCCTTGTGTCTCTTTTCACTCATTGAGAGCGGACTGTGCACTTAGCAGCCGGCCAATCGACGTGAGGTGGAAAAAAGCAACCTTGGTGTGAGTGCAAGGCCGCCAAGGGGTGCGTCCACGGAAAGGAGTAGAACTCGAGTGAAGAGAAGATCCTTCTCAAACGTGATTGGCAAGCGAAAGAAAACCTCAAGACCCTCAAGAACCCTAGTTCCTCGTGAACTTAAGAACCCAAGACCACAAGAACCCACAAGAACCCACGACTTCAGAATGGTCGTCACTCGAAGCGAATTGGATACTTCGCTTGGAGGTGATGAGCATGAGAGAGGCGAAGAAGAATTTTCCCTACCAGGAGGTTTTTCCGACCCTCCCCCTTTCCCATCTACGACACCGATTGCACTAACTCCAATGGAGGAGTTGAAGCTATTGTTTATGGAACAGAATTTACAACGTGAAGCAAGAAATGCAGCCATAGCGCGTGAGCGCGAGCAAGCAAGCTTGGAAGCCAAAGAACGACAAGCCAAATTAGATTGTGAGCGCGCAGAAAGACAAGCAGAGAACATAGCAAGACAAGCAGAATATGACCGCGAGACCAAAGCAAGAATGCAAGAGATGTTGCGACTCTTTTCTCAAATGCAGGTACAGATTCAACAGGATCGGGAAAAGGAGACTCTCTCAGTCTCTTCTTCTCCAAAGGATTTGCATGATTGTGTGAAGCATGATGATGATTTGTTTGACAATGATTTGCATGATGATTTGGATGACAAAGATAAGCATGATGATTTGAATGACAATGATAAGCATGATGATTTGGATGATAAAGACAAGCATGATGATTTGCATGATCAAGATGTGATTTCTCACAAGCATGATGAGTTGCATGAAAAGGATGTGATTGTTCAAAAGAAGGATGATGTGTTAGTTGATGCTTTTTCTAGCGAAGCTAACCTCGTTGTAGATTCGATCAATCACGAAGAACCGATCTTGGCTTTCGAGTCGAGGTCGAAAGAACCCCCACAAGACGATTCGATCATTCAGGAAGAAGCAATCTTGGCTCTCAAGCCTAGGTCCAAAGAACCCTCACAGGAAGTATTATCTGTTCGCATGATTGATACGCACGCATTGTTCGAATGTTCCATTCGTGATCGTTTCCTGTATTTTAGTCAGCATCGTTATGTGATCCCTTTTCCTAGGCATGACATATTGTATGTTGAGCACGTTTCTCTCATGGATGAGCACGAATGTATGTGGATTTTTCATGAAAAGCTGAAAAGTATGCATGTAAGGAAGTCACCTTCCATGTCTCTTCCTTGGCATGACACATTCGCAGAAAGAGCACATGACAGTATGAGCACCAAGCATGGGCATTCCCATTGTGAATTGCCACAGTTGATTGCTCTAGATCATAAAAGAAAGATTCGATCTCATTGTTTGCATGTGTTTGATGAACTGGTTGTTACTCCGTCTCTATGTTCATCTACATTGCATACACAGTCTTTAGAGAAGACAAGATTTTTTCCATTCACTTTACATGAAATAGGTATGTTCATGGTTTTGTATTGGAAATGGTTTCAGGAATTTTCAGCCAAGGAGATTCTTGAAGAAGAAAGAAGTATGACTCTCGACGAAGTTGAAGCATTGAATGAGCCACAGAAGCCTTTGTGTCGCTTTCGGCGCGGCCCAAAGAAGCACGCGTTGCAGACCTTTATGAAGTTCAAGTACCGCAAGACCCACACATCCGAGAGGGCCGGCGACGAGTCCCTTCCAGGATTCCGGATGCTATTGGCGATCTCCCTCGACGCCATACAGTTCGGTACTAGTATCTCACTTTGAAAAGGAGGGGATGTCACGTGACACATCCAACCCTATGTGTCCGTGGACAAGCTACATCATGATCAGGGTTCAATCAGTCCAGTCAAGTCTAGATTAGAAGTGATCTGACAGTTTTGTGAGTCTATTCGTAGACCGTGCATGCCCAGTCACTTGGTATAGATGCATATCCTCTGGTTGCACACAACATGATCATCAGTATTCCCTTCAGAATCCATCAGATTCAGTCAGGGGAATTTTCCTCTGCATTTAGCCTATTTTCTCTATTTTCTCTCCCTTCCATAAGAACTAAAAGGAACCTTGAGCACAGTTCGGAGCACTCATCTTGAGCAAAGGGCAAACAATCTTTCCGCTGCACCTAACATTGTGCTACCTTTTCATCTGGAGTAAGCTTAGGTTTAGTAATTGTGTTAGCCTTACCCTTAGATTCATTGGAAGAATTCTTTTCTGAGAGACTGTTGGAAGATTGGTTAGAAGAGTTACCATTCTTACCATTCTTACCGTTCTTACTGTTCGGAGGGTTCTGAGAGTCTGCGAGGTACTTGTGGAAGTCTTGTTCTCCTTAGGCTTTCCCTTGTTGTGCTTCATCTCCTGCGCGAGAGCAATCGCTACCGCCTTGTTGAGATCGATTGGATCGAGCACCTCGACATCGTACTTGATATACTCGTCCAATCCATAAAGGAATGCCTCTTTGCGTTCATCATCCGACTTGCGTAATTAGGTACTTAGCTGCAAAACACGATCAGAAAAAGACATAACCGGGATACCATTTTGCTTGAGAGCGCGCCAATCGTCCTTCAATCGTGCGAGGTACTGAGGTGGCATAAACCGCACCTTGAGCTTGTCTTGAAAATCAGCCCAATTGAAGGAAAGGGGCGTGAATTCGTCGGCTTCCTCTAGGTGCGCGGCTAATTGTGCCTCTTGCCATGCGTGGTACCAATTAATGGCATCACCGGCAAGGTACATGGCTGCCGTCAAAACTTTGCTATTTCCTGTCTTCTTAGTTGTCGCAAAATAAGCATTAAAGTGATGCAACCAAGAATGAATAACCGTAGCATCCATCTTACCATCATACTTACTGAAAGTCAACTTCGCTGTGACTGGATGGTTGAAATCCGCATCGTGGCTTGCGCAACTTGAGGAACTCCCACGATCTTTGGCTGGTTCGGACTTCGAGGTAAGCACTTGTCGAACCAATTCTTAAGTGCGTAGTTCTCTTTGAGCCTCACGCTTGATCTCCAAGGCCACTCTTTGAGCTTCACGCTCGGCCTTTCTTTCTGCTTTTCTTTCGTTTCGTTCATCGCGCTCACGTTCTAAAGCAATGCTATTTGCTTCTTGTTGTGCCAACGCAATTCGATTCGCTTCTTGTTGTTGGGCCATCATGTTCATGCGAGTCTCTTCTTGTTTGGCCATCATATCCATCATCTGCTTGACCATTGCTTCCATAGGGTTTGGTACACTTTGTGGCGTAGATGGCGAAGGGGGAGGGTCGGAAAAATCTCCTGGTGAGGAAAATTCTTCGTCGCCTCTCTCATGTTGATCATTTCCAAGCGAAGTATCCATTCCGCTTCGAGTGATGACCATTCTGAAGTCGTGGGTTCTTGCGGGTTCTTGTGGTCTTGGGTTTTTAAGTTCACGAGGAACTTGGGTTCTTGTGGGTCTTGGGTTCTTGGGTTCTTGAGGGTCTTGAGGTTCCTGAGGTTTTCTTTCGCTTGCAAACCGCGTTTGAGAAGGATCTTCTCTTCACCCGAGTTCTACTCCTTTCTGCGGGCGTATCCCTTGCTTTTTCCCACCTCACGTTGATTGGCCGGCTGCTAAGTGCACGGTCCGCTCTCAATGAGTGAAAAGAGACACAAGGGGAGGTTGGACAAGCCCTTCTTTCTTGGGATTCTTGTCACTCTTCAAAAACACGATTAGGAATCGACACGCCCAAGCGAACTTGGGTTCGTGCGACCGCAACAAGCAAAAAAAATTCTTGTGATTCTTTCCTTGAGTGATACAAAACACTGCCGAAGCTCTGATACCAATCTTAGGTGCAGCGGAATGAATGTTTGCGCTTTGCTCAAGATGAGTGCTCTGAACTGTGCTCAAGATGAGTGCTCCGAACTGTGCTCAAGGTTCCTTTTGTTCTTATGGAAGGGAGAGCCTTCCGTTCTTAATGAGAAATGCTATGATCACAAACAAAGTGAATGGACACTGTGCGTGCAAGTGTATGAGATTGAGAGATAGAGAGAGAAGAGAGATACGACACCCGAGACGTTGTAAAACCCTCCTCCGAAGGCCCCACTCTCGTCGGCGAGAGTGGTCTACTTATGATTGCACAATCTGGTACAATGGTGATGCATGAGACTGATGCAAGTCTAGGCTATGTTGACGATGACGACGGGGATGACGAGACCGACCTAAGGGCTGAAATCTGCAATCTTTCTACTACTGTCCAAAAACGCTATGGGCTGAAATCTACGACTAGTCCAAAAACACTGATTTTGGGGGCTATTTTTGTCGGTCTTTGACACTGAAAATTTGCAGGTTTAGGGCTGAAAACTGAGGTTTCTTTATGCTGAAAACTGATGGTCTTTCCGGGCTGAATCTGCTACTTCTTTAGGGCTGAATTTTCAAGTCTTTCATTGCTGAAAATCTGCAGGGCTGAACTTGCAAAGGCTGAGAACTTCAAAAACGCTAGGGCTGCATATCTGCTTCAATCCAAAAACGCTATGTGCTGGGGTTTCTGGCGATGATGTTGAGTGAAAACGCTAGGGAAACTCTTGGAAAAACGCTATCTGATGGGGTTCCTGTGGCGATGATGATGATGCAACAAAGCTAGGCTGGAAGGTATGGCGATGACCTGGATGGAAACGCCAAGGTGCTGAGTCCTTTGCTTGGAGGGGAGACCACCAAGTTCTTGTTGAGAAGTTGGCTGCTGAGCTTGGCTCCTGTTGCCTCTTCTGTCAAATAGTGCTAGCTCTAGTTTGCTTATATACAAACTTAGCAAAATTGCCCTACTTACTTTCCAACAAAAGCACTTAAAAATAATAAGTGAAAAATGTCAAAAATAGGGAAAATAGGCTAAATGCACTGTTAAATTCCTCTGAAGGATTTTGATGGGAATGCTTATGATCATGCTGTGTGCAACCAGAGGATATGCATCTACATTAAGTGTCTGGGCATGCACGGTCTACGAATAGACTCACAAAAGTGCCAGATCACTTTCTATTCTAGACTGACTTGACTGATTGAACCCTGATCATGCTATAGCTTGTCCACGGACACATAGGGTTGGATGTGTCACGTGACATCCCCTCTTCGTCTCGAAAGCATGTCACACAAGATTTGCATGATGATAAGCATGATGATTGGAATGATAATGATGAGTATGATGATTTGGATGACAAAGATAAGCATGATGATTTGCATGATCAAGATGCGATTTCTCACAAGCATGATGATTTGCATGAAGATGACGTGATTGTTCACCAGGATGATGGTTTAGTTTATGCTTTCTCTAGTGAAGCTAACCTCATTGCAGATTCGATCAATCACGAAGAACCGATCTTGGCTTTCGAGTCGAGGTCCAAAGAACCCCCACAGGACAATTCGATCATTCAAGAAGAACCGATCTTGGCTCTCGAGCCTAGGTCCAACGAACCCTCACGAGAAGTATTATGTGTTCGCATGATTAATACGTACGCATTGTTCGAGTGTTTTATTCGTGATCGTTTCTTGTATTTTAGTCAGCGTCTGTATGTGATCCCTTTTTCTAGGCATGACATAGTGTACGTTGAGCACGTTTCCCTCATGAACGAGCACGAATATATGTGGATTTCTCATGAAAAGCTGAAAAGTATGTATTCTAGGAAGTCACATTCCATGTCTCTTCCTTGGCATGACACATTCGTAGAAAGAGCACAAGAAAGTATGAGCATCAAGCATGGGCATTTCCGTTGTGAATTGCCACAGTTGATTGATTTAGATCAGCACGACAAGATTTGAGCTCATTGTTTGCGTGTGTGTGGTGAACGGTTTGGCACTCCGTCTCTTTGTTCATCTACATTGCATGCACAGTCTTTGAGGAAGACAAGATTTTTTCCAGTCACTTTACATGGAATAGGTATGTTCATGGTTTTGTGTTGGAAATGGTTTCAGGAATTTTCAGCCATGGAGATTCTTGAAGAAGAAAAAAGCATGACTCTCGATGAAGTTGAAGCATTGAAGGAGCCACAGAAGACTTTGTGTCGCTTTCGGCGCGGCCCAAAGAAGCAAGCGTTGCAGACCTTTATGAAGTTCAAGTACCGCACGACCCACACATCCGAGTGGGCCGGCGAAGAGTCCCTTCCAGGATTCCGTATGCTATTGGCGATCTCCCTCGACGTCATACAGTTCGGTACGAGTACCTCACTTTGAAAAGGAGGGGATGCCATGTGACACATCCAAACCTATGTGTCCGTGGACAAGCTACAGCATGATCAGGGTTCAGTTCAGTCAAGTCAATCTAGAATAGGAAGGGATCTGGCACTTTTGTGAGTCTATTCGCAGACCGTACATGACCAGTCACTTAATGTAGATGCATATCCTTTGGTTGCACACAGCATGATCGTAAGCATTCTCATCAGAATCCATCAGAATCCTTCAGGGGAATTTTCCAGTGCATTTAGCCTATTTTCCCTATTTTTGACATTTTCCACTTACTATTTTAAAGTGACTTTTGTTGGAAAGTAGGTAGGGCAAATTGAGTAAGTTTGTATATAAGCAAACCTAGACTAGCACTAATTGGCAGAAGAGGCAGCAAGAGCACCACTGCTCAACAGGCAATTTCTCAGCAAGAATCCTTGGTGGCATATTTTCCTCCAAGCAAGACTCCCAATCATTGGCGTTTTCACCAAGCACTCACCTCAAGAAGACCATCAGCCCTAGCGTTTTGACCAGCCCTTAGCTTGGCAATTCCAGCAAGGCTCCTCAGCAAGCAAGTGCTTAGCAAGAGCAGCGATTTGCACCCTTGTGACTTGCGTTTTTCAGCCAGTCATACCAGCGTTTTTGCAGCGTTTCTGGACAGCAGCAGAGCAGTGATTGTATGACAACAGTCCAGCATTTTCAGCCATAAGAAAAATAGCGTTTGTTGCACACGAAGACACAATAGAGAGCCACTATCCGCAAGTGACAGTGTGCTTTTGCATGGCACACTGCTTGAACAACCTTCTAAAAGACATCTGGGGGTGGGAGTTGTTTTCTTGCCTTTTCCTCTCTTGGTGATCTCGATCCATTTCTTGGCCTCGTCCGCTTTTTGTTGGGTCTTTGTAATAACCTCCACCCAGGAAGTCCTCGTTTCTTTGTGTTGCTCCTCCCCGTCTTTGATGGTCCGCATTTGTTCTTTGATCGTGTTGAGTTCGTCAACTATTGAGGGTTGAAGCTCTCTCTCTTCGAGAGTGTGTTGTGATCACACCCCTGCAAGTTCCTATCTTAAGTAACGCTATCTCCTCATCTTTGGCGGTCACTAGATCCTCAAGTGTATTTATCGTGCTTGCTTGAATTGATACGTGTTCTTCGAGTGTCTTGATTGTGCTTAGGAGGTTGCAATTAATCTTGTTAATGATCTCGCCCATCTCTTCTTTGAATTTTTGAATGGCATCCTCCAAAGATTCGTAATTGCCATTTTGCTTCTTCATGTTTGAGAACTGCAATAGGAGAGGGAGAGAGAGAGAGGGAGAGTGTTCTTGAGAGTGGGAAATCTACCATATGTAAATAGGTGTTTCCACATTATGCATACATGCTCATTCCACATTTATTTACATATAGGCGTTACCACATCATGCATACATGTGCATTCCACACTTGTCTACAATTGTTTCCCAAATTTCTGAAACTTCTGTGCTCCTTGCAGAAAATCCCGAATTTCTGAAAATTCTGAAATCCCCCAATTTCTGAAACCGGCCCGTAGGGCGGTAGGCGTTGGCTTTCACCCGAAATTCTTTACTTTAAACACACACACACACAGAGCACTTGCAAAGGAGACCTGTAACGGGAATTAACACTTAAGCACACACACGGCTCGGAAGCTAGAATGCTCCTAGCATACGCCGACAACCTGTAGGCCCCAAAGTTGGCGCCCCTTTCGGTATTTCTTTATTCTTTAGGAGGGTAAAGTACAAAGAAGAGTCCTGGGAATCCTTTGACTGTATCCCACTAGATACCGCCTGTTTTGGCCAAATTTCGGCAGCATAACAGCCCCACAACTTGCGCGAAACCATTCCCCTGCTGGAACTCGCTTCTACTGGCATATACCCTCTGATTCCTGTCCAAAAACAGTAAAAACCGTTCCCTAAATTTTAGGAGATGCTTCCGTTGGGCTCCCACTGGTCTCCTGACCATCTATCCTCATTGGGACCGCATCCAAAAGTGCAATGTGGCCCAACTGTTGGATACTTTTTGTTGGGAGTCCCACGTTGACTTTACGCCTTAATTGAGTTCACTTCCTAGTATCCACCAACTTGCTAAGTGCGACGGGGGGGAACTATATGATCTTGCTCTGAGCCTAGACATCCTCGTACCATACGAATTCCAGTGCCGACCACTTCCCGTCTACGGGTGAATCTACCGTTCACATTGGCCATACAATGTCCGACCGTTTGCTGCTTCAAAAAGAGGGTCTCAAAACAAATAAAATAAACCCCATTGGAAAGAAACCAACAACCAAGGTTAGCAGTTGCCACATCTCTGTGACATGGTTAATAACTGCCACGTCCTCGTGACATACCCCCCTCTTGAAATCACAAACGTCCTCGATTGCATACCATAAATACACGCCACTGATGATCTTGTTCTATTAACACTCTTTTATCATCGCATGTATCCGCAAGAAAGGTCGTAACATACATAGATACAAATGGCTTAATGAGGCCTTCATACTTTTGCCATTTCCATCTATGGCACTGAATTCATATGTACATTTGATGTACTAGCTCTATCATTACCCCTCCTTTGCACACATTGGATTGGGGCATAAGTAGGCTGTAACCCAAAGGCTTCAAGGTAAAGTTGCACTACATTTGGTGACTCTGACAGTTCATGCTCTTCCATCCACTTTGCATCCATAGGCGGATAGTTCTTGAACTTCACCAAATAGCGTCTTGCAACTTGTCCTTTAACTTTTCTGTCCTTATGTGCCAAAACTTGCTCAGGTACCAGGATCTCATCAAGTTCCTCAACTTCTGGCTGATCCTCAACTGGCATATCTTCTGGCACATCACCCACGAAGGGTCTTAGAAGACTCACGTGAAACGCATTATGAATCTTCCATGCATCAGGCAATTTCAGCCTGTAAGCCACATCGCTGATCTTGTCAAGCACTTGAAAAGGCCCATAGTAACGCATGCTGAGCTTAGGAAACAGCCGTTCCTTGCCCTTCATCTTCTTTAACCTTGCCTTTTCGAACCTTAACAGAACCCAATCACCAGGTGATAACAGCAATTCACGACGGTGACGATCAACAGCCTTTTTGTGCTTTGCCTGAGTCTTCTCCAAGGCAACTTTAATCTTCTTATACATCTCATCCATGTTCTCAACATATCGATCTGCCTCAAAGATCTTGTCCTTTCTATGCAAAATGGGAGGAACCTCTTTGCCGCCTTCAACAATCTCAAAAGGTGCTTTGCCAATAGACGAATGCACCGTATTATTGTACGCATACTCAAGCATAGGCAAATACTGTTCCGACTTGCCCTTATTATCTGACACATAGCATTTCAGCAGATCTAAGACAGTAGAATTAGCCTCTTCTGACTGTCCATCACTTTGTGGATGAAACGAAGACGAGAATTTGAGCGTAGTGCCCATGTTCTCAAACAATCCTCTCTAGAACAAACTGATCATGCGAGGATCACGATCACTGATAATCGATTGTGGCATACCATGGTACTTAAACACATTGTACATGAACAAGCGTGCCATCTGATCAGATTTTATCTTCTTCCTGACAGGGATAAAATGGGCCTGCTTGCTGAACCTGCAGATAATGGTCCATATATCATCATTCCCTGTTGGCGTCCTTGGAAGATCAAAGATAAAGTCCATAGCAATGCTTTCCCATGGCTTATCCGGAATCGGCAGTGGTTGTAACAACGCTGGTGCCTTTTGCCTATCAAACTTGACCTTTTGGCAAACTATGCATGCTCGCACAAAGGCATCCACATCTCTCCTCAAGGTAGGCCAATAGAAGAACGCCTCTACCGCTTTAACTGTTGCATCAATGCCACGATGCCGTGCATACGGTGGGACATGACTCTCTTCCATGACCTTATGTCGCAGTGGCCTAGTGACACAAAGTCTGCCATGCATCATCATAAAACCATCTTTGAGGAGGTAGTGCTCGTGATGTTTCCCCTGTTGTAACTGTTCAAAGATCCTTGCAAAATCTTCATCAGCAATATACTGTTCCTTCATGTCATCTAACTCATGATGATAAGGAATTGACACAGCTGAAATTTGTGGCTTTCTTGATAACGCATCAGCCACAACATTCTTCTTGCCTTCCACATGCATAATCTGGAAGTGGAACATGGAAAGAGTGTTCGCCCATCGCATATGCTTTTCGGATAACTTTGACTGTGTAAAGAAGTATCGCAAGGTCTGATGATCTGTTTGGACAACAAAATCAGCACCTAAGAGGTAGTGCTTCCAGCTAGAAAGCGCATGAATCACGGCCAAGAGCTCTTTCTCATAGACTTGCATAGTCCTCTCTGGCCCTCGCAAAATTCGGCTTTCATAAGCTACTACCCGTCCATCTTGCATTAGCATTGCTCCGATGCTAGTGCCACACGCGTCACACTGGACCACAAATGACTTCCTGAGATTTGGCAAAACAATAACTGGATCTGAAGTCAACTTTTCCTTTAAGAGACTAAAAGCTGAAATCTCTTTTTGGGTCCATCTGAAAGTGACCTCTTTCTTTTGCAATGCGTGAAGAGGCGATGCTATCTCTACAAAATTTCTGATAAACCTTCTATAGTAGGAACACAATCCCAAGAAGCTTCTGACATCGTGCACAGTCTTCAAGTCTGGCCATGTCTTGATAGCTTCGACCTTTGCGGGATCCATTCTAACACCATCCTTTGAGACTATGTGGCCCAGAAAGTGGATCTCTTCGAGGAAGAATTCACTTTTCTTAGGATTGACAAGTAACTTGTGACTGCGCAGCTCTTCGAACACAATGGTCAAGTGACGCCTATGCTTCTCTTCATTCTTCGAATACACTATCATGTCATCGAAGAACGTTTCAACAAACTGTTGATGCGAGCGGAAAATCCGGTCCATCATTTTGTTGAACGTGGCAGGAGCATTTGTTAGCCCAAACAGCATCACTAGAAACTCATAAAGACCAAATGTCATTCTAAACGCAGTCTTGTGCACATCCTCTGGCCTTATACGAATCTGATGGTACCCACTCTTAAGGTCTTTCCTGCTGAAAATTGCAGCACCCTCTAAACAATCGAGCATATCATCAATGCGAGGAATAGGAAACCTATTCTTGATGGTATTCTTATTCAACGCACGGTAATCAATACACATGCGCCATGAGCCATCCTTCTTCTGCACTAGGAGCACTGGGGAGCAAAAGGGTGAAGAACTAGGCTGAATCAGCCCCTTCTCTAATAACTCCTCAACCTGGCCCATAATCTCTTTTGTTGCGCCGCACTAACCTTGTAGGGAGGTCTATTTGGTGGGCTACACCCTGACACCAAATCTATCCGATGGTCCTCAGGTCTCTCTGGCGGCAATTGCGACGGTAATGAATCAGAAAAACAGTCACTAAACTTTTGCAAAAATGCTGACCTTTCTTTATCTAACACAGATAAATTTGACTGATCACTATTCGAGACATCACGTGCAAAAATCAAGTACACAGAAAGATGATTCTTTATTACAGAAGTGATAGCAAAAGCAAATACAATAGGGACTGACTCTCCTTTAATCTTAACATCCAAGATGTGAGTTTTGCCCCTATGCTGCACAGTGATCTTTTTGTTGTAGGCATCCAAGACTTCATGCACTCGGAACATCCACGAGATCCCTAACAAGGCGTCACAACCTTCCAGCGGCATGATGTAAAACTCTTCAGTGTCCACATACGACTGAATATGCAGACGCAGTTTTCCAATGATGGGAGTAACACACTCTGAGTGGCCAGGACATGCCAACCCTGCCTCTATTGTGTACCCCATCTCTTCAGCTCTGATGCCCAGCTTCATAGCTAACTCTGGTGAGATAAAGTTGGCTTTGGCACCCGGATCAAAGAAGATGAGTGCCGTTTGATCCCTAACTTTACCCCATGCCCTGCATAACTCATTGGCATCTGTGCTGGGCTGTCACCCACCATGTCTGGCACTAAACCTGTCGTGGGTTTTGGCTTCTTGCCTTTCTGATCTTCTTTATCCTCTGAGTCAGTTGGCCTTTTCCTTTGTGGACAATTGATAGAAAAGTGACCAGGCTGCTCGCATATAAAGCATTTGTCTCAGCCATTAGGACCTTCTTTTCCTTGAGCGACTTGCGCACAAAAGGCTTCCTTTTTTGTTTCTTTGCCTGCGCTCCAGAAGTCCCGGCTGAATCCTTGTCTTTGGTGGCCTTTTCTGATCCCTGTGACGCATCAAGAGCCATTTTCACAAAGGGCTTCTTCGCTGAATTTTTCTTTTGCTGCCCTCCTTTGTCACTGCTCGGAAATCCACTGTCCTCTCCTTTCAACAAGGCAAGACCAGTGTTTGCAACTTCCATAAGTTGAGTAAGGGTAGCCACTCTGTTCTTTGTACAGTAATCGCGAAGCCCTTTAGGCAGCCCACAACAGTACTTTTCTATCTGCTCTGTCAATGGCACAAATCTGTAGGAGGTCACTGAGAGTAATGCTTTACAAAACCTCCTATTGTACTCCAGCAAGCTCTTGCACGAAGCTGCTGTAAGCTGGTGCCAATCTGTCAGGACATTGGCTTCAAATTCATTTGATAGCCAAGCAGATGCAAACATTTGCTTGAAGTAAACCCAAGTGGCGGGTGCCTGTCCTTGCATTAACAATGTCGTCCACCATGTAAGCACATTGTCCTTTAAGAAAGTGGCAGCTTTCCTGACCTTCGAGGCCTTTGTAAAATTCCCTCCCGCATAAGCTGTATCAAATTGCTGGAGGAAAGTGAGTGCCTTTGTCTTGTCCTCGAAACCACTGAAGGTACTGAACTTTACTGCTGCACCACATTCTTTGTAAGCCTTCGGCTTCTCTAGTGCCCCCAAGTTGTCATACGGAAAGGTCTGCAACATGGGCACTGTACTAGGCATGATCGGCACGCCTTGGCCATTCACATTTTGCGTCAGAGGTGCGATAGCTGGCTGCTGTCCAGAAAAACCAGCCATGCCAAAATGACCCTGTGGCACCCCAAACTGGCCGTGGTTGCTCTGAAAACCCTGCTGCATGCCGATATTACCATACATGGGGTTTGGCATGATGCCTTGCATATCCCCGAACACTGTTCCTGGCATGTACGGCTGACTTCCAGGCGCATAACCAGCCATACTTGGAACACTGATCCACCCCCGAAATACCAAGGATGTACCGTGGGTGGTGGAAAAACTGAGTGCATAGCCTGGTATCGAGCTCCCTGTCCATTCAAGACAGCATGCTGGCTCTGAAAGGTGGCGGGCTGAACTGGCATAACCTGTGGAATAGGCGTTCTAGCCACCTGTTCAAGCACGGGAGGAACTTGCTTTGGAGCCCCCGACTTCGCAACATGCGAGTGTTCCCTTTCCTCCTGCGTCACATGAAGTACCCGGGCTTCAGCATCAACAAGCTCCGTATGCGGCGTAGGTTGCCTATTTTGCTGTTGCACTGGTGGCGCTTGCAAGAATTCCATAAACCTCGGATTCTACACCAGCTGCGAAAAGACATTCACCGCGGCAACTAATTGAGTCTTGAACGTATCATCCTCAAGTTGCCCAGTCATAAAGCCCTGTACTACTGGAGGGACATTCACGTTGACAGGAGGTACAGACTGACGTGGCCGTGAGCTCTCGCCAATCTCAAAAACCATAGGGATCTCTTGCCTGTCCTTTGAAGAGGAACCCTCTTCCATAATTCCCTTCCCCTTGTCGGCCATAGTGTAATCCCCGCGTTCGTGCACTGTGTGTCTTTACCCTAAACAATCTAGGCTCACTCTTTGAGGAAAAAGTGATTGATATCCCGGCGATGGAACCATGAAACCGGCCCGTAGGGCGGTAGGCGTTGGCTTTCACCCGAAATTCTTTACTTTAAACATAGACACACAGAGCACTTGCAAAGGAGACCTGTAACGGGAATTAACACTTAAGCACACACACGGCTCGGAAGCTAGAATGCTCCGAGCATACGCCGACAACCTGTAGGCCCCAAAGTTGGCGCCCCTTTCGGTATTTCTTTATTCTTTAGGAGGGTAAAGTACAAAGAAGAGTCCTGGAAATCCTTTGACTGTATCCCACTAGATACCGCCTGTTTTGGCCAAATTTCGGCAGCATAACAGCCCCAAAACTTGCGCGAAACCAATTCCCCTGCTGGAACTCGCTTCTACTGGCGTATACCCTCTGATTCCTGTCCAAAAACAGTAAATTCAGCACGCTGTATTTACTGGTTTTTGCCCTGTTTTCAGCCCCAAACAGTCCCCTAACTGTCCTCTGCCAGTGGGGCACGATTCCCAATGGTCTAGGCGTCCGTATGGCTGAAAAACAGTAAAATTACAGCGCATACACAGCGCTGATTTTGCACCTGTACGGTGAGGTTATGACCCTCACCAGTGCCTGCTTTGGAGCAGCAGCTAGCTACCACTGTTCCTGCTCAAGGAGGCTCTTGCCTTAGCACAAAAGCATGAACCCTCACAACTGTACATCAGTCAAATGAGTAGCCCTCTTGTGGGGCATCACATAACTGCACGTAGGGGAGAGAGAGGGCAATGTGTAGTGTGCAGGGCATCACTCCTAGCACCACACTGTACATGAGAGGGAAAGGAAGCACTCCATAGCTCTTAACCTGTGACAAAAACTGAAATGAGGCCTCTCCCAGCATAAAATTCAGCGCCACTTCTTCTGCAAGAGGAAAGTGCATGAAAATTCGACACTTGGCGCATTTACAAGCATTTCCCCGTTTCGGGTTCGCCGCTTAAAAATATCCTGACCGGTTGCCCAGTTGACTTCACGGTAGAGTTATAAAATGTTCCCCTAGCCATACCAGAGGTAATGACGCGAACACATTTCACGGCCCAAAATAGCAGTTCCCTAAATTTTAGGAGATGCTTCCGTTGGGCTCCCACCGGTCTTCTGATCATCTATCCTCATTGGGACCGCATCCAAAAGTGCAATGTGGCCCAACTGTTGGATACTTTTTGTTGGTAGTCCCACGTTGACTTTACGCCTTAATTGAGTTCACTTCCTAGTATCCACCAACTTGCTAAGTGCGACGGGGGGGAACTATATGATCTTGCTCTGAGCCTAGACATCCTCTTACCATACGAATTCCAGTGCCGACCACTTCCCGTGTACGCGTGAATCTTGTTAAGTATGGAGCCTGATTTACCCTTGTAATTTTCTGTGGTAAAAGTGCACATTTGTAAGGCCCCCATTATGAGGAGAAGCCATCGTGCGTGAAGGAAAATCACTCACCGGAAACCAAAATTTTCATGGACAAGAATCAGGGGCAACTTTAAAGGCCTCGGGGGCGGAGGCTCCCGAGACTTTTTTTTTTCGCTCCGCCCCCGAGACTTTTTTTTTTCGTCGGAATATTCTTCTTCGCCGGAATATTATGGCCGGCCGGCGGCCGGAAAGTGGTCGGAAAACAATCGGTCGGTTGGCCGGTGGTCGGTAGTCAATGGCCGATGGCCGGTGGTCGGAAGTCAATGGCCGGTGGCCGGTGGCCGAATTCAAAAGCGGACTTGTCTTCTCAAGGGCGGCCACACATGGGCGGATTGGAGGGTCTGATTTGGACTTATTCGCACAAGGGCGGCTACACATGGCTCTCTCTCATAAGAGAGGGCAACCCTTTTGGCCTATAAAAGGAGGCCATTTCTACACACATTTCATAGTGTGAAGTTGATGCAACAAGGTGAGTGTGAGGTGGTGAGAGTGAAGCAAGGCGGGAGCTCCATTAAGGGTATAATCCCTTTGTAAACTACTTCTTGTTTTGAAGTACTAAAGCCATTGAGTGGCTGCTTTCCCGTGGACGTAGCCCACATTGGGTGAACCACGTATATCGTGTGTACTCTCTCTCTCTCTCTCTCTCTACTCTATAATCTCGTGTATATAAATCTGTCTCTCTCCATTAAGTAATCTACTCAATTATCTATTTAGCTACGTCTTATTTCCTAACAAATCTACCGTTCACATTGGCCATACAATGTCCGACCGTTTGCTACTTCAAAACAAATAAAATAAACCCATTGGAAAGAAACCAACAACCAAGGTTAGCAGTTGCCACATCTCTGTAACATGGTTAATATCTGCCACGTCCTCGTGACAATTTCTGCAGCTAAATTCTGAATTTCTGAAATTTTCCACAGTTTCTGCAATTCCTGCAATTCTGAAAATTTTTGAAACTTTCCCCTAAACATTTCTGCTTCGACAACGGCAAGAAAAAGAGGGGAGGGGGGCGACAGAGAGAGGTCCCGCTGTTGCCGGCACATGCCCTAAAAGACACACACACACACACACACACACAGAGAAGAAGAAGAAGAAGAAGAAGAAGAAGAAGAAGAAGAAGAAGGACTTGTTTATGCCTATTGAAGAACCTTCTAATGCTGAATCGCGGAGAACTATACAAGACATACGAAATAGCTAATATACGAAACTGTCACGTGCACAATTAACCCTATGTGTATGTGCACAAGCTACTTCATGTCTAGGCCCTCGGTTTAGTTAGCTTAGGAAGTGTTCTGGCACTTTTGTGAGTCTGTTCGCAGACCGTGCATGTCCAGGCACTTAGAGTACATGCATATCCCTGGTTGCACACAACATGATTATCAGATTACCATCAGAACCCAACTGGAGCATTTTATAGTGCACAGAACCTATTTTCCCTATTTTAGCCAGTTTTCACTTATTATTAGTAAGTGACTTTGTTGGGAAACTGGGTAGGGCAATTTTGACAAGCAGCTTTATAAGAAACCTAACGCTAGTAGTTTCTGGCAGAAGAGGCAGCAGGGACCAAGTGTCCAACAGTGCACCTTCTCAGCAAGACTCCGCGGCAAGACAGCTAGCGTTTCATCATCAGATCAAGCCTATCGTTTTGCTACAAGATTCAGCCCTGGCGTTTTGCAGTTGCAGATCAGCCCTCTTGTTAGCAGATTCCAGCATTCAGCCTAGCGTTTTTACAGCTACAGCCCTAGCGTCTTTGCAACTTGTAGATCCCCTTGCATTTTGCAGATTCTCCACGATAGAACACTCAGTAGCTTCAGCGTTTTCAGTTTTCAGCATATAGACACCGTACCGTAGCCCCCAAACCTCGCAGATCTCACTTCCCGCAGCAGATCCTCGCCGCACAGTCAAATCGGACAGAGTTTGCAGATTCAGCCCGCTATTCGCAGATTTCAGTATCTCTGTTTTCAGCGCATCGTCGTAGCGTCGTCGCGTCGTCACCGACATAGAGTCAGAATTCAGCAGATATAAGATTTGCAGATTTCAGCCCTTAGCGTTTTCAGATTTCAGCCCGTCTCGTCTTCGTCCTCATCGTCGGCAAGTCCATTGCATTGTAGAGATTTGTGCAATCAATATTAGACCGCTCTCGCCATTCAGAGTGGGGCCTTTGGAGGAGGGTTTGACAACATTCTGGTGTCGTATTCTTCTCTCTCTATCTCTCAGTCTCAGTACCTTCATGCACAGTGTTTACCCACTTTGTTTGTGATCATTTGTACTCTCTCAACAAAGGAACGGAAGGCTCTCCCTTCCGTAAGTAAAGGAACCCTTGAGCACAATTCGGAGCACTCATCTTGAGCAAAGTTCAACATTCACTTCCGCTGCACCTTACAGAAACGAAAGCGACCAATGGAAATAGGTCAGTTTCTTACTCATTTAAATAAACTATTTCTTAGCGACGGCGACGACTTTTCTAAAGCCTTATTTCAGTTAGAAGAAGAAGAAGAAGAAGAAGAGGATTTTAACGTCGTAGGAAACTATTCCAAGAGACCTCAAAGATCTATCCGACTAGAGTTGAACTCAAGACCTGTTATTCAACTTGGAAATGGCATAACCAATCTACCACACTTGGGTTATAGAAAGAAAGGTTATGCCGTTTTCCTCTTTTTCTTCACACACACACACACACACACACACACACACACACACACACCAGAGAGAGAGAGAGAGAGAGAGAGAGAGAGAGAGAGAGAGAGAGAGAGAGAGAGAGAGAGAGAGAGAGAGAGAGAAGAAGAAGAAGAAGAAGAAGAAGAAGAAGAGAGTTTTAACGTCGTAGGAAACTATCCCAAGAGACCTTAAAGATCTAGCCGACGAGAGAGAGAGAAATGAAATGAAATGTTATATTAACGTCTTCAAAAGGCCATAGTGACCTATGAGACCCGAAAGTTACAAAGTGGTGGATCTGATACAAAGTCAGAGTAACAAAATAACCTAACAACAGTACAAAACAAAGATATATACTATGGGGTCCTAAGTTGGTCGATGTGAGCCAAGCAAAAAACTAAGCAAAAAATGGGCGGCTTGTTGGGATAGGTGAATCGCAAGAGATCTAGCATCGATTGTTGGCGAATCTCATCAATTTCCTCCATGGTTAGTAGTCTGACCGGGCGTCGTGCATGCCTGGCCAGCGTGCTCCGAATTTTCTGTTGTAGCCTTCGTCGATGCTGTGTAGTTCTTCGCAGTTGCGGATGCCTGGATTTCCCCAGTTCAATCGCTCGTTCAATCAGTGTGCCTCTGGTGTGAGACGAGGGGGAGCTCTGCTGTGGGAGTGGCTCTTGCGGCTGTCCCGTGTCTGCTCTGAAGAAGTCTGTGATCCGTCTTTGAGACTAGCTAGCCTCGCCATTCATCAGGCTATCTTTGTGTCTGCGCAGTTCGAGCAAGAACAAACCCAGACATCTCTGATCTTCGTATCCCATGACTCTTGAGAGTGGTCCAAAACCCTCTCTGAACAAGCAATGGAAGCGGCCTCGTATCTCGTAGTAGACGAGGCAGCGGCATGTATAGTGTAGCTCTGTCTCAGGTTCCATGTTACACAAGGGACATGGCCTGTCCTCTGCTTCTGGTACTCCGCTGTATCTCCTAGTCTCAATCCGCAACTGGTGAGAAGATGTGCGTAACTGGCCAATAGCACATCGTATCCCATGAGACAAGTGGGTATCCATGTATCTGGGTCTCGTCACAAAACCATCTTCCGTAAGCTGGAGAAGGTGGTCTCTGTAGAAAGCCATCTTCGTGCCCAATTCCTGTGCTGGTTGTATCCATGTCCTCCTAGTGTCTAGCTGGGTCAGGTCTTGGCGGATGAGCTTGGTGATCTCTGACTGTGTAAGAGTGAGAGATGGTGCATCCAATGAGTAATGGAATGGTGGCAGCCTGTCTATGCTGAACCCATGTGCCTGAAACCATGATGTCATCTCCCTATACTAGCATGTTGTATCTCCTTGTATGGCTAATTGTCGAGAGGATTCAAGTGCTATGCGAGCATATCTGTCTCTAGGAAGTTCCCATGTGCGGTTTATGAAGGAGACTAATCTGGTGAGCGTCTCCACCACTAGTGGGGGGGCCGCTAGCTCTGCTCGGATAATGGCCCGTGGTATTGATGCCTTGGCTCTAATGAGCCGCGAGATCATAGAGACGAGAGGTTTCTCCATGTTCCCCCATTCGTCTGTGTGACCCGGCCTCCCGTGGTGATCCAGTGAAGGTCCCCATATCTCGATTCCATAGAGCAATGCTGAAGCCACCAAGGTGTCAAAGAGCCAGAGCTTCGTTCGGGGCTCCTGAAACTGAACTTGTGAACACATCCTCTCCAATCTACCCAATGCTGCGTGGGCTCTAGTAAGTCTGGTCTCTGCTGCTCTTCTGAGTGAGAATGCAGGTCCGCTAAAAACCACTCCAAGGTAAGTGTAAGCGTCTGTGTACTCCACAATCTCTTGGCCGTATGTGAATGTAGGTGCTGACCTCCTGATCCACTGTGGGGTGGTATTAAACACCATAACCTTGGTTTTACCCAGGTTGACAGACAAACCACTTTCGTGGGCAAATGTATGCAAAGCATCCAATTGACGTTGCATTCCCTCTGGGGATTCGGAGATCAACACTATGTCATCAGCATATAACAAAAGTGGAATCCATGTCCCTGCCAACTGAGCACCTTTATCCCCATCGCTGTCAATGTAGTCAGAAACCTCATCCACATACATACCGAAAAGAGTAGGAGAGAGCAGGCAGCCCTGCTTCACCCCAATAGTGGAGTGAACCGGTGTAGAAAGTCCCTCCGGGGTGCGTACATGCCCTATTGATCTGTACAATGCCATGATCCCCCAAATGAGTTCTGTGGGTACTCCCATTTCCTGTAATCTGCGCATCAGTCTAGCTCTGGGTACTGTGTCGAAAGCTTTGCGGAAGTCCACAAAGCTACAATAGATCCGTCTCCCATGAGATCTGCCTTCCTCGATGATGGCCCTGAGTGTCAGGATATGGTCAAGAGTAGAGAAGCCTCTCTTGAATCCTGCCTGCCTAGTTGCACGTATTCCTTCCCTCTCTGCCCATCTACTCAGCTGTTGCTCAAGAATGGATGCATACAACCGTGCCAGTGTGTGCCCAATCATAATAGTGCGATAATTCCCAGGCTCCATGGGGTCTCTTGATTTGAAGATATGTACGATCGTAGATAGGCTCCAATTGTCCCGTAGGCCCTCACACATGGCACGGTTAAACATAACTGCTAGAAGCTCTGCTAGTAGGTCTTTGGCATGCATGAAATGCTCAGCGACTAGGCCATCATGATCAGATGCTCTCCCAGTCTTCATCCTGTCAATAGCTTTCTTCACCATCTCAACGGTGAAAAAGACACATGCGTGTGGGCATGGATCGGGGGGGTTGGGGAGGGGCGGCTGTCCAGGTACTGTGTACAAAGATGATGCGTACTGACCCCAGGTCTCTGTAGAGGAAATAGCAGGGGGGGGGGGACTGCTCATGAAAGAGCCGCCACGCCTCACGCGAGTCCTGACTCAAGAATAGCTGATATAGATCCTGCTCAAGTCGAGCCAAAAAAGCCCTCTTCTTCCGCCGCACCAGGCGTCGGAAGTCAATCTGTGACTGTCTGTGAGTGACGTCCCCCAACAGCACCTCCCTCTGAAGTCTGGCTCTAGTCTGGCGGCACTCCTCATCGTACCAGCTGTTCTGAGGCATGCTCCTTGATCGGCAGCTCTGCTCAGGCTGGGTGTGTGGGTATGCTTCTGCTGCTGACTCATGTAATGTCTGTGTCATTATAGTAGTTAGCTCCTCCAGAGGTCGCCCTGGGTCCTCAGTGCATAGGCGTCTGTAGATTCCGTCCATGTATACAGAATCCGTCTCCCGTGTGAATGTGTAGCGAGTAGGGGCTGCTACTCGTGGCTTGTGTGCTACACTGAACTGGAAGGAGATGGTCATCGACACCAGAGCATGATCCACTGCCACCCCGATCGGTCTGGGCCCAACTGTGAGATCTTGGATACTAGAGATGAGATTCGGCTGTGCCATGACATAGTCCACTGTGCTGGCTCCATGTCTGTGTGGGAAGCATGTAAAACCTCCCGCAGCAAGAAATCTCTGTAGGTCGTTCAAGATGGCCAATCCATGTGCAGTGCCCATGTCTATCAGGTGTCGCCCATACTCAGTATATTCCACATCGTGTGATAGTCTGGAAAGGCCCGTCTCTACAACATCTAGCTCTCTTAGCATCTCCTCTAAAGTATCATAAAACACTGCCTGGTGATGGGCAGTCCTAGCATTGAAGTCCCCTAGGATGATAATGTCACCATCCCTAGAGAACTCCCATATGTCATCATCCAAAATAGAGAAAGGGGATTGTCCTCTGGTTGATGCATAAACTGATGTACTCGGGGGCTATATGTATCAGTGGCTGCAGATCCTCTCTAAATAACACTGCCACTCCCCCCGAGCCCCGCCCTCTGTGCTCTGAGTGTGTCTCCTGTTTGTAGGCTGTCTCCCACGTGTATCCACTGATGTGAGGCATGGATTGCCCAGGGGCCTGGTGTGTCTCAGAGTAAAAGATGACGTCTCTTTCAGTAAAGCTATCCTCAAAAGCACCCACATCAAGACGCATAGATCCATTGCAGTTCCAGGCAGCCACTTTGAGTGTGGTCCCATAAGTCTCGCACCGTCATGTGGAGCGTCGCTCTAGTATTACCACTTTTTCGTCTCGGTAAAAAGCGATCTTGCCTTTTCCCCTTGCTGCTCTAATCTCCGGCATTACTTCCTGCATATGAGCGATCTGCGGGAGGGTGAGATCATCCCCGAGAAAGATGCCAGTCTCTTTAAGAGTTGGTCTTTTCTTCAAGAAGGACTTCTTCGCTTCCATGGAGGGAAAACGGAGGATGAGTGCTCTTTCTTTTGAGGTTTCTCCACTGCTTCCATTTTTCTTTATGTTGCCCACTCTCCATGCCCTTGTGTGCGTCGGCTCATGAATCCCCATCAAGGCTGTGAGTTCTTTTACTTCTTCGTCCACATTGCCTTTGTCTTTAAGACCACAAATTCTCACATGTAAAGCGCGCACCCTTCTCCTCTATTCCTCCTCTAGTGTCTGCTTAATGATGTTGTTGGGTGTGGACGTGGGCGTTATCTCCTTGCCTTTTCCTTTCTTGGCCACCTTGATCCATTTCTTGGCT
The DNA here is from genome assembly GCF_014529385.1 of Adiantum capillus-veneris. NCBI lineage: Eukaryota > Viridiplantae > Streptophyta > Polypodiopsida > Polypodiales > Pteridaceae > Adiantum > Adiantum capillus-veneris. The sequence goes on from NC_140947.1 coordinate 57,934,070, forward strand.
TCGTCCGCCTTCTGTTGAGTTTTGGTAAGAACATCCACCCAAATGGGGGAGGGGGGACGGGGGGTACAGTATGGTTTTAAAAAAAAAAATAAAAAAAAAAATATTTTTTTTTTAAAAAAAAAAGACTTCCTACGTGTAGAAGAAGGGGGGGGGGGGGGGGATTGCCGGCTGCGGGACATCCTAGGCGTAGAAGATACGCTGCTGGACATCCTACACATAGAAGAGCAAAGGGCAGCGCGACGCGTGAGCGCGAGGGGGGGGGGCGGGGGGCGGGGTTGCAGAGGCAGCGCGAAGGGGGGGCTGGGCAGCATAGGGGGAGAGAAAGAGAGCGGGAGCGGGAGCGGGAGCACAGCAAGGCGCGAGGAGAGCGGGAGCAGAGCAGAGCAAGGGCGGGGGTGTAGCGCGCGAGCAGGCGCGGGGGGGGGCAGGGCAGCGAGCAGCGGGCGAGCGCGGGGGTGCAGAGCAGGCAGCGCGAGGGTGCAGAGCAGCGGGCAGCACGAGAGAGAGAGAGAGAGAGAGAGAGAGAGAGAGAGAGAGAGAGAGAGTGGCTTATGGATTTAAAATGTGAGACCTCGGCAGACAGAGCCCAGCAAGCCAGCGGGCAATGAGGGATTGAGCAAGGAGGTGCATCACTCAAAGGAAAGAGCGAGGCAAGAGACAGGGAGAGTGGAGCAGAGACACAAGAGGAGGGGTGAGGGGGACAGAGGAGAGGGCAGGGGCGTGAGCGAGAAGCAGCTAGCCTTAAAAAAAAAAAAAAAACTCTTTTCAAAAGGTTCTCTGAATAAGAATAACTCTGGTCTGGATTTCAAACCAAGGTCTGGAAGTTGTGGCTGACTGCTCATGCAGTTGGGTGTCAAGGAATCCACTCACAAGGCTAGATTTCTGCTGCCTGCCATGAGGCCAATGGTGGTAGGTGTTTTACATGTTGCCAGCTGAGGTTTTGATCAAAGGGGATGGGAGGGTTCATACTGCCGGCCCAAGAGAAATGCGCAGGGTTGTGGAGGAGTTGTGGCACGCTTTCATTCGTCCAAAAAAGGAAGCAAGCTTTTCCGGACCTACCACCTCCATGGGCGACCTCACTACCCTGGAAGTGGAAGGTGTCTGCACTCTTTTCATCTTGAAAAGTGGAGCAGCGTTTGATCGCTCAACCCCAGGCACAGAGAATCTGTGGCTTAATCAGAAGACCATATTCTGCCAGTTGATGCTACAGTCGCAAATGTACTTTATATGCAGGTCTGCTTACTGTGTGAATGCTTGAGTTTGGAATAGGCGAGGATGGGCTGGCTGCCTTTGTGCAGTCTGAATCTGCCCTATGATTAACATATTGCAAGGAATGCAGGAGGGATGAAGGAGGTTTTCATGGCAGGAGGGTCACAATATGTTGATCCCTTGATACTATCTTACCTTCCTTGCAGAAGCACTTATTTAACTTTTTCAGTTGCTTGTGTTGACCAGTGCCATTGTGTCCACATAGAAAAAGCTCACCGTCTCTTACTTTCTTTTTAATTCCTTATTGCACCCTTGCTTTCCTTGAAAATACTTCCTGATGCAAGATTGTGGGTTTTGGCAGGTGAGGTTCGTGTAAGTTTCTCATTGTCTCTTGGAGAGCTGTCCTCTTCTCCAAGATATTCATCGGCCCGCCAGTTATCCGATACTGGCAGCCCGTCCTCGTTGACAAGCACTCTAGAGCGCTCACCTTTCCATAGCGGCCTGGCTCATTCCTCGTGTGCAGAAGATCAAAGTGATGAGACGTCAAAGGAACATTCTAGTTCAAGTTCTGCTTATCTTCTGCATGTCTTTGTGGCATGGCTTTCAAGTATAATCGTGTGGCTTCTTCCTAAAGTACTAGTGGCTTGGCTCTCGAGCCATGTTCCATGGTGTCTTCCACTTGCAAAGAACGATGCAGTTGAGACTGCAGAAGAAGCTAGGGAGGATGCGTTTATTGAGGATGAGGGTATCATATTCCCTGCGTTCTTTGATGATGATGGTGTCTGCGTGCCATCTTCTGTGGAAGAAATACCACCTCCACTGAAAGGAGTTTTACTTTCAGGCACTTACATGATGAGTGCGAAGGCCATGAATGGCATTCTTTTTGGGCCTGGCTGTCAGTTCTTAAAAGATTTGACTGCTATGCAGAAAACCACGAATGTGGTGGAAGGGCATTGGACAAGGGGAGAGAATGACTTGCCTAGGCGTGTTGTCACGTATCTCAAGGCAGCTACAAAACTGATTCCTTCTGTCAAGGCGACTGAGGAGCAGGTTTATTCCAGGGCAGATGATAAAGGGTTTGTTGTGGACGTGTCGGCAAGCACACCGGACGTTCCCTACGGGAGCACCTTCAAAGTGAATGTCCAGTACTGCATCTTCTCAGGGTCTCAAACAAAGACAGGAGAGAAAACATGTTTTTTACGCATCTCATGGGGTGTTCACTTTTTGACTAGCAGTATGATGAAAGGCTTTATTGAAAAGGGGGCACGACAAGGATTGCAAGAGAGTTACAAGCAGTTTGCGCAGCTACTCGAGAAGTATGCAAGACCACAACAAGAATCATTAACCACAGAAAGCAAAGCATGCAACTTGGAGTCACAAGAGGGAGCTGGTGACGTGCCAGTGTCGACTTCCCAGAATCGTTGGCAATTGGTCGGACAATATCTAAGAGTATGCATGACAGCAGTCCTAATTTTCATCATTTTGGCTCATATATCCACATCAAATTCCCACTCCAAAAGTAGATTTGAGATTTGGAAGATAGATCTTCCAGACTCCTTTTGTGAGCTGATACTTGCTGCTTTACTCGGAGCACAATTTCAGCCAATTTTGGGATTGGTAAAATCTCTGCTCTTTGCGGGGCAGTAGAAAGGTAATTTCCATGGTTCTTTTGGATGCGTGTGACACCACATATATATACTTTCTCTTAAGTCCCCTGTGTATATAGCCCCTAGGTCCTCTCTGTGTATAGCTCCTAGGTCTCCTTTGCATATAGCCCCTAGGTCCCCTCTATATATGCATTCAGTGTGCGTATTGTACACACTTTGGACACATAATACGTGCATGCGTACACAGACATATGGATGCGCAAGCACGTGCACACACACGCACCATGAGGCACATGGAAACAGAGACTGAGAATCTTTGTTTCTTTCTGTGTATCAGGTTGTCTTCAGACATTAATGAAGGTGGCAATGATTGCATGATGTGCAGAAATAAGAAGTTTGAAGGTCCAGGGAGAATGGGGCAATGGCAAGTCACTCTGATGGATGGTGTAAGAAAATTATCTCAGCTCTTGGTTCTGGCATCAAAGAAGTCTTGTTATTAATCTCTGCTCACTGAGCTTGGCTCGGCTTGGTCATTTTACCCAACTTAGTTCTTGGTGATATGACCCCATTGGCTTAGTATCAGTGATCATCATTTCTCGAGTAACATGTATTTATGAGATCTGGTAGTGTCCTGCGTAATTAGTGACCAATGGGGTAGCTGATTGATATTAGTCAATATTTCAAGGTGCACAAATGTCGGTGTCAATGGTTTATTGAGTAGAAGATTCACATCTGTCTACCTTCCGCCGTATTATTCATGAGAATTTGACAATGTCCATTCTTTTCATTCCACAAAGAACTATTCTATTGTAATGGTCTTTTAACAGACTGTTTTTTCAACGTAAGACACTCGGGATACATTGTGCAATTGAATAATTCTTTAATGAAGCATTGAACTCTTAAGAGCATCTGTGAACCATTGGATAAAAGCTTGAAGTAGTGCCACATGGCAAGGTAATGGTGGCATACTTTTTTTCTTCCTATTTCTGGCATTAACTAAACATTGACTCTTGTATATGTAGGTCGCCGTGAGTCTTGAGAAAGAGTTGATAGTTGTTTTCCTATTTCTATGAGGTGGACCATTGATAGTGGGTCACTTTCCCTCTTTCTCATCCTCCTATGTAGGCCATTGTGACTTGAGGTACAACTTACCCAAAAAAAAAAAAAAACATGGGTCTTGATCTGAAAACTTGTGACTACTGGTCTCATTAATGGTTGTAAACCCAAAAAAAAAAAAGGGAAAAAGATGAAACGAGAGCACACATAGGTCAAGAACCCACGTAGGCTCGAGTTGAATCCAAGTGTCGAAGGCATCAGATTGTAAAATAGTTGTGGAAAACTGGGATGATCCCAATCAAAAAACAAGAATGATTGCCCCATTGCATATCAACTTGGAGAAGTTGTGGCAAGCACAAGGAGCTTTGGATTTCTTACGAGGTTGGTTAGGATGAGATGCCTTGAATCTCTAAATGCCAATAGGAGTTTATATATTTTTAATTTAGCAAGAAGGTCAATAGCAAATGTAAATCCTTCTAAGGCCCACAAAGCTGAAAGAGGAGTAAGTTGAATGATGTGCATAATGCCAAGCCATAAGATTATGGAAACTCCAAAACCGGCTGAGTTTTCTTGGGATTTTCCTACGATCTTAAAAATTCTCTTCTTCTTCTTGCACTATATGAATAACTCTTCTAGTGGTAATGCACAATAATGTGTATGCTTGTCTGTCATTTTCTGTAATTCATCTCAATGTGTGTGTGTATGTTTGTCTCTCATTTTCTGTAATTCATCTCAATGTTTTTCTTAGGCTATGTTTTTCTTGATCATTTTTGTATGCCATTTATACTGTTTTAGAAAAGAGAGCAAGTTGAAGCCTGTCTAGCAATTAACCTTCATTACTGCAACTTGAAAGTCAGTAACCAATGTTTGAACTTCATATTAGATCTACACCAGCCTTTTAGTAAATTATTAATACCCTCGACAGCATGCTTAGAATCCAATAACAAAAAATTGTTTATCAACAGCAAAAAAACACTTCCAGGTTTTCTCAATAAATGGACAGTATGCAACCGCATAGCAGTTTCCTATAATATTGACCAACCTCTATGGTATCTCCCGAGGACAAGGCCGAGGAACAAGTTCAAGTAGTCAAATCATAGTTACATTGGCATATCTTCTTCACTATACATTAGCACTATTCTTGCCTACAAAATGGACAGTATGCAACCGCATAGCAGTTTCCTATAATATTGACCAACCTCTATGGTATCTCCCGAGGACAAGGCCGAGGAACAAGTTCAAGTAGTCAAATCATAGTTACATTGGCATATCTTCTTCACTATACATTAGCACTATTCTTGCCTACACACCATCTCAGTGATTTGTAACTAGTTAGTCCTACTAGATTGACTAAACATCAAACCTTAGTAACATTAGCAGCACAATCTTGCCTGCACACTATCTCAACGATTTTGTAACTAGTTAGTACTAAAAACTAGAAGATTGAATGAGAACTTTCAACCAGATTTTATGCCCAGTTTAGAGGGTTGCTAAGTTACTTAGGGATGACCCTGTTAGTATAAGAGTTATTTAAAAAGTAGAAGGTGCATATATTAAATCATCTCCTTTTGACAAACCCAAGCCTAATCAATTAGCAAAAAAGATGCATTTTTAGGTTTCTGCTAAGAGATTATTAGCAAGACCAAAGTGCATATATCAGGACATGACATGCATGTATAGAGGCTTTCAATAGGCAACCTTGGCCAAGAGTAGCCATTAAACCATCCAAATAACCTACAATTAGAACCTCAACAAAGATTGTCTAGGGCATAGTGTCGACTTTGAAATGGAGCTTTGATGGATTGGATGGGCCCATATACCATTTGATAACTATCAAACACTAAAATGGTTATGTTATCTGTAGACGGTATCGGTGACTTTTTAGCTGAGTGGAATTTGTAGTGTGTTTCAGATAATAAGGGAGGGCAACATCATATTTAGATTGATTTGGTGCTCATGATCCACCAGCTCCTCCCAAGAAATCATCATCGTCCATTATATCTATCTACAAGCCAAAACCAACAGAGCACATGTAATCAATTAAAAAATAGATGAGATACACAAAAGGATTCTTCAACAACTACATCCTCCGTCCAAATGTTGGTAGAATAGCAAGTCTCCCCCTTTTTTTAGCCCCCCTTTTTAAGACCATATTGAAATTGTCATATAAAATCGACAATGTCCAGCTCCTTTTTTTTTAAGAGAAACAACTCATTTGAAAGGGGAGGTCAATACAGTATATTCCGGTGATCCCACGGTCCGAATCATGCACCTCCCCGCCCGCCTATCAATTGCCGAATATTGATCCTTCCACCCTGATCCTGTGTCACTTATAGATGAGGATGAACCATGGTCGGGCAAGAGCCATGCATAGGCATCACCATGTCCACCTAATTGATGCACTCTTTTGCTTTCATGATGGGCTAAAACTCGTCTAATTCATCGTTTTCCTAGCGATAATTAAAAATAATCCCAAAAATCTCTTGAACCCACCTGCCTTACTCAAAATTTACCTTTGCCAAAAGGAAAATTAAAAAACCAAGAGATACAGACTCTCTCTCATGAGGTGAACAAAGGGCATTAAGAGATTTTAGGGGAGTGAGCTCTATGCTTGAAATCCTTCTGGAAATCTTGGATATTCTCTCTTGAAGGTATTGAGTACTGTTGCTTCATCAATTTAGATGAGTTTAAGCTTTATGTGATCACTTATTGTTAAAGAGAGAACTTGGGATTGAAATCTCTTCAAGCCAAACACCCGAGCATGAAATTGAGGAGCGTCTCAATGGGTTCTAACACTTGTAAGCGCTTTCAAGCATTTGGGAACTCCTCTGAAGAGTTAGGATATGGAGGGAGTCGAAACGAGCTTCATTAGGGACAAAATCATTTGAAAAGGGTTGTTTGTTAATCTGGGGATTAACAAATCCTTTGAAGAGTTAGGATATGGAGCGAGCTTGTCGAAACGAGCTTCATTAGGGACAAAATCATTTGAAAAGGGTTGTTTGTTAATCTGGGGATTAAGAAATAGGCAAATGTGTATTTGACATGCATACAAAAGTATGGCATTTTTGTCTCCTCCATCTTGGGCTTTTGAGGTTCCAATTTGGCGCAGAACGGCTCTATTACTTGGTTTGAACCGCTATATGTGGTATTTAATGGAAGTTTTTGGTGGCTAGTAGCCCAAGTTTTTTCTATTATATATCACCCGAAATCTACCTGAAAGATACAAAATCTTACTTTTCAGACTTTGAAAACGACGCCATTAATGAAAGAACATTGTTTTTTCAAACGTCTACTTTTTGAACTTCCCTCCATAGTGTGAGAGGTTTGGGTCTTTTCAGAGACACTACAAACCGTTCTGAACACTAAGCTTCCATGGTGTCCTCTTCTCGTCGCCTCTCTCTCTCTCTCTCTCTCTCTCTCTCTCTCTCTCTCTCTCGTTTTTCTTTATAACGTGGAAAAGAGACTGATCATTCAGATTGTATACACAACCCACATGCACAACAATGTGTGGCAACCTTGAGTCACGAGACGTTAACATAGTCCTATAAATCAAAAGCTTTGTGTTGGTCCAAATGTATAATGCTTTTTTAGTGTTCTAAGAATAAACCAAGGCATCACATGAAGAAGAAGACAAGCTCCTGGAATAACCATAACATAATGTAAACGATATTGACTACCTTCTCCTACTTGTTGCTGCTACATGCACATAAAGGTCCTAAAACTGTGATTGAAATGGCCTGCGTCAAACGTTTTGGAATGCCATCCTTGTTGAGGGCTTCATATCCCATTTTCTATCATCACGATAGGTTTAAGTGGAATGCCATCATTGATGAGGGCTTTGGAGCCCATTTTCTCTCATCACGACAATGATGAACAGTCTTCCCTAGCCTCCATTGATGTTCCACAAGTCTATTGGATGCTAGATCTTAGGGCCCGTAAAATTGTTTCTTTTTCTATGTCAGAGTGGCTATTTCATTTTAAATATCTTTAAAACGTGTTTTGTTCATAAACAAGGTACTTAAAATGTGATCAGTGTAATGGGCATGATGAATGTGTGTCTACGATAGCCTAACAAACCATCAACTCAACCTCCGAGAAATTTATTAAAATCATGAAACCTATAAGAAGTTGGATTTGGTACCTTCCAGTTCTTGGGTCCCATGTGTAAGTTCTTGGGTCCCATGTGTAAGTGGCCTTTGATAGAAAGCCCTCATGGTTGCCTACTCTTGGTTGAGATTGATGTCCTTATGGAACTGCTATGTATTGCATGTTAGAGATGTTGCAATCATTCCAAGGAGTATGGAGATGAATCAGTAAGGCATAATGAGCTTCTAGTCAAAGCTGGCCTGGTGAGAAACCTTTTGAAAGCTTGTGAGAGTGAAGAGACTAGAAATGGTGGTCTTCTTGCGATTGTGGTCCTTCTAGTCAGAGCAAAAATGTTGGTTCTCTTACAATGTGTTGGGGTATAAAGCCCAATGTGGTCGCCCAGGTAAGTGGGCGGGCCGCCAGGTATGTACACATATTCTTTTGTAAAAACCTAATAAGAACTCACTATGCTCTACACATTACAGTAGAGCGAGTTCACCATATCGTCGTGCTCTTCTTCTCGCACTCTCTCTCGCGTCGCACTTCCGCTCGTACTCCTTCAACTGGTATCAGAGCTCAGATCGAGGCTCGGGGCAGCACTGCAGGAGGCTAGAGTCACCAGCTCAGATTGGAGTGAAATTCGACAGGCAAAGACACGGCCCCAAATCTTGTGGCTTAGCCCGTAGGGCTAGGTGTGCTCAGAATTTCATTCTGAGGTCATCTCGGTCACCGTTCGGCTTCGACAAAGTTCTGCGTAGGCCATTTTCGACTATGTGGTCTCAGCGGGTGCAGATCCGACTCTGCAAATTTGGGGTTTTCGGCCTACGACTGCAGGTGCTGAGGATATCGACACTCCTAGAGTGTTGATTTGTGGCTGTCTACACATCGAAGGACGGCTCACAGTTCTTGGAGGCGTGTCACATACGACACGGGCGTATCTACACACAGTCTGTAGGCGACATCCACTAGTTCATCAGGTAGCTTGTGTTTGCTGCTTGATATTCCAGATTTCATCCTGACATTGCAGGTACTTCCACATGGGATGTATTGTCAGAGATGATGTATGCCTGTTGAGGGTTTGCTGGCTGTGAGTCACGTAGCAAACAACCGCCGCAGCGGTTACAGCATACAGTGGGAAATTTGTGGATGTATGATTTTGTGGGAAGTCTATGTACTGTCAGATTTATTGCAGCCTTTGTTGAGGGTCGAGTGAGGTTTTATTGAGCTGGGGGATTCTCGAATGTTGAGATCCTTTCGGTGATACAGGTCTTGGAGCGATCCCTCGAGCACCCTTAGATAGGCAGCAAGGATGTATTGACTGTGAGTTAGACAGTTGGGATTGCATCTTTGCTTTATTGCCGTTGAGGCATTGTCGCAATCTATGCTTACAGGACAATGACAGGACAGTCAGAGACAGTACAGGTGCAAGACAGGTTTACCCACAGCTTACATTGTTAGAGAGACAGTGGTTTTTTGAGCTGTTTTTTGGTTTGTTTTTAGTACACCAGAGCCATTTTACAAAGGAGACTCTGCCAAAATTTCTGCAAAATCTGAAGCTTTCTTGGTTCATTTGACAGGTTGATATTGGTTCAGAGGTCAGTTTACAGGGGAAACTCTGCCGAATTTTTCCCAGGAAAGTAAACTACTGTGAAGCGTAGCTATGGCTGGATCACAGGACACTGCTCTTTACAATATCAAGACGCTGCATGGAACCAATTTCCCATTGTGGAAGAAGCAGATTTGGCACGTGTTGGTACAAAAGAAGTAGATAAAACCTATAAAGCTCAAGGGGATAAAACCAGAAGATATGGACGAAGATGAATGGAGCGAAATGGATGAATTGGCACTTTCTACCATTATGCTGACTTTGGCAGAAAGCGTTTACTTCAATGTAGCAGATGAGATTTCGGCTTATCAAGCATGGTTGAAGCTGAGTGATCTTTATGAGAAGCAGAGTGCAGCTTCACAGGTATACTGGCTTAAGAAGCTTGTTGACTTGAAGATGAAAGAAGGGACACCTATGTCCAATCATTTGAATGAATTCAACACAATCTATAGTCAGTTGTCAGCTCAAGGTGTCAAGTTTGATGAACCTGTTAGAGCTATGTTCCTATTGATCACATTGCCGGAAAGTTGGGACACTTTTCGCACAGCTTTGAGTAATTCTGCACCTCCAGATGGTTTGAACATAGCAGGTGTAGAAGGAAGTCTGCTTACTGAAGAAACCAATAGAAAGACAATGGACAAAGCCAAAGGAAGAGCCTTAGTTGTCAGGGGAAGGACCAAAGAAAAGTACAAAGGTGGAAAGAGGAATCAGTCTCGTAGAAAGTCCCGCAGTGCTAAAGGCAAGAGTGACATAGAATGCTACCATTGTGGCAAGAAGGGTCACATGAAAAGAGACTGCAGAGAATGGAAAGCAGAAAAAGGCAAAGAGAAAGCTGAAGACCATGGTGAGAAGAACAAGTCCTCAGTGAAGATTCAAGAAATAAATGTGACAAGCATTGTTGCAGAGGATGACAGTCTAGTGTCAGGAGACATCTACTTCTTGAAGAATACAATGGACTCAGCTCCTCTTACAGCATCTGATGGAAATGCACTGAGTGACTGGATTATAGACTCAGGGGCATCACTTCATGTGTCTCCAAACAAGGAGTGGTTTACCTCTTATGTGACCACTAAAGATCATGTTCGGCTAGGCAATGGGTAGACATGTGAGATCTTAGGTGTTGGAGATGTTCAATTGAAGTTTCAGAATGGCTCTTCTTTCACGCTGAAGAATGTGAGACATGTTCCCGCAATTACAAAGAGCTTGATCAGCACAGGTTTACTTGATGATTCTGGCTACGTCACCACTTTTGGACAGAACATGTGGAAGATATCCAAGGGTTCTATGACAGTAGCACATGGAGTAAAGTCTGGAGGACTTTACATGATTTATGTATCAAATGTCTCTAAAAATGTAATCAATGTAACCGAGCAGCCGAACGTTTCTTTGTGGCATAGCCGGTTAGGACATATGTCCAAGAAGGGAATGGAAATCTTGTCTCGTTCTGGTTATTTGCCTCGCTTTTCATTTAATGATTTTGAATTCTGTGAACATTGTCTGTATGGTAAGCAAACACAACAGCCACATAAGCATAGAAGCAGTAGAAGAGATACCCAGTTGGCACTTGTTCATAGTGATTTGTGTGGACCTATGCCTAACCTATCTCTAGGGGGAGCTTCTTACTTTATGACATTTATAGATGATTACTCGAGGAAAGTATGGGTTTACTTTCTCAAGCACAAGGATGAAGCGTTTAGTGTTTTCAAAACGTTTGTGACACTTGTGGAGAATCAGAGTGGCAAGAAGCTTAAATGCTTACGCACTGACAATGGTGGAGAGTATGTTTCAAAGGCCTTTCAGGACTTTTGTGAGTCAAAAGGTATAAAACGTGAAATTACTGCTCCTTACAATCCTCCTCAAAATGGTGTTGCTGAGAGGATGAATAGGACCATACAAGAGAAGGTCAGAAGTATGTTGTCTAATGCACAGCTGCCAAATGGGTTTTGAGTTGAAGCTGTATCAACAGCTGTTCATCTTGTAAATAGATCTCCTAGCAAGGTTTTGCAGAAGGATTCAGTGTCAGAGATGGTATGGTCAGGCAAAATGCCCTCATACAAGCATCTCAGAGTCTTTGGCTGTGAGGCATATACTCACGTTCCAAAGGAATTTAGGAACAAACTTGAGCCAAAGAGTAGAAAGTGCATCTTTCTAAGCTATGGTAATTCTGGTGAGATGGGGTACAGACTTTGGGATCCCGAATCCAGAAAGGTTGTCCGCAGCAATGATGTTCACTTTAATGAATCCAAATATCATTCTAAACCAGAGAGGGTTGAGGAGATTAGAAGAGTTGTATTCCAAGAAGATGGACCTGCACGTGCAAGACAAAATGTCAGGGCTCAAGAGGAGCAAGGACAGGATAGAGCGGAACCACAGGTTGTGGCTGAGCCTGAGCCACCTATTGTGCGTAGATCTGGACGTGTCACGCGACCTCCTGATAGGTTTCTTTCATCTATGAACTATGTCATGTTGACCGATTGCAATGAGCCTTCATGTTACAAGGAAGCAATGCAAATGAAGGACTCCGAGAATTGGCAATTGGCCATGCAGTCAGAGATGACAGCTCTGCATAAAAACCAGACATGGAAGCTACTTAAATTACCACGGGGCAAAAACGCTCTACCCTGTAAATGGGTTTACAGGTATAAGATCACCGCTCATGAGAGTCAGCCAAAGTACAAAGCAAGGCTTGTTGCCAAGGGCTTTAAGCAAGAACAAGGCATTGACTTTGATGAAGTCTTCTCTCCGGTGGTCAAGATGACTACATTGAGATGCTTTCTTGCATTGGTTGCCATATTAGATTTGGTGTTGCACCAAATGGATGTCAAGACAGCGTTCTTGCATGGTGATTTAGATGTGGAAATTTACATGCAGCAACCAAAAGGGTTTGTTGAGAAAGGCAAGGAAGATTGGGTATGCCAGTTGTTAAAGAGTCTTTATGGCTTAAAACAATCACCGAGGGCATGGTACCATAAATACCACAAGTTTATGCTTTCTCAAGGCTACAAACGTAGTGAGTTCGATCACTGTCTATATACAAAGAAGGCTAAGGATGGAAGTTGGCTGATCCTTATTTTGTATGTGGATGACATGTTGATTGCTGGCAAGCACTTGGAAGAAATTTCAGCTTTGAAGTCAAAGATGGCAAAATCGTTTCACATGAAAGACATGGGTGAGGCAAGTCATATACTTGGTATGCTCATTGAGAGAGACAGATCAAAGAAGTTGATTTGGTTATCTCAAACAGAGTATATTGACAAGGTTTTGCAACGTTTCAATATGGAGAAGGGAAAGGCATTGAGTGTTCCATTGCCACCATATGTGAAACTTAGCAAACAAGATTGTCCTGTGTCTGAGGAAGAACAGGCTGAAATGGATAAGATTCCATATGCGTCTGCAGTGGGTAGTTTGATGTATGCAATGATTGCTACTCGCCCAGACATTGCATTTGTAGTGGGAGTAGTAAGTCGATACATGTCAAACCCAGGCAAGAAACATTGAGAGGCAGTGAAAGGAATATTGAGATACCTGAAAGCTACAAAGAGTATGCGTATATGCTATGGGAGTCAGGAGCTAAGTGTAAAGGGTTTTACAGACTCAGATTATGCAGGTGACTTAGACAACCGAAGGTCTACGTCAGGGTATGTCTTTACATTGGCTGGTGGAGCAGTATCATGGCGTTCTAGATTACAAGATTGTGTTACTCAGTCTACTACAGAGGCTGAATATGTTGCAGCATTAGAGGCATGCAAAGAATCAATTTGGCTTAATCGACTAGCAACAGATTTGGGAATCAAAGAAGAGATGCCTGTGTTATATTGTGATAGTCAAAGTGCTATACAATTGGCTCGCAATCCAGTTTATCACTCAAAGACAAAGCATGTGGATGTGAAGTATCATTTCATCAGGGAAATGCTCGAGGATAAGCAACTTCAGCTTGTCAAAGTTCACACCACAGAAAATCCTGCTGATCTACTTACAAAAGGACTTCCCTCAGAGAGCTTTGCGCATTTTCGCAAGCAGTTAGGTGTAGGGTAGTACATCACTTCTCTACATCTCTTGTATATTAGCTTGTATAGTAGCTTCTCTCACATTTAAAGTACCACATTGGACTTTAAGTGGGAGGTTGTTGGGGTATAAATCCATGTGGTCGCCCAGGTAAGTGGGAAGGCCGCCAGGTATGTACACATATTCTTTTGTAAAAACCTAATAAGAACTCAGTATGCTCTACACATTACAGTAGAGCGAGTTCACCATATCGTCGTGCTCTTCTTCTCGCACTCTCTCTCGCGTCGCACTTCCGCTCGTACTCCTTCACAATGGTAGAGAGAACTCGTGTGATTAGATGCAGGATGTGTCTCACTCATTGCAAGGTGTGAAGAGCTTAATGCAAAAGGTTTGATGAATTATACAACACACAATGATGAAGCTTTTGACAGGTGCAATGGGGGAAGGCAAGCTCATGAGGGTGGAGAGAAAGAGGAAAAGGGGGAGGAAAAAGTGATACAAAAGTTGGAAAACGTTTGTTTACCGCCAAGTGACTTGAATGAGGACCAACAACCGATGAACCAAGAGGGAATAAAGTGAAAGCAACATCCTCTATTGTATTCAGTTAGATATGTAGTAAGATACGCTTTAAATGGTGTTCTCCCTCTTAAATATCCAAAACGATCAAATTTGGAGCTATTTTGACCGTCAAAGGTTTTGTTAATTAGCAAGTTAACTAACTCCTTACACATCCTTTTTTGAGCCGTTTTTGGCCCTAATGTTTTTTTGGGGAGGGGAGAGCCACCGATGCACCAAATTCTCTATGCTTCATCCCCTTCCCCTATTCTCTTCTCCCCTCGCTTGCATGCTTCCCTCTCTTGCACACTCCGCATAAGCACCATCATAAAGCAACCTAGATTACTCCAGTCATTGCCAATTCCGAATTCACCATGGGAGAGCATATACATGGATTTTATCTTTGGCTTACCTAAGTCTATCCACGGGAATACGAGAATATGGACAATAGTTGACATGTTTAGCAAACTAGCACACTTTATACCTGTCAAAAAGACAATTAAGGCACATCAAATTGCAACCCTCTTCATATCCCAGATTTTCAAATACCACGGCTTGCCAACATTCATAGTGTCAGATAGATATCCTAGAATGACCAGTAATTTTTGGAAAGGTCTTTTCAAAACTTTAGAAACAAGGTTAAATTTCTCTTTGGCCTATCACCCACAAACAGATGGCCAAAGTGAAATAGCTAACCTTACCATTCTATATCTACTCAAGACCTATGTTATGGAAGTAGATCAATGCTCACAATGGGAGAAGTACCTACCCTTTGTAGAGTATGCATACAATAACACTATCCATACTACTATAGGGAAGCCACCTTTCGGGATCATTTAGGGAAGACCTAAAAGTCCCTTGTTACTTGAGGTACATTTGTTGCTAATGAGTATAGCCGAGACCTACAAGAATCTTTTTAAAAGAATAAGAAGACTATATCCATCTCACAACAAAGGCAAAAATATTCTGCTAACAATCACAGAAGGGTCTTAACTTTCAAGGAAAATGATTGGGTCCTACTCAAGTTTCCCAAGGCTTGATTGAGGCAAACTATGGGCAAAAATCCTACGAGCCCCCAAAAGTATATTATGCAAGGACTAGGGAACTGAACATGCTCACCACCCAACCATGCCCTATATAGGCCCTTGGCCTTCTTAATATAGAGACCCCCTTGACTGCATGTCCGTCCTGGCCCTTGGCCGTGCTTGGTCCTACCCTTGGCATGACATTACTCCCCCCTTGGAGAAGTGTTTTCGTCCTCGAAAACAAGAGTGATGATACACTAATGTTTTCTATAGTGGCATCCTTCATGGATCCAAGTGTATGGTTGATCGGAACACGGTTCAACAGGAGGTTCAATGAAACCAAGAGTAACATCTTGATTTTTCACATTGTTGTCCATTTGCAACCGTCTTATGTTGCCGATTCCTATCCAATCATAGTGTGTAGACTCCATTTAGAACACACATGAGTATGCAAAACGACTTATCACACAAATATGTATCCTAAAGAGTACCTCTTTTCACTTTCCATGAAAGTAACTTGCTAACATAATTCATCAATCAAGTTGAAGTCCTTGACTTGTTTTCCAGCAGTAAACAACCCCACCATAATTAGTGTTCAAGGTTGAGAACTTGATTTATACATGAGGAGACTACACCTAGTCGCAACATGCTTTAACTTATGGTAAGAAAACTCCAAGTAGAGCAATAAATGCTTACTGATTGGATCGCTTGGTGCTAACGTACGCACTTTGCATATCCTTCAGCACAAGATTACAATTTGTAATCTGCCTATCCCCTTGGATAACTGACAGTACTGAGGTGTATTTTCCCTCACGATTTACAGATAGTCTTCCCAAATGACTGGTAAATGGGAATCACAATATCGTGTAACACTATTGAGAAATCAACAATGTCCGGAGTAACCATCGTGGTTATCTTGAAAAATCCACAAACACCCAAACCAAGCCATGACCTCTATTGGTGATTAGTAGACCCAAAAGTAATCTCATAGAGATACTGCATATAGAGTGCAAAATGCTTCATAAGCAAAAACTTGAGGAATATGCATGCCATTCCAAACCAGCCGTTGCTAAACACTAGGGCCCATAACACCTAGTGTGCATGCATTTAGCAAAAAACAGATCCTAATCTGTATATCCACGGTGATCCTTGCCAATACTTATGGCAAATGTGATGCGTTTAGCACACATTAAAAAGGAATGTAAATATTTCTAAAAAGAAACTAAATACTTTCAATTGAAATCTTTTGCAAGCCTTGCTGAAACGTCTGAACCATAATAGAAGGTTGAAATATTGATCACTTCTAGGTACAAACAATGAGACTTTTTCATTAACAATTTAGAGCCTTGCTATATGCTGTCTAGCAATACTTGTACCTGGACAAGTCATTCTAAGTATCCGACAATTTTTGGCCACTGAAATTGCTCCTGATACGTCGTGCTAAAAATGGTCTAGAAAACAGATGTGACCAGCACCTAGGGACTTGGTCGTGACACATATTTGAAATAGTGGGCATCAGTGTCAGTCCCAAAGATTCATATTCGCCACATGTGGAATATGTCTCAACTAAGGATGTCTGAAAAAGAAAGAACATTTGCAAGTACAAGATGTACTTGTGTATGGAGATAACTCTAAATACTCTGCGACAAGAGTGAGAGGGATCCTCATTCATTGCTCCACACTGGCTAAACCGAACTCCTTGAGTTCCTAGACCATGTTGTATCCCATGTGACAACATGTACCAAATCGAATCCTACAAGTGGATTCATAATATTATAATGTACTTTGGACACTACGGCCCAAAATACTTGTTTCGACATGCCCTTGGCATGGCCCTGGGGATTGAACTGAAAGTTCAATTACCCGTATTCAAATGCATAGGAGTACGTCTCCTCACCTGTGAAAAACCAAGCAACATTGCATGGGAAACCCTTGGTGTTGCCTTTGCAATCCAAACCCGTTGGGTAGAATCTACGTAGTCAACCCCTTGGTAAGACCCTTTGTAGAAACTGCTCAACTAGCAGGTAATGGTAACCAACATAGTCAACCGTGTAAAAAAATGATGGGAATCAACTTGAAAGTTGAATTTGTCCACTATCCCTTAGTAGATTGCGGACTTCTTTCCTTGAAAGTACAACTGGGATAGATCAAACTTTGATCCTCAATGCCTATGGGGTGATTTAGTAAACACCCGCTGGGTCTTACCCCGAAACTGTGTTACCATAGACACTCGTAGTGCTATAGAGAGAGCAAGAGATCCACACAAGTGAGATCCCTAGCTCGTATGAACAACCATGCTGTTTGCTGCCTCTAGACTCCGTGGTATAGATTAGCTATGTGAGTTTTACGATTATCAAAAACTCAACTTGAGCGTCGCAGTGAAAACATGTAGTGCAAAAATGACACCCTAAACATCTGTAATGATAAGAGGCTTGCTTGTCCATAAACGTCGAGGTGTTTGAGGTGTATTCCACTGGGAAGATATGAGGAATGTCAATAGTTGGGTCGTACCCACGATCTGACAATGACTCGTAGCCACGTGTGTGGCTCATAGCCCTGATGGAAATTAGTGTTCAATGAACGAACCGATGAAGATTAATGTAGATGGAATCTTGCCCTATGTCTAGCTGAGAGTTAGAGAACCTTGGCTTAAGCTGACTTCCAAACAAACATGTTCAAAAGAATCGTAGAAAGTTTTCATTATTCTATGAGAGAAATAAGAAAGAGAGAGACAGAGAGCATGCTGGGCTGAGGAACTTTCCTTAAGTTACTGCCTTGTATGTACCGCGTCCCTGCTTGTGTGCATCTTATGTGTAGTGTGCAGCTTATCCTATAAGCATGCAGTAATCTGGCTGTATAACGTTCGCATTGAGAGATGTTACAGAAAACATGCAGGTGTCACCTTGTTGCACTTATCGTGTAGGGGAGCGTGACTGTACGAAAATGACTTAAATATGGCACTTTGCCTGTGAAATAAGTCCTAGATCTAGGTTCCATTTAGTGGTATTGTGCGTTAACAGCAACCAACAATCCATAACTTAGTTTGTCCGTGATAGAGTGTTTGGTTTGATAGCGGAAGCGTAATCTCTGAAGCGGTGGAATTCATGCCACCTGGTTAGCATCCCGTGCATACAGATTTTTAAGCCCTTGGCGAGAGTTATGGCCTCCAAAGTCATTGGGCAGTACCTTGGCACAAGGGAGAAGCCGTGCTTCGTGTAAAACTGGTTGTTGCTGTAACCAGTTGTCCCGAGAGTTCGTAGGAGAAACTTGCTCACAGATGGCTCATATCCATATTTGGCTGTCGGACAGATGGCTCATAGCCATATCTGCTGGCCCATAGATGGCTCATAGCCATATCTGCTATGCGAGTGGGAGTGGTCGTATACACAACGAGTGGAAGTTTTCATATACACAACTCGCCCTCTTGCAGCGTATATGCCCGTCGGGTACGAAATAAAATAACTTGCAAGCACATTGCCTAATCCCTCTCAAATTTGTATGCTCATAGCATATGCCAAACGGGAGTAGCCGTAATGCAAGATCCCAAAATGGAAGCCTTGCTTCACCAAAATCTGCTAGTTCTAATCGATTTTGACAAACAACGAGAATCAGAAAAAGAATCGACCTTGTCGAGCAATTTCAATTGGGATGAACTAATACTGTGTGGCAAGCATTCGCTGACAGCTGCTAGAAATAGTGAGAAGGAGTCGACCATGCCGAGTAACTTGTCCCCTACATCATGTCGAGCAGCAAGATGTGCCAATCTCCTTGAGAGTCCAAAAACACTGCAAATTGGTATGCAGTTGCATCAAATTGAACTGCTGACGAGTTGTGCTTCAAGTCAAGGTGATAGAGACTCAAGGCCCTCTTACCCATTTTTATCCCGCATAGTCCTAGCGTTTAACATAAAATTTTTATTCAACATCCGGCCATCAGACCGTCCGGATCTGCCCACCCACCGAACCATTTTATGAAAATCTTGGACAAGTTGTAGACCTTGAAACAAGAGACCCCTCATCATCAATCCTAGTTTGGACCTATGGTAGATCTTACTTTTTTCTCATTCATAGTGGAGCCTAGCCTAGCTAGGTGGTAGACCTTACTTTTCTCCATGATTCAAAGAAGCATAGCTTGGAGGAATGGTGAAGCTTTGTAAGGTTTCAATTGGGATTTGTTTATAGCAATGAGGAAGTTGAATATGGACTTTGGCATCTAATAATACCACGAAGTAATCAATCTTCTCCATCCTATCGCCAAGCAAATGCTACAAGTAGCATGCAAGGAGTCAGGAAAATTGGGATGAACGAATACTGTGTGGCAAGCATTCGCTGACAGCTGCTATAAATAGTGAGAAGGAGTCGACCATGCCGAGCAACTTGTCTCCTATATCATGTCGAGAAGCAAGATGTGCCAATCTCCTTGAGAGTCCAAAAACACTGCAAATTGGTATGCAGTTGCATCAAATTGAACTGTTGACGAGTTGTGCTTCAAGTCAAGGCGATAGAGACTCAAGGCCTGCTTACCCGTTTTTATTCTGCATAGTCCTAGCATTTAACATAAAATTTTTATTCAACATTCGGCCATCTGACCCTCCGGATCCGCCACCCACCGAACCATTTTATGAAATCTTGGACAAGTTGTAGACCTTGAAACAAGAGACCCCTCATCATCAATCCTAGTTTGGACCTATGGTAGATCTTACTTTTTTCTCATTCATAGTGGAGCCTAGCCTAGCGAGGTGGTAGACCTTACTTTTCTCCATGCAAGCATAGCTTGGAGAAATGGTGAAGCTTTGTAAGGTTTCAATTGGGATTTGTTTATAGCAATGAGGAAGTTGAATATGGACTTTGGCATCTAATAATACCACAAAGAAAACCACGAAGTAATCAATCTTCTCCATCCTATCGCCAAACAAGCAAACGCTACAAGTAGCATGCAAGGAGTCAGGCAAATTGGGATGAACTAATACTGTGTGGCAAGCATTCGCTGCCAGTTGCTAGAAATAGTGAGAAGGAGTCGACCATGCCGAGCAACTTGTCCCCTACATGGTTGGGCTTCAAGTCAAGGCGATAGAGACTCAAGCCATGCGTGAGTCTAATCGGTATGTCAACAATGTACGCCAGTAGCATCATACTAAACACATATATTCAACAAATACTTATCATGTGAAAAGGCAATACAAGCCTTGCTTGTCGGCAAAATCGTCAAAATTTTAATGCAGCATGGCATGCATTAAACAAATGATGCAAATGATAAGGTTGCTGTAGATTGAAAAATCGTGCAAATTTGTAAATGAATGATCAAGCACACTCGCCAAACTATGTCGAGAAATGGAGGTGACTAACTTGAACAAGAGCGTTGCCGTAATATCATTCAAGCCTTGCTTGATAAACTCTACCTATCTCGTGGCTAACAACCATTGCACAAGTCGGAATTCACAAAATCAAACAAAGTGCAGATGATTGCATTAAAAAAAATCAAAAAGGTATGCCAAAGTACCTGGAACTTTAGCGGATGCACCTAGCCCTTGTCGTGCATGGTGCTTGATCCCTCTCGTGAGAACCGTAAATTCTCTAGTCTGGCGCCACCAAATCTGTGGTACTGTTTGAATATGGAAATTTGCCGGATGCCTTTCAAAAACAATTGGCGTCTGCTAGTGATGCCTTGCATGTGAGTTCCAATTCATGTCGAAATTAGAAACCTTGTTTCCTAGTGTCCTGGCGAATTGGATCTCCTGCTATATCGCGTTAATGCAAGCTTTGTCGATAGGATTACTCTTCATCAAAAACCGCCAAAATCGAGCCTTGGTAGAGAGATGGTGAAGATTGCTTTAAGGTCAATATGTACGCCAAAAGCAATCTTCAAAAGCAACGTGGCCATGCCAGAAATTTTTGCAATAATCCGTGAAGGCATGTTCATTGATGCAAATCGATGTCGGAGATGCTTGTATAAACGCTCGTACGCAGCCCACAAGTCGAGGTTTAGGGGTGTGCATGCACCCCTAATTGATTTTGCTAATTTTAATTGTGGCCACCCCTTGCAAATATGGGCATCCAATGTGAAATTGTAACTCTCAAAGCGAGCTATGGCGTTCTGTAGACAGCGCCGATGGCGTGGTGGGAGAAACCAGGCGATGCCTAGCTCGGCTCCAGCCGCTGTAGAGTTGGCAAAGTTTCCTCATGCCAGCGTGCACTTGTTGCACCTAACGCGCACTGAAAACATGCATATCACAATCCGGTCGAGCTTGCATGCAGGAGGTTGCTCCCACGGTTTTTCGGCCTCAGTCGTCTGCTCCCCGCTCAACCCTAGGGGCCATGCCCACACCTTGCTTGAAGACGAGAGAGAGAATAATCTCCATAGCCTTGTAGAAGCGAGAGAGAGGGAGAGAGAAAACCCTGTTGAAAGGAAGGCCATGCCTCGGCTGAAGTAGAGAGAGAGAGAGAGAGAGAGAGAGAGAGAGAGAGAGAGAGAGAGAGAGAGAGAGAGAGAGAGAGAGAGAGAGAATCCATGAAGGCATGCAAAGCCATGCCTCGCATCATGCAAAAACCATCTCCGTTGCTTCTCCTTCATCACTCCCCTCTCCTCTGAGCTCTAATACCAGTGAAAGGACTAGGGAACTGAACATGCTCATCACCACCCAGCCATGCCCTATATAGGCCCTTGGCCTTCTAAATATAGGGACCCGCCTGACTGCATGTCCGTCCTGGCCCTTGGCCGTGCCTGGTCCTACCCTTGGCATGACATTTTCAAATCTTAAAACCAATCAACAAGATGACCTATCAACTAAATAATTTGCTTATACACAATTCTTTTCATGTGAGCCTACTTAAGCCTTACAAATGAGAGTCACAGAGAGAATCAATAATTGAGGACCCACCGGACATCGAAGATCAAGAAGAGGTTCTCCAACTCGAATCCATCCTTCAACATGAAGACAAGGTACTAAGACATGGTAAGATTATCCGACGGTATCTTATTAAGTTCAAAAATTATCTTTTTGAAGATGGTAGATGGATGCAAGGAACACATCTTAAGGATGGTATGGACCTTGTCAATGCTTACAATCTACACTAGAGTAAGCAAATGTAAATGCTTTTTAAATGAACAATATTTTTGCCTTATAAGACTAGTTCTTTTTTCATTATGCATAAATTTAAGTAGTATGCATGCTTAGAATCATATAAACACCAAGTAGAATTTGTCACTCTACTCTGGGAGTATGATATGCAGTAAAGAGCAGACATGTTTGTGGAAGCTAAGTCTCCTAAGCACGAAATTGATTAGTCATCCATTCTGGAATGATGTCGTAGGGTCGTAAGGGATCCTCTACCCACTAAGAAACATAGACTAATGACTAAGACTTTATCTTCTCTACCTCATAATCGAGGACGACTATAGTTTCAAGAGAGAGATAATGTCATAAAATTTAATATCTACCTATGCCAAATGGTTTTTTATATTGAACTGATCATTTAAACTGGAAAAATGAATAGGAACAAGATTTAGAATATAGATATGTGCTTTTAGATCTATCTCAGCACATGACCAAAGGGAGAGTAGGCTACATCTCATTGAGGGTCCAAAAAAGAGATGGTCTACCAAAGAGCAATGAGCAGATAATGGAGCTTAGCTTCATTAAACACCTCCAAAGGTTAGTGTTAAAAATTCTTAGACCTAGGACCTTTAGGTACTTTAGACCTTAGGCAAGATAGGCATGTGCTTGAGGTGCTTGTCGTGCTTAAGTTGTCTAAGGTGCTTGAGGTGCTTGGCGTGCTTAATGACTATGCTTAAGGTGCTTCATGACTAAGGTGCTTGATGTGCTTGATGACCAAGGTGCTTATGGTGTTCAAGCCAAACATGACTCCTACATAGAAGGGGGCGAGCCCTAAGAGTAGGGGATGAGAGAGAGCGCGCGCGCGCACACACACACACACACACACACACACACACACACACACACACACACACACACACTCACACACTCAAGGAAAGCCCAAGACTCAAGAGGCATAAAGGACAATGTCAAGACCCCAGCCATGTTGCCCTCATATTGTACTGGAATCCTATTGGATAGCCTTTAGAGAGGTCTAATGAGATTTTAGATGCATTTAACTAATTAATTAATCTCTCTCTCTCTCTCTCTCTCTCTCTGTCTCTCTCTCAAAGGGGGAAAGAAGGAAACTTGTCCAAATACTACCCCTATTGCTTGATATGACCATAGCTTGTGATTGGCCATGCTTGGCATGTACCAATAGGTGCAAGCTAGAGTAAAGAGAGAGAGGGTCAACCAATGCAAGTGGGAGCCCTCCTTTTTGCACATTCTTCCACCAGTCATACACTCTCTCATATGTTGAGCAAGAACTTCATCCCCTTCTCCAAGCTTGAGAAGTAGAGAGCCTACACCAACTCCTCTTGGCTATGGAATGCAAATCCAACTAAGAGCCATACTTCAAAGCAATGCTTACCATCTTCTTCATCTCCATTACTATGCTATGCTATGCTCAACCCGGCTCCCCAGAACATACTTGGTCATATTCTCTTGCAAACATGGGGCAGTTCTAAAAGTCGAAAAGAGCAAGGGGAGGAAGACACGCTAAGAAATCTGTAGGGCATTGGAAAGAGCAATGCATCTCGGCTTGGATGATCTAGTCCACTTCCGCCTTGTGCATGGGGTATTCGAGGTCGATGTAGGGTAGCCATCCTCATCAAACCTGACAATAAACCTAGCAATTATGGATGGGTCTATACAATGTTTTTGAGCTTGACATTCTTGGATAATGACATACTCTACACCTTCTTGCCAATGAGAGAGAGTTGGGACTTGTCCATCTCGAAGCAGATGTGACCAGAGCGACTTCACAAGAAGATTTAGAAATTTTCTCATGTAGGAAAACGAAGTCTTTCTCAATGTTTTCCATACAATGAATAACATCATGAGCTTCTGCTCGAGAGGCACCGCATACCTAGCTAGGTACGATTGGGGGCAAGGGGATCACCGGCCCCCCAACCGGGCCGGCGGTCCCTTGCCCCCAATCGTACGCAGCTAGGTATGCGGCGCCTCCCTCACAGAAGCTCATGATGTTGAGGTAAGTCACAATGTGGGAAACATTGTTAGAATTTGTCCACCACCGGCCCCCACCGGGCCGACGGTCCCTTGCCCCCAATCGTACGTAGCTAGGTATAAAGCGCCTCCCTCAGAGAAGCTCATGATGTTGAGGTAAGTCACAATGTGGGAAACATTGTTAGAATTTGTCCAAAACTTCTGTCTCTGTGAACTTGTGGTAGATGTCCTCAAACTCTTAGAGGAGGTCTCTGCTAAGAATGAGGGTGCGCTTCTTGGTGACGAGCAGATAAAGGAGGTTCGTAGTGGACATCGTAAAGGTTCGTCTCCGTAGTGGACATCGTAAAGGTTCGTCTCCTTGCTAAGGGTCTTGATGACAGCCTTCTTATCCTCATTAAAGAACTTCCAGAATTGCTAATCCTTTGCAACGCCTACATAACTGTGTGCTGCAGACTTAGCTGCTTGCTCCCGTGCCATCGCCCACAAGGCCCGCCTGCTCCAACACCTTGGCCCTCAGACCCGCATTGGTTTCAAAAAGCGGAGTGCCCCTCATACGCACAGGAAGATGAGACGAAGCAGGGGGCTTACTAGATGCGACCCTCACGCAGGGGGCAAGCTGCCCATTCACATTCACTACCGAATCACGTTGCTGCAGCGCCTCCATTGATTTTTCTTTTGCAAGCTTTTCCTGCTTAGTAGAGCATGGGCGTCGATGGTCTCTCTCTCTCTCTCTCTCTCTCTCTCTCTCTCGCACAAGGCCGTTGTAAGCACTAGCGCTCGCCTTTGGCTTGCATATGAGAGCGCTAGCACCCACTATGAGTAAGAGTGTGAAAGAGGTGATTTAGAGTTTAAAGCCTATATATAGGAGTTATTAGATAAATTTTAATTTCTAAGGATTACTAATGGTGAGTCTCTTAGGTCAATCTCTCTCTCTCTCTCTCTCTCTCTCTCTCTCTCTCTCTCATAGCATCATTGTGAGCGCTAGTGCTCGCCTTTAGCTTGCATATGAGAGAGAGGGAAAGAGAGAAAGCGGAGGGCATATTTGGCATTTTTGCTATAATTTTTTTGCGTTGATTATCCGACCTTGAAGGTTGGGGCTGGCACCAACTGTGAGATAGATTGTGTGAATGAATGTGAGCGCTAGGGCTCGCCTTTGTCTTGCACGAGAGAGAGAGAGAGAGAGAGAGAGAGAGAGAGAGAGAGAGAGGTTAATATTTTGGCATGAAAATGGTAAAGTTTATGCGTTATCTCTCTCTCCATATGTAGCTTGGCGCTAGCGTCCATTTTGTGAGAGAGTTAGTGAAAGAGATGATATTTACTTCTTTCTTGCAACTTTTGGCATTCTCCGACAACTTTTTAGCGTCATCTGTCTCCCCACCGTCCTGCTCCTAGGCTTAACCGCGTGCATTATTCTCCTTGAACACAAAAATGATGTGCGTTACTGCTTTTCTAAAAGTTTAAATAGCTTCTCTGCACTGCTAAGAAATTGTGCAAAAATACTCCATAATCCCCTTGCCTAAGCCCTAAGGAGCGCCATGCTCTCCCTACTTCTTCACCTCATTTTGCCCAATACTTGAAGGCACTCTTGCTCCCTGACAACATACGTCCCCTCCTTCACTGGCAAGTATGCTCATTCTCGCCTTTTTTCAAAATCAATTTCCCTTCAAAATCAAAACGAATAAGTTGCAATTTTCCTCTAACACGATTTTGTTACAAGCGTTGGCACATGCTACACTTGGCGCTAGCATCCACTTTGAGAGAGAGAGAAAGTGAAAGCGATGATTGAGAGAGAGAGAGAGAGAGAGAGAGAGAGAGAGAGAGAGAGAGAGAGAGAGAGAGAGAGAGAGAGAGAGAGAGAATCACAGAGATGCTTGATTGAGGAGGGCCTATAAATAGGAGTTAGCAGGTAGGTTTTTGATTTGCAACAAATATTGACAATATTATGATTTAGGTGAACGCCATGTCTCTATCTTTTCTCTCTCGCTCTATTTCTACTCTTCTCTCTCTCTCTCTCTCTCTCTCTCTCTCTCTCTCTCATATGTTAGTTGAGTGCTAGTGCTCACCTTCGGCTAGTGCATGAGAGAGAGAGAGAGAGAGAGAGAGAGAGAGAGAGAGAGAGAGAGAGAGAGAGGAGGAAAAATATGAAGCTAGGTTGTTATTTTTAACTAGATGGGATATAATAGGCATGGGAGAGGGAGAGAGAGAGAGAGAGAGAGAGAGAGAGAGAGAGAGAGAGAGAGAGAGAGAGAGAGAGAGAGAGAGAGAGAGGGAGAGAGAGAGAAGGGCAGGGGGCAAGGTGCATAGAGAGAATGATGGGAAGAGAGAGAAAGAGAGAGGGGGAGGAAGAAAGATAGAAAATAAGTGAGAGAGAGTGAGGGAGTATAATAGAGAGAGATAGGTTGATGAAGGAGGGAGTAAGGGAGGGTGGGAGGGAGCAGTTTGTTGAATGAGTAAATAAGAGAGAGAGTGATAGGGGGCTGGGTGCATAGAGAGAATGGTAGAGAGAGAGAGAAAGAGACACACACACACGCACACACACACACACACACACACACACACACACACACACACACAGAGAGAGAGAGAGAGAGAGAGAGAGAGAGAGAGAGAGAGAGAGAGAGAGAGAGAGAGAGAGAGAGAGAGAGAGAGAGAGAGAGAGAGAAAGCTGGTAGATAAAGAGTTGAGGCTTGAGAGAGAGAATATTAAAGAAATAGAGAAAAAAGAGCAAAGAGAGAGAGGTAGTGGGGTTGAAGATGGCTCACAAGAAGCGGCTCGTATGAAGGAGAAACGTGAGTGTTGTTGATGTTCATAGGATAAAAAAGCATGATTCACTTTTTTATAGCTATCTTTGTGGTGTTCATCAGGACAAAGAAGTGGAATGTCTGCAAAGGAAGTGATTCACTTGAAAAGAAGCGCACTACATGAAGGGTCTTACTGATACTGACACTGACACTTGCTGCAACATGCCAATTGAGGTGTGTTTTTCTCTCTTGGATTGTTAAATACATCACCCCCCCCCCCCCCCCCCCCCCCCCCCCCACCACCACCCCACCGAGTGCATTGCATCGTTTAATAATTGAAACATGCACACATGCATTGTCTTTGGCTAAACTCTACAATGGACCAAATGCTACATCATAGCAGTTCTATCCAGCACCATTTACTTTGATGCTTGTATTTTACTTCTGCTGTATTTCAAGGTGAAGAATCGATTGCTTATTTTGTGGAATCGGGAGTCATATAGTGCTCTTGCATGTGAAACTTATACAGTTATCTTAACATGTCATGTAGCTTGTGTGCAAGCACATTGTTAGAAGTGCACATAAGACCTCCAATTACCCAACTGCCACTCTATAGAGATGTCTGTTGATGTGGAAGCAACATTTTGGGTGATGGGCTGCGACATTAACCAGCATTTGGCAAAGAGAGCTTTTTGCATAAGATTAGGGAATCCAGCATAAAGTTAATAGAGAGAGCTTTTTCAATGAATTTGTCGACCGGTCCATTTTTCAGAAAAAGCTTCCTCCAAAGCTCCCTCCGTTCCCCTACTCTTGAAGTGTGGGGCGGGAGCCTCTCAAAGTCTACTCGGAAAGAGTTTGAGAATGTCCAAAAGCGTTTTCTTACAAACTTTCTCCAAGTTAAGACACAAACACCATATATGCTCCTACTTCTTGAGTCGGGATCTCTTCCAATTGAGGTTATGGGCATGGAAAGGGTTGTTGAATACATGATATTGTGGAGTACATGATAAAGATGCGTCAAAACCCCTCACGTTGACTTCCTACAATTGCATGGGAAGCAATCAAAAAAGTTCAAAAGACGCATAAAAGCAAGATCTTGAGCACGGGATGGATGCAAGACATAAAGAAGTGGTTTGCCAGATGGGATGCATTACACTTGCTACAAAATGCTTCAATTGACTCCCAAGTGAATGAAGCTTTTCTACAATGCCAATGTATTACGGCTTCTTGGGAGAAATCCGATGGGTCACGCTTCATACATTACACCACCCCTATTGCCCCCAACTACAAACCATGTTCTTCACTGAAAGAGGAAGTGATACTCACACATACATGCTTGAGCCTATCCTCTTGTCAGCAATATGCACTATCGTAGCCATTCGACTTAGCTCATATTCCCTTCAATGCGAGACAGGGCATTGGGGCAATGGAGAAGAGTCAAATCGATTGTGTACATTATGCTCATTGCAAGCTCAAGAGCATGAGTACCACACACTACTAGAGTGCTCAACTTTTGGTCACATCCGAATTTGCTTCTCTCACATTTTCAACCATGACTTAGATCTACACACTTTCCTTCCCAACTACAATGTGGGCTCTCCATTGCGATTCTCATCACCACAATTTTGGAGCATCGAGAGTCACTCATCATCCATACACATACTACATCACATGTAACTTTGGTCCCATAGGTCATATTTGACCTCCGAGGACGATAATAATGTTTATCTCTCTCTCTCTCTCCTACCATCACCTTGCTTAACTGCATCCCTCTCCTACACCCTTCCTCATTGTTTCTCTTTTCATCCCTTTTCTTAGAAAGATCCCACTCCCATGATGTCTTCCTCCCTCCCCTCCCCCTCTAGCCATGGACATAGAGAGAGAGAGAGAGAGAGAGAGAGAGAGAGAGAGAGAGAGAGAGAGAGAGAGAGAGAGAGAGAGAGAGTAGACGTGATGTGTGTGTGTGTGTGTATACACACATATTTATATATGTGCAAATGTGTGTATGTGTGTGTTTGCCACATCCTCACTAATGATATCGTTAATGGGAAAATCGAGTGAAAGGAGAGCATGCAGGGGGAGGGGGCCAAAGAGAGAGCGGGTAGTGGACATGAGTGGATTGAAGAGAGAGAGAGAGAGAGAGAGAGAGAGAGAGAGAGAGAGAGAGAGAGAGAGAGAGAGAATTAATTAAACATGTGGATACATAGTTTATAAAAAAAAATCCTAATTGAAGAAAATACGAGAACGTTTAAAATTCTAAAAAATGTGTCGATAATTACACTAAAACTTGTGAATTTTTTTTGTTTTCTACATGGCAGTCTCAAAATCTACTGAAGATTTTGCAATTTGAAATGATTAAAAATACATTAAACATTGTTTTTTTACCAACATTGTGCCGATGTGTGTGTGTGTGCGCACGTGTGTGTGTGTGTGTGTGTGTGTGTGTGTGTGTGTGTGTGTGTGTGTGTGTGTGTGTGAGAGAGAGAGAGAGAGAGAGAGAGAGAGAGAGAGAGAGAGAGAGAGAGAGAGAGAGAGATAGATAGTTCTATTATCGTCCTGGGAGGTCAAATATGACCTATGGGACCAAATGAACATGTCACGTGGTGTGAGTGGAGTTCATAAGTGACTCTCGATGCTCAAAAATGGCTGAAATGAGCGTCGCAATAGAGAGTCCACATCGTGGTTGGGAGAGGAAGGTATGTAGGGAGAGCTCATGGCTGAATATATGGGGAAAAGAGGACCTAATGTGGTCAAAAGCTGAGCACTCAAGTAGTGTGTGGTACTCACTCTCTCGCACTTGACGAGGGCATAAGGTGCAAAGTCGATGACACTCCTCGCCAGTGCCCCAACGTCCTGTCTCGCAGCGTAGAGAATGGGAGCTAAGACGAATGGAGGCAATGGTGCGGATCGCACTCAACGGGATGGGCTCAAGGATGTAGGAATGGGTTCGGTTACCTCGTTCCGAGAAGAAGAGAGATTTGTAGTTTGGGGCAGCGTGTGTGGTGTAATGGCTGAAGCGAGAACCTCCGGATTTCTCCCAAGCCATGATACATTGGCGTTGTAAGAAGGCCTCATTAACTTGGGAGTCGATCGACGCATCCTTGACCAAGTGACATGCATCCCATCTTCCAAACCATTTCTTGATATCAAGCATCCACCCCGAACTTAGTATTTTGCTCTTGCATGTCTTTTGAACCTTTTGACTTGCTTCATATGCGATTCTAGGAAGTCGATGCAAAGGGCTACATTGTGTCTTACGCATGTACTCCACAACCCTTTCCATGCCCAAGACCTCAATGGGAAGCGATCCGGACTCAAGAAGTAAGAGCATGTAGGGTGTTTGTGTCTTGACTTGGAGAAAGTTGATGAGAAAACGCTTTTGGACATTCTCAAACTCTTTCCAAGTAGACTTCCCGATGCTTCCACCCCACACCTCCACTCCATAAAGAAGCACCGGTGTCACCAATGTGTCAAAGAGGTACTTTTTGAGAGCCCAACACTTGATCTCTCCTGCATTGCACATGTTCTCAAATGCATAATAAGCCCTCTTTCCGGCTTCGAAGCGACGCATTGCACAATCCTTCCATTTATGATTGGATGGAACCTCAAGGCCAAGGTACTTGAAGTGATCTACCACTTCAAGTTTCTCATTGTTGTATACAATGCATGGATTTTCGTCATTGAGGGTCTTTACAAGCATAACCTTGGTTTTGGATCCATTCACGATCAGCCCGCTATGTAGGCAAAAGCGTTCCAAGACACTCATAAGCTTTTGTGCATCTTCTAAGGTATGTGCCAAGAGCACTACATCATCGGCATAAAGCAAAAGCATGATCACCGCATTTCCAATCTTAACCTCTTCTATGCCTTCTTGCTGCATAAAATCAAGAACCATGTATTCCAATTCATCAATGAGTAGCCCAAAGAGGGTTGGGGAAAGTGGGCATCCTTGTTTGACACCAATAGTGCTTGCAAAAAATTCTGAAATTCCATCTCCCATACGTAATCGACATATCACTTTTTGGTAGATGCGAAAGACTGCATGCATAAATTCTCTCGGCACTTGAAGGCTTTGCATACGTCTCCAAAGATTTCCTCGCGGTACCATGTCAAAAGCTTTCTTGAAATCCACAAAGCAACAATACAACTTTTTTCCTTTCAATCGAGACGCTTCCATAAGAACTCGAAGAGTGACAAGGTGATCAATAGT
This sequence comes from Adiantum capillus-veneris, assembly GCF_014529385.1. NCBI lineage: Eukaryota > Viridiplantae > Streptophyta > Polypodiopsida > Polypodiales > Pteridaceae > Adiantum > Adiantum capillus-veneris. The sequence goes on from NC_140947.1 coordinate 57,965,231, forward strand.
GCTATGATGCTTTCGAAAACCTGCTTGGCCAAGCGCACGTTTGCCATTCTTTTCAGCCCATTCACTTATCTTCATCTCCATGATACATCCAAATAACTTTGCCATCAAAGAACCAACCATTATAGTGCGATAGTTGTTCACATTGTTTACATCTCCTCCTTTGTGCAAAGGTTTGATCCAATTTGCACTCCAATCATGAGGCATGCCATACTGAAGTGCAAGGTTAAACATATCGCATATCCAATATCGTGTTTTCTTGCTTGTCCATTTAATCATTTCAGCCTTGACACCTTGAAGGTCACCTGCCTTGCGAGTAGCAAGTTTCTCAAGCGCGCGGCATACATCTTCAATGGTAAAGAAGGGAGACATAAATGGAAGGGAGCTACAACCCTCCATCTTATCAACATTGGGTTGCTCATAGAGGTTCTTACAATGCATATACATATCCTCAAGAGTCAAGTCACCAAAGCTCTCAACGCGCTTTCCTTTTAGATTTTGCCAAAACTTGCCACATGCATGTGCTTTCTCTTGTGCTAAAAGAAGTTGTTTTTCGACTTCCCACCTTCTCCTCTTCTTTTGAACAAGTGCTTTGTATGTGTGTGAACATTCCAAGTAAACTTCCTTGTCTTTGATTGCATCCAATCTTAGCAAGTGTTTTCGGGCTTGACTACATTCCATGTCAAACCATTTCTTCTTGGTGCTACCCTTCTTAGACCTTTTGCAAGACATGTGTTTCACCGAAAAGCATTCCTTCGCACAAGAGAAAATTACTTCTTTGAAAACTTTCCACTTGCATTCTAATGTTGGGCTCCCTTGATGCTCTATCATGCTTAACATTTGGTCCACCATATCAGCATATATAAGTGCTCGCTTGAAGTCTAGACGTAGGTACAAATGATTCACATCATGATTGGAGGCTACATGCTCGGGCCGTTTACCACACTTGAGGTCAATACATAACATCCTATGATTCGATTCCGGATTCCATTCACCAAGTGTAAAGCTTTGTATGCATTCTAGAGTGGCTTCTGAGAACAACATATAGTCAATCACGCTAGCACCATTGTGCTTTCTACATGTAAAGTCATTGGTGCCTTGCCATAGAGATACACCATTTGCAATGAGCATTCCGGTACTATTGCACATATGTAGAAGTGACTTTCCATAGTGATCCACTTCTTTTGCATCATTAGAACTTCGATTATACATGTATGAGTCATCCACTCTTCTTGATACATGCGGCATGTCGACTTGTTGTGTGTCGTGTTGTAACATATTTGTGCGAGCATTCATGTCTCCAAAAACAATGACTTCACCTTGATCCTTGTAATGAGCAATGTCTTCCTCTAGTTCAACAAAGGGCTGATCTCTATCCATATTCAAGCGAGCATAAAAGTTGGAGTCATAGTGAGGAATGTAGCAGCCGGCCACAAACATGACTTGACCATTTGGTGGGCTGATTTTCAGCCATAAGTAGCGTTTATACTTATCTTCTTTGACAATGGAAACATCTTTCAAACCCTTTTTGGTCATACATGCTACGCCTCCTTGGCCTCTTCGTTGCTTTGCATTTTTGGCCCACATCAAAGAATGTACATCGTATTTGTCAAATCCAAGAATTCGTTGCGCATCATGCTCCCATGTTTCGACAAGAAGTATCACATCGGAGTCATTGGTAAGCTCATCAATGCCAATTCCCGCATTCCATGGATACCCGTTACAATTCCAAAAGCTTATTCGCAAGCGTGAGTTGGTCTCATAGATCATGTGTCCCTATTTGTTGGGTGGACTTGCATCCTCCTCAAGTGACTTTTCTTCTTGAGATGATACCTTAACCTTCTTGCTTCTTTCCTCGTATGCTTTGCGACGTACATTTTGTTGCATAAGAGTGCGATCCTCATATACATTACAACCCGTTCCTTTGAGGTAGATCCAACCATTGTCAAGGATGATCTTTCTCTTTACCTCATCAGCCATGGTACATACAATAGGTCTTTCTCCCGAGCGAGGGACTCCTTGTTTTCCAACTCGATGTGCACCATAAGCCATGATTCCTGACATGCCAAAGTGTGTAGCAAAAAACTCTTCAATAGCAACCGCAAGAGATTGGGGTGTTTCCATGCTTTCCTCCTTGATTCCACGAATGACGATGTTCTTTGAGCGTTTTTGTCGTTCTTGCAATTCTTGAGTGTCCACATTCTCTACATTCTTTGCTTGGACAACGGCTTGCGTGATAGGAGATGTAGAAACCACATTATCCTTACATATATCAGCCCATGATTTGGATGCATTTTTCATCTCATATACATCATGTCGTATTGTATCTATCGTTTCCTCTTTCAATACATGATCACTCTCAACTTTGCTCAAGCGCTCTTTCACTACATTCATGTCCACAAGAGAGCGTTTACATTCTTGAACTTCATTCTCAAGATGCATCAAGCGTGTTGTTTGCATTTCAAGAACCTTCTTGAGGTGCTCATTCTCCACAATGAGAACTCTTAAAGTACCATTCTCCATTGCAAGTGCGCGCAACTCTTCACCTTGCTTGTTGACGGTTTCTTGTAACGAGATCAAGTAAGCCATGATCATTGCTTCCGTTGTTGTAGATGATGTGGTTGGATTAGCATCCAAATTCCTTGGAGATTTTGCATCATTCTCCATGGCGAGTGTGGCTTTTCCACCCTTGCGAGTTTTGTCTGACATTGCCTTCAAGTCGGCAACAAAAACGCAAAATTTTGACAGTTTTTTCAGTTCTGAGATGCTGTTACAGCAAAGCCTTTCATTACACAGAAAAATTTTGTCTTTACATCAATGCGTAGAGGGCTTCGTGCTCTTCGATTGAGGCTATAGATCACCTAAATCGGAGTTCGGATGAGCAAGTTATGGTCAAAAGAGTGAACTGCTGCCTACTAGGTCAAAAAACGGCTGTGTGTGTGTGTGTGTGAGAGAGAGAGAGAGAGAGAGAGAGAGAGAGAGAGAGAGAGAGAGAGAGAGAGAGAGAGAGATTATGTGTGTATGGGTTTTTGTGTTTGATCGAGTGTAATGGAATATGGCTAATAACGTTGATTGTAGGGAAACTAAAGTAACAATAATGAATATTTCCCTGTGCTTTGTGTTCCTTGAGACCTTGTTGATCTTCAGCTTCATGCACCAATATTATGCTCGTAACTAACTTGCAAAAACATTCACTTATCCCCGGCCTCAATCCCAAGACCTCAAACAGATTCAAAGGTGGAAAGAGCTAGCAAAGAGTGAGGGAAGGGAAGAGGAAGAAGATGTACCTTACAAGAAAGAAATAGTCTCCTTACATATCATTACATTTAGAGCATAGCATAGCATAGTAATGGAGATGAAGAAGATGGTAAGCATTGCTTTGAAGCATAACTCTTAGTCGGATTTTCATTCCCTAGCCAAGAGGAGTTGGTGTAGGCTCTCTACTTCTCAAGCTTGGAGAAGGAGATGAAGTTCTTGCTCAACATATGAGAGAGTGTATGAGTGGTGGGAGAATGTGCAAAAAGGAGGTCTCCCACTTGCATTGGTTGACCCTCTCTCTCTTTACTCTAGCTTGCACCCTATTAGTCCATGCCAAGCCTAGCCAATCACAAGCTATGGTGATATCAAGCAATGGGGGTAGCATTTGGACAAGTGTCCTTCTATCCCCTTTTGAGAGAGAGAGAGAGAGAGAGAGAGAGAGAGAGAGAGAGATTAATTAATTAGTTAAATGCGTCTAAAATCTCATTGGACCTCTCTAAAGGCCATCCAATAGGATTCAAGTACACTATGAGGGCAACAGGCTAGGGTCTTGACATGTATCCTTTATGCCTCTTGAGTCTTGGGCTTGCCTTGAGTGTGTGTATGTGTGTGTGTGTGTGTGTTCTCTCTCATCCCCTTCTCTTAGGACTTGCCCCCTTCTATGTAGGAGTCATGTTTGGCTTGAACACCACAAGCACCTTGGTCATCAAGCACATCAAGCACCTTAGTCATGAAGCACCTCAAGAACCTTAGTCACATTAAGCAAGCCAAGCACCTCCAGCACCTTAGACAACTCAAGTACAACAAGCACCTCAAGCACATGCCTAGCTTGCCTAAGGTCTAAAGTACCTAAAGATCCTAGGTCTAAGAAATTTTAACACTAACCTTTGGAGGTCTTTAATGAAGCTAACCCTAAGGTCTTTTAAGCTCCATTATTTGCTCATTGCTCTTTGGTAGACCATCTCTTTTTTGGACCCTCAATGAGATGTAGCCTTCTCTCCCTTTGGTCATGTGCTGAGATAGATCTAAAAGCACATATCTATATTCTAAATCTTGTTCCTATTCATTTTTCTAGCTTAGATGATCAATTCAATATAAGAAAATCATTTGGGATAGGTAGATATTAAATTTTATGACATTATCTCTCTCTTGAAACTATAGTTGTCCTCAACTATGAGGTAGAGAAGATAAAGTCTTAGCCATTAGTCCATGTTTCTTAGCGGGTTGAGGATCCCTTTCAACCCTATGACATCATTCCAGAATGGATAACTAATCAATTTGGTGCTTGGGAGACTTAGCTGCTGCAAGCATGTCTACTCTTTACTACATACCGTCTCCAGTCTCTGTATCTTGATACTTTTTGTATTGAGACATTAATACTAATCCATTTAGCCTTATCTTTATCAACCTGACTTTTGAGAGAGTATTTTGGATTTAAAATGGTAGATCTTCTACATGAATACCATCAATACTAAGATCTTGAGATTCTAAAATATTCTACTTCATTGATTTCTTTTACTATAATAGAGACATGATCTTTAGTTTGAGACTCTTTACCTTTACTCGCTGAAGAGCTTGGACATGATTCTCTTATCAAAGAAGTTGGGTGTGATTCTCCTATGAGAAGAGTTTTACCAATTACCATGATATCTGCCTTTGGTGGTAGAATGTGAGGATAAGGTGTGAATAGCCTCTTAAGGGGTTCAGGGACACTTTAGTGTTTTGAGGAAAACCAAAAAACCAAGAGAGGTTGCTTCCATGTGAGCTAAGAGATGGTGGGGCCGGGCACCTTTATTATTATTTTTTTTTAAAAGCTTGTCGGAAGCCCCCTTGCCTATGAGACCAAAAAACTCTAGCTCAAAAAGACAAAGTGGCAAATAATAAACACACAGATTTGGAGAACATCGAAACAGTGAGAGCAAGTAGCCGCTGTCCAATAGAGGTCAAAGCAAGTTTTAAGCTATTGCGTGATCTGAGGATGCAGATCGGGTCACCTTGCTATCATCTTTGCATCTGTGAATGCAAATTGGAGTGCTATTTAGTACAAATTGAACACGTATGTGTGTGTGTGTAGCTATTTTTAATTAAATACATATACACTAAAGAACATGACGTTCAAAAAACGACTGGCTTTAGATGACTAAGCAAGGAGTTGTACAGAAACAACTTGGTCTTTGATCCATTACTTTACAACATAATAAGAATGAGGTATCGTTCCAAATGATTTTATACAAAAGGTCTTCAAAGTCAAACTGCAGCATGCTAAACCTTTTTAAGTCAAGACAGAATTCTTACCTGCATCCATATAGTCAAAACAACAGATACGCTAGACTTGGCTACATGTAGCGGGTTTCAAAGAACCTATCAGTTGTTATCCATGTCAAACTTAATTTTATTAGACTAGCTGTTGTCCTAAAATACTATACTAATTAACAACTATTAAGTATTTTCCACATTTCAAATAATCCCATCAAATTTATAAAAAAAACACTATCCTGTCAAACCACCATTAAACCAAACCATGTAAGTATAACTTCAAAGTGATTAAAGAATCTTTGTATAGTAACTCTAATCTTGTTGTACAAATCTAAGTCGCGCCCTTCAAATAGTGGAACCAAAACCTACTCTATAAGCAAGAGTATACCATAGTTAGTAACGAGTGGCCTTATATCCTCTAATCCAAAAGTAGAGACCAAAACAAATCAAGGTTAGCTAATGTAAATCTAGCAAACTCGATAATTGGTTGCTAATAGCCACTAAGAACCATATTTCTGAAAAGCCATGATGGAATTCCTCCAAGACTCGGCACGTTTGAAAAAACATTAGTATGATTTCAGCTTGGTAAAGCTAAATGGTAGAACTGTATTAGAAGCGTAACAAATCAAAAGGTCAAGCATAAAAGCCTGTGGTGGATTACAAAAAGCAAAGCCAGCAAAGTCAGCATACTAAGCTAGCAAGATAAAGAAAAAATCCCCAAGATTAGCCAAGTTTAACTCCAAACTTGCCAGAATAGACACTATCATATAGTGGACTTTGCCAGACCTTTTAATGTACAAATGAAAGTATTACAAGCCATTAGATCAATAATTAGGTGGTAATTAAGGAAGCTTTAAAAATTAATCTTCCTAACCAACACACCATACCCAAATCGAGCCTAGTCCTGAAAAAAATCCATTCCCATCAAAAAAGACTAGCAACAGCCAGAGACCAGGATTAAAGATCAACAAAATAATCCATAAACCAGATCTCCAATCAAGACCACAACCAACAAAAATTCGCTATTAATATTTTTGTATAGATCAAATCCTAGTGAGCCACTTATCATATCTTTCAACCCTTCAAACCCCAGCTAGGGAGAGCCATTATTATGTCTGAGTAGGCCCAAAGCATGAGTATTATTCCAACCATACCAGGTAGAGCATGCCTATCCTGTGTAGGATATCAAAAAATCATAATCCATTACTCAGCAATGTCATGCCTTCTTGAATTATGCCCAAAAAAAAATATGTTAATCCCAAAGTTTAGCCAATACAAGAGAGTCCATCATATTCCAAGTTTAGTGTTTTTACAAATCTGTCAGTCTAGAGTTAGCAACCCCTGGTAAATGGGCATCATGGAAATAAGGGCCTTACCACAACTCTAGAGCATTATAACCCATTTATTGTCTTTATTGTGCCAAATCTCAGGTAGTAAAGCAACAAAACCAGGTCAAAAGTGTAAAAAACAAGTACTGCTAGAGTCGACCATCTTCTTTTTCATAAGTATCTATGATAAGCAACCAAAACTACTAATGGTATGCATAAGGTATTATAGAGATATCATAATTTAGATTAGTAAACTCTCAAGCTCAGTGAGTAGGCAAGGAGTCCAACAATCCAAATACTAGCTACATTAGCCAGAAGACCAACAGTAATCAGAGACAAAAAAGTTCATCTTATTTTGTGTCCAAGCCATCTTTATCATTGTTAATTAATATATTACTCAGGCTAAAAATCAAAGACTCACGTGAGCAGAGCTCACCTCCTTTTTTAGACCAGCATTTCCAACATATCAGTAAGGAAATAAATTCAAAAATTTTCAGTAAAACCACAACCCCCCTAAGTGTTGAATGTCATCAATATGAGATGTCACCATATAGTCCAATGCTTAACACAACCATAATTAGCAGTCCGTTGGGCAAACCATATGTCCAAAAAAGGTAAATGAGTTAAATAGTATGCCTGGAGTGACAAAGAAGATTTCCCAACAAGTTAAAAAAAAAAAACATTTTTATCAAGCAATTGTGTGGAACAAATATTGTACAACAAGTCACTTATATGAGGCAGGTACCCTTCCAAATATTTAATCAGAATAAACCATGCTTAGAGACTAGTACCTTAGGAAAAGTCGGCTATAACTGGTTGTTTTAATTTTGCAAGAGACAGCACAACAAAACCCAATGCCCAATTCCTAAACCACAATTATTTTTCCATGTTTGCAAAAGGACAAAAGACAGAAAAAACCCAAGTCTAAGTGAGGGGAGAAGAGCCCCTCACCTTTAAATAGGGGTAGTGGATTGGTATGAAGCAGCAAAAAGCATGTCAGCTACTACTGTCGGTATAATGAAACTTGACAGGTATGGCCACACCTGGCATGCTCACCTCGGCGAGAAATCAGAATAGTGTACAGGCCCTTCTCTTCAGGAGGGAAAGAGAAGGAAATATCATGTCAAGAAAAGGATGAGCCACATGCTGTGCCAAGCCGCCCACCATCAATCCAAGTCATCAGAAAGAGAAGCGTTCATCCAATCACCTTGAGTGAAAGTGGGAAGGGATCTTTGGTGACAGATGTTGAATGCATTAACCTCGCATTGGAGAATGCAACCGATTTATGCTAGGAGGAACCATAATGGGAAGGAGACCTTTCATTTATCTTTTATGGGTTAAATCCTTAAGGGATTGCTCTCGCTGAGCCCAGCTTTTTAGTGGTTCACACTCAACCATGCTTACCAAGATAGCAGTTTAAGCTAGCATCAAGGATCCAATCACAATTACCCTATGCGGTAATCTCAATCTCAAGGTGGACACCCTCATGCTCAAAATAAGCCACTTATAATCAGAAGTAAGCATGCAGCAATAGTCTCAAAGCCTTAGTCAACTACCAGAACTGTATGAGTATGTGTGTGTTAAGATGTTACCATATACATGTGGTAGTGATGTGTGTGAACACACTAGGACAGTCGGGGCATTTTTTCCCTCTCTAGGAGGTTTTTTTCCCCAAGCATTGTATATACGCCCATCAGTCTAGGGCTATCCATCTTTCCATTGCACACTAAGTAACACACTCTCTATTGTGTGCCTTGATCTTCCTTTGTCTTCTCCAAGCTGTGTGTGTTTCTCTGCAACCCTAATTCCAACAATTGGTATCAGAGTAGGTTACGTCCTCTCGGGCTTAGTCACCAGCTGCTCCAGCACACGCCTGCTCACTTTCTTCGATTATAGTGAGGTTTGGCGAGCGCTTGCAGGTCGACAAATATTTCGGGCGAGCTCGTAGAGCTCGGTCTGCTCAGATTTTTGATTCGGGCTCATTTCAGCCTCCGTTTCCACTACAGGCAGGTCTGCACACATGCAATTTTGTCATTTTGTGCATAATTTCTATCAGTGCTGATTTCTGCATAACAGGTGCCTTACAGTCTTCTATGGTTTGTGCTATATATCACGTGTTGTTCCCGCTCTATTTCTCCTATTTTCGGGCAGTTTTCACATTAGGTGCAGCATTTACCATGGCTGACAACAACACAGATGTCTTCAAGATGTTTGCTGCTGAGGATAGGTTGGATGGGGACAATTACCCTATGTGGGCTTATATGATGCAACATGTTCTTGTGTCAAAGGGTGTCTGGAATATTGTGAAGGGCATTGATGCACGTCCTGGTTCTGAGGATGTAGGCAATGTTGAGGATGTTGCAGGTCTTGCTGCAAGGATTGCTGCTATTAGAGTTGTTTTGCCTACGATAGAACAAGCTCGTTGGGATGTAAAGGATGCACAGGCTCATGCATTGATTGCGTTTTTTGTGAAGCGCACCATTGTTCCTCACATCCGTTCAGCAAAATCTACAAAACAAGATTGGGATATTTTGGCTGGTCTTTATGCAAGTCGCAATGAGGCTAAAATTGCTTTGCTATGTAAAGAGCTGGAGTCGAAGATTATGCATGAGGAAGATGATATGGACACTTTCCTTGCTACTGTCAAGGATATCAATGAGCAACTTATTTCTACAGAGGTGAAGTCATTTCAGACAGTTCCCTTGTGCAGACTGTTCTTGATACCTTACCAGACTTTTGCTAGTACTTGGAGACTTATGACCCAAGGAAATCCTGAAGTTGTCAAGTTTGATGCATTATGCACATTGCTGTTGCAAGAGTCACTTTCTAGAAAAAACAGGACTAGGCAGCATGCAGCTGAACAGGCTTTTATTGCTTCTCAAAGAAAGGGTGGTAACAGCAGAACAACCACTTCTTATGGTTCTGCTGCGAGTGGAAAAAATTCTGTTCCTAATGCTTCTGCTGACAGCAATTTGTCTAGAAATTTTGGTGATAAGGGCAAAAAGAAAATGCGTTGCCATTATTGTAAAGATAATGTTCACTTGATCAAGCAGTGTCCTAAGTTGAAGGCAAAAGAGGCTAAGAAGAAAGAGGGTGGTTCCACTGCAAATGCTGGTTCCACTACAAATGCAGCCATTGTTGAGTCTTCTGTGAAAGGAGACTGTAACGCTGATGTTGATGTAGAATGGGCTTTTAGTGTAGAGTGCACCTACAATCCTTCTATCCATGATGCATGCATATCAGTTGCTGCAGATTCACATGTGTGGTATTTTGAGATTGGTGCTACAAAGAACATTACCTCACATCATGAATTGTTCACCTCTCTCGAGTCTGTCCCTCATGGAAATTCAAACACTTGTGCCAACAATGCCTCTTATCCGGTTCAGGGAGTTGGAAAGATTGTGCTTACTGCTGCTAATGGCAGTTCTTTCACACTTGTTGATGCACTTTATGTACCTGGGATCAAGAAGAATATCTTGTCTGTATCCACAATTGCTAGACTTGGACTTGTAGTCAAATTTGTGGATGACATATGTACAGTTCATGATCTTAGTTTTGGTGATGAAATTGTTGCATCTGGCCTTTTGTGCCATGGGCTGTATAAGCTCACTTTGTATGACAAGTGTGGACAAAATTTTTCAAATGCTGTTGCAGTTTCAAGGGCTATTTCAGATGCAAAACTTTGGCATGCACGTTTTGGTCATCTGAATTTTTCCAGTTTGCTGCGTTTGCAGAAATCTGATATGGTTGCTTCTTTGTCGCCTCTTGAAGCACCTGTCAAACATGCTTGTGAAGGATGTATTTTGGGTAAGATGCAACATTCTAAGTTTCCAAAGGATGGTTCAGTTCGGGCCACATGTAGGTTGCAACTTGTACATAGTGATGTGTGTGGGCCCATGAAAACTCCGTCCGTGGGCAATTACCTTTACTTCGTGACTTTCATTGATGATTACTCCAGGCATGCATGGGTATTTCCGCTTAAAGAGAAGTCTGAAGTTTTTATGTGCTTCAAACAATTTCTGGCTATGGCTGAAAATGTATCAAAATGTACTATGGGCACCCTCCGTTCCGATTGAGGGATTGCCTCATGAATTCAATGCATTTTTGGCTAGTCTTGGGATAAAACACCAATGTATAGTGCCTTATACACCTCAACAAAATGGTGTTGCTGAGAGGAAAAACAGGTCACTTACGGAAATGGCACGATGTATGGTCAAAAGTCAAGCTTTGCCGCATTATTTTTGGCTTGAGGCCATCATGTGGGCCACTTATGTACTAAACAGGTGTCCTACAAAAGCTTTGCAGTCTATTACTCCATATGAAGCATGGCATGATAGAAAGCCTTCTATTGAGCACCTGCATGTTTTTGGCTGTTTGGCATATGCTTTGGTGCCACAAACACAACGCATAAAATTGGATGATAAGGCTGTCAAATGTATTTTTGTTGGTTATAGTGCTGAAAGCAAAGGTTACAGGTTGTATTATCCACAAACAAAACGTATTCTGGTTTCATGGGATGTAGCGTTTGTGGAAACTTTTGTTTAGCCCTTGCTCTCATGTACTAGAGACAAGTATTGTAAGCTCACAGACCTTTATGACACTTTTTTGCCTCTTTTCAATGGTGAAAATACGAATGGGGGTTTCTGAAAATGTTACAAATCAGCCTATTACTGATGCAGATGACGTACTTGATGAGGAAAGGATTGAAAATGAGCAGGCTAGAGGTATGCCAAAATGGCTGGTGCACACTTTGTGTGACAGTAAATTGGATGCACCTTTTTCTAGTCGTACTCGTTCAGGATCTCACCATGCATCTTATGCATCAGAGTGGTATGCTTTGGCTGTGTCTAGCTTACATGATGTTGAGGAGCCTTTGTCTTTTGATGAATCATAGAATTCAGAGAATTGGATGGTTGCCATGAAATCAAAATATGATGCACTTATAGAAAATGACACATGGACTTTATGTGATTTGCCTCCTGGAAAAAAGGCCATTGGTACGAAGTGGGTTTACAAGTTGAAATGCAAGCCGGATGGTGAGATCGATCACCATAAGGCTCGACTTGTTGCAAAGGGTTATGGACAGCAAAAAGGCATAGATTATGAAGAGACTTTTGCTCCCACTTGTCATATGACTACCGTGCGTTTTCTATATGCATTGGCAGCTTATTTTGGTTGGGATGTACATCAATCAGACATTGTTACTGCTTTCTTGAATGGTGACATATTTGAGGAAGTTTATGTAACGCAGTCACGCGGTTTTTTCATAAGAGGACAAGAGGACAAAGTGTGTAGATGTAAGAAGGCTTTGTATGGGTTGAAGCAATCCGGTCGTGCTTGGTATGAGAAAGCTGACACTCATTTGGTCAAACGAGGCTTTCGTAACAGTCCAGCAGAAAGCACATTGTATGTAAACCGTGAGGGTGATGTACTTCTCGTTGTGGTTCTTTATGTCGATGATTTGCTGATCACTGGACCAAATGAGAGACATATTGCTGAATTTAAGGCTGATTTGAATGCTACTTTCAAGATGAAAGATTTGGGACTGTTGCATCATTACTTGGGTATACATTTTAAGTAGTGTGATGGTGGTATTGCCTTGTGTCAGAAAATTTACATAGAGACATTTCTATGTAAGTTTGGACTTTAGGATTGCAAACCTATTGCCACTCCCATGGAAACAGGTTTGAAGTTGAGTCTACATGATGCTGGCGATCTTGCTGATGTCACTCTTTACCAAACTGCTGTTGGCTGCCTCGTTTATGTATGCAACACGAGGCCATATATTCAGTTTGCAGTCTCACAGGTCAGCAGATTTATGCATAGCCCAGGGTCTAAGCATTGGTAGGCTGTCAAGAGGATTTTCTGCTACCTTAGTGGCACTTTACATCTTGGCTTGTTTTATCCCAAGGGGGATCATTGCCGCCAGACTTACATGCTTTTTTGGACTCAAATTGGGCTGGTAGTTTTGACACGCGAGTGTCCACAAATGGTTTTTGTTTCATGCTTGGTAGTTCATGTATATCATGGTTGAGAAAGAAGCAACCTACTATAGTCACTTTGAGTTGTAAGGCTGAGTATAGGATAGTCTTCACAGCTACGATTGAGTGTGTATGTCTCAGACGCCTTATGACTGATTTGGGTGTTGGACAGGACACTGCCAACACTATCTACACTGACAGTCAGAGCGCATTGGTAGTTGCGAAGAACCCAATTTTTCATGCTCACACAAAGCACATTGAGGTGCATTACCACTATGTCAGGGAGAGGCTCTCAGCAGGAGAGATCAGCTTGGCTTATGTGCCAACACAAGACAACCTTGCAGATATTTTCACAAAGGCATTGTCTTGTGAGAAGCTTGAAGCTTTCCGCAAAGCTTTGGGCTTACTCCCCTTTGTGGACTGATCATGTCCTCAGGGCATGGCATTTCCCTTTACTCATGTGCCAGCTCTCGTTCACCGCATCACTCCAAGGGGGATTTGTTACCATATACATGTGATAGTGACGTCTGTGAACACACTAGGATCTCCATGGCATTTTTTCCCTCTTTAGGAGATTTTTCCCCCCGAGCATTGTATATATGCCCATCACTCTAGGGCTATCCATCTTTCCATTGCACACTAAGTAACACACTCTCTATTGTGTGCCTTGAGCTTCCTTCGTCTTCTCCAAGCTATGTGTGTTTCTTTGCAACCCTAATTCCAATAGGTGAAGCATTAGCTGCATAAATAGTTCAAGTAGCAATACCACTAGGTTGAGTATAGTTGTGAGTGTAGCTAGAAATAGCTATCATGGTCAGACGTCGTGACCAAGTGTGTGCGCGAGTGTGTGTGTGTCTGCACGCACAAGTCACTAGAGAGAGGCATGCTACCGGGAAATAGTCAGTGCACTGTTAATATTTACCTATGGCATGATATGAGAGTGCTAGGAGGGTCGCCTTGGCCGCTTATTATCATCATTGAATCTTGATTGTAATCTTCTTGAAGTTGAGAAACGATTAGATGCCGAGATTACAGTATCAAAAGATGGGCTTGAATGGAAAGAAGCCCGAGTGTACACACTTTAGATGGTGACCAAGTCGATAATGAGGCAACACCTCGGTGGATGCAGGTTCAACAACAATTTTGTAATCGGCCAGTGGGAAGCGGAATTCTGCAGAGCAGATCCTGATGAGCGAGCAAATTGAAACCGAGCGTTGCCAATTTTCTATGGTTTGCCTTACTGATGCTCATTAAATCGGCCCATGAAGAAAAGGTGTTGTTGCTTGCATTGTTTCAAGTTCTACAAGATTGTGAGCAACACCCAAATTGCTTATGAGATGCTCGTATGCTATGTAGAGATGTGTGCACACATGCATAGGTTGTGTCACTAATGCTATTGAAGGTTGATGCACACTGCTTCTGGATGCTTGGAAAGAGGTGCAACTTGATGATGAAAACTGCAAGTGCAAGCTTAATCGATAATAACGATCAATAAAGGAGCTTAGTAAGAGATTATCAAAATACAAACGCAAAAGATTATTGTACACATTGATCAATTAAAGGTTTAATTAGAAATCAATTTCTCCATAATAACCAAGTGCTCTGATACCACTTGTTGTGATCGGGTGCAATTGCTTTCAAGGTGTCTTGAAAGTAAGGGCAATCATAGCTACATAGGAGAGAGAGAGAGAGAGAGAGAGAGAGAGAGAGAGAGAGAGAGATAAACACTTGAACTACTTAATGAAACAATCACTTTTTCATATCATAGGGTATATCATATATACATAAAAGCCTTTCCTTATAAGGACCAAAAAGGCTATCCAGCTGAGAGTACTTGACTTTCTTGTAAGCATACAAATATCTTGCAGCACAAGCTCTTATCCTCACATAGGATTTTAAGCAACTAAGAGTTGGTTCTCACACCAGCTGTCGGTGTTTAGGCCACATGCACAAATCCAACATGAAGAGCTAGCGAAAACTCATGGGAGAGAGCATGAATGGGTAGCATATATACCACTGAGGAATTTCCTTTTTGGGTAAGCTCAAATTAGGCTACAGAACCTTCATATGTAGCTCAAACAATGATAAACCAATACAAGATGGACAAAAATACGTCCATGTTCATAGCAAACCAAAATTATAAACCTAGAGGATATCCTCGTAGGACAGGACAGTCAATGAAGGCACTAGCAGCTTCTCAACTGGAAGGTCCATGCTATGAATGTGGAGGTAACCATTGGGAATGATTTTGTCCACACAAAGGTGAAAGAACAAAAATATTTGGGTTTTGTGAGGGTTGTGGAAAGAATACCTGATCCAACACTGTCAAAAAGAACTAAGAAAACATGGGTAAAGCGGCTGTGAATATCATTGGGGTTTTTCCGTGCTCTAGCAGATCTAGAGTTAAAGCCGATAGTTGTTATCAATGTAGTGATTAGAGATCAAGCTCAGGAAGTAGCAAAAAACATGCCAAAAGCAGACAAGACAAACCCTCTTGAACAAACTAAGTATTAAACTTTATCATTAAGGACTCAAATAAATTCGTGGAAAACAAAAATAGATAAAGTAAAAGCAAAAAGCCTAAGGGAAAAGACAAACTTGGAGGCAAAACTACACCAAACGAGGGAATAGCTCAAGTGGAAGCAAAATAATAAAGGAAAAGTTGAGGGAGTGAAAGTGTTAGAAACCTTATCGGTTGGTTCAGTCTTGGTAGAAAAAGTGAATGAGCACTTAGATGCCATGATGCAAGTCTACAAGGCAAGACTAAAAAGCAACCAAGCATTGGAACAAAGAGGGCTGACGTATCTGCATCTTGAAGTGGAAACAAAATGGTTGGAATTTTGCAGATGCAACCCAAACTCTTATGCAACCAAAAATATTGAACATTCTTGAACAAGTAGTGCCTATACCTGAAAACAATGATGAAAGCACACACAATGAAAAAAAGAATTAATGGGTGAACCAACTAAACCGAGGAACGAAACACCATTGGATACAAGGGTGGTTGCAAGCACAACGGATGAGGTCAAGTCTCAAGAGATGCAGCCAATTCCTGAAGTGAACGAACCATGGCCACAATCCTTGTGGGAGACAATCAGAAGTTGAAAGAATGGTAGTTTCACCTTACAGTCGGCATCAATCCTAGAAATCAACATGGACCATAAGATTTATCCAGGGGATATACAGTCATTGTACTAGGATGCAAGGATGAAAGTATCTGCCGAGAGTAAACGTTGATGGAGCAAAAGATGCCGTGCGCACACTCACACACCCAG
This sequence comes from Adiantum capillus-veneris, assembly GCF_014529385.1. Taxonomy (NCBI): domain Eukaryota; kingdom Viridiplantae; phylum Streptophyta; class Polypodiopsida; order Polypodiales; family Pteridaceae; genus Adiantum; species Adiantum capillus-veneris. Next base: position 57,981,326 of record NC_140947.1, read on the forward strand.
ACTACTCAACACCACACAAGGAATTTACTTAAATTCCATTCCACACACACCATCACTCAAGAGCTCAATAAAAATACTACCCACAAGCTCAATTCAAAATCCAAACGCCTCGACCTACAAGCCCTTGCCTGCCCACACACACTACAAGGTGAGTCAAGTTGATCAACACTTGAAATCACACTTTATGGTGACCCAAATATACAAGAAAAACCGTCAAAAACTCAAAAAACTCCAGCCACAAAAGGAGTCTCTCAAACCATTGCAAAGCCTTCACCAAAATCCACTCTGTTGGACTCTTTGGAGTAGCACCAACCATAATGGCACCGAAATAGGGTCACATAGACTTGCATAAAGCCGGACCTTCTTCCCTCAATTCCTCACACACATACATCCATGAAAACCTCAAAACTTCCATAGACTCTCCCAAGTGCAAAATTGAAGAGATAAAGCTCTCATTCACTCCTCCACACACTCGAAAACAGGACGTGAACACGACAGGACTACACTAGACCACCTGTAGGAACCCTGCTTCCTCCCACACACAAAGAGGTGAAAGTGCCAAAACTTGGCTTCAAAAATTCTCCCTCAGATAAAACACTTATGGAACCATGAGTGATGTGGAAATTTGAAGCATTTTCACACCATTTTTTGCCATTTTTTTGACCCTTTTTGACCCAGTTTTGGCTAGTTTTGACCCTCGATAGGCATTTTTTGCGGGAGAAACCCCAAACGGACTCCAAAATTCACAAAAGTTTTCACACTTGATCCTTGATACCCTAATCACTTTTCCACATCCCCACATTCCATTTTTGACCACTTCTAAGGCATCGTAAATAGACAGTTACTGCATGCCCCAAACTTCTTGAGTGGGATGAGAGTTCCCACACTTGTTGCTTGCATTATTTACATTCTAGAAAGCTCAAACACATTCTCTAGAGGCAAAAGAGGCCAGCAAGAACCATATCCAGGGCTTTGATACCCTATCCAGGCATGTACATGTGCCTGACTGCTGGCATGTGAACCTGACTGCTGGCACACGAACCTGACTATTCACAATGTGTACACGTTGCATCTTTTTTAGAACTTGAAATCACTTTGCAAAGATCCCAAATGCATGTATTTACATCCCTTTATACATATGCCCATGAATATACACGCTACTTTGTACACACCAAAAACGGTCTATCATCATTGCCCACCCTTTAGGCAGAGCATTTATGCTCAACCAAGAGACTATTTGCATCTGGAACCACATCCTTTGAAAAATATTTCTTCAATATATAACCATTTATTCTATATCACAAACGTTCCCTTGACAAATTTTCCAACTCGTATGTGCCATTAGGAAATACATGATTCACTGTATGGAACCAACCACTTGTCCCTCAACTTCTTTTGAAAAGTAAAATCCAAGCAAGAGTCATACTTCATCACTAGATCTCCCTCTTTAATCTCTTTCTCTGGCAGCCTCTTATTCATTTTCTCCATCCTTGTCTCTGCTTGTTGAAGATAATAGTCACTGGCTTTCTCTCTATTCATTTGCAACAACTCTAGAGAAAGAATTCTCTCTGCAACTTGTCATTACGTACACCTTGCATTCTGCACAAGTTCAAGGCATCTAGCTGCACCTATATGGGCATAAGAGCTTCCTTTCCATAAACAAGCTCATATGGCATAAACTATGTTGACACCCTATATGCAGTTCTATAAGCTCACAAACACTTTTCCAAGTCCAAGTCCCACTCTTTAGGATGCTCTCTAGACTTTGATGCGGCATCTTCACAATTTGACCATTGTAGTTTTCAACCAACCTATTTCACTGTGGGTAGTAAGGAGAGGAATGCCTATGTTGAATCTTCAATTTCTCCATGAGAGCAGCAACAAGTTTTCCCCTAAACCCTGGTCCACGATAAAAAATGATAACCATAGGAGCTCCAAACCTGCAACACACCTGTTCATACAAAAAAGAGGCCACTCTTCCTGCTGTTACATCTTTTACCACTCTTGCCTCCACCCATTTTGTCAAATAGTCCACATCCACAAGGATATATCTTTTTCCATTGTTGGTCCTTGGCATTGGACCTATAGCATCCAGTCCCCATTTTGCAAATGCATCAAAAGACATTATAGCTTCTTGAGGCTCAGTCAAAAGCTTTCGATTTGCAAACACTTGACATTCATGGCATGACTTGCACCAAAAATAAGCATCTCTTATCATAGAGGGCCAACATAACCTGCTCTCAAAATACAAAAGACAACCTAATTCTTGGCTTGACCTGTTTCTTCATGGCAGTGCTCCAAAATCAAGCCTATTTCTTCTTTGTACGGCACTTTTCTCAAAATTCTATCCTTGCCATAAAGCATGAGATCCTCACCTACCAATGTGTAGTTTCTTGCTTTTGCAACTATTCTCTTACGCCAAACCTTTGACATGCCCTCTGGACATTGCCCTTTACCAAGAAATACTTCTGCATCTTGCAATGATTCCCTTCCTGCATACAAGGCTTCCTTGACCTTCAAAGGAGCTACCAAGGCATCCAGCTTGTCCCTAGCCAACTCATCAGCTTCTTTATTCTGCTCACGAGGAACGTGCTTAAATTGTATCTTCTCAAACTCATGTAAAAGCTTCTTGATGCCATAGAATCACTTCTTCAAATTGTCTTTCTTAACATTCCACAAACCAAGCAACTGATTCATGACTAGCAACGCATCCCCTTTTGCAATGACCCTCTTCAATCCAAACTCAACACACTGCTTCAACCCGAGGAAAAGCGTGAGATACTTGGCCTCATTGTTACTTTCAGCTTCATCAAGATCGTAAGCTCTAGAGAAGATTACATCACCTTTCGGGTTCTTAATGACTACCCCACCACTTGCACTTTGAAGAACTTTCCTGTATGCACCATCAAACATCATTGTATACGCATCTGTAATATCTACTTCCTCTTCATGATCATCCTTGTCAACCCTTGGGTAAGATGGAAGCTCCTCTCCCTTATGTACCACTATGTCCGCCAAGTGAGCTTTAACAAAATAATCCACTTTAAACTCAAAATCATACCCTTGAAGCTCCAAAGTCCACTTTAAGATGCACTTGCTAGGTTTCAAATGTTGTACTACATCAGGCAAAAGATTTGATGTGGTGAGCACATAGAACTTTTGGGGCAATAGATAGGTTTTGAACCTGTGACAAGCAAGAACCAAGGCAAATACCCACTATTCCATTTTTGTGTAGGAGAATTCACTTACATTCTTCATCTTGCTCTCAAAATAGACTGGCTTGAAGTTCCTTCCCTGCTTTTGTAAGAGAACCAACCCAAAAGCTATTGACCCCACACTAATAGATACATAGAAAATCAATTGCAAGTCGGGAGGAGTTACTGTTGGTAAAGCACACAATACCTCCTTGATACCATCAAAAGCCTCTTGCATATATTCATTCCACTCAAACCCTTGAACTCTTTTACTCAATTTCTAGAGAGGATACACATACTGACATAGCATCCAGAAAAAACATGACAAGTACCTGAGTTTATGCACAAATGATGCCAAATCCTTTATGTTGTTGGGCGGATCCATAAGCAGCAAAGCTTTAACTTTCTCTGGGTCAGCTTCTATTCCATTTTGGGAAACCACATGTCCTAGCAAATGGACTCTAGCATGAGCAAACTTACACTTCTTTGGGTTGAGTTGCCCACCTTCTTGTTGAAGCCTTTCAAAACTCAACCTCAGCTTCTCCAAATGTGTGACCCTGGAGCTATAACATCCAATGTCATCCATGAAAACTCGAATGAACTTATCCAAGTAGGGACCAAACACTCTATTCATCCATCCTTGGAAGGTAGCGTATGCATTAAACCGTTCTTTTGTAGGAAAAACAACCCCAAGGAGTAATGAAGGTCGTCTTCAATCAAGCTTCAATCGCTATGAAGATCTGAAAGTAGCCAGAAAATCCATCCATGATAGAGTAGCACTCGTGACCTGCAACCTCATTGAGGATTTCATCTAGGGAGGGTAGTGGATAATGATTCCTTTTTGTGGCGACATTTAAAGGTTTGAAATCAACACATATCCTAAATCTTCCATTCTTCTTGGGCACAATAACAACTGGAGAGACCCATTCGGACTCCTCCACTCGAAAGATGAAATCTACTTCCAAAAGCTTCGTCACCTCTTCATGAAGTGCCCTCTCATGAATGACCCCCAGCCTCCTAAGATTTTGAACCTTTGGCTTGGCACCTTCTTTTAGATTGATTTTATGTTCAACCCCTTCAGCTCCTTGCAACTCTGTATATTCAGTGGAAACTTCATGAACATGTCTTCATACTCCTTCTTTCCTTTCTCTGTCAAGTCCTCTCCTAGAAAGCTCCTTCTGTTCACTTTGGCAAGCTCTATAATTGCTTTTGTATTGTCCTTCTCCTCCTTGACCTTCACATCATTCAAGGATGCCTCCTTTTTGACACTTATCCCAATTAGATTAGTACATAATTACATCAAGCTCTAACACTTTCTTCTGATGATGTAGACGAAGCATCACTATCGTATGACGTAGTTTTTGTTAAATCTGTATCTTGCATCTCCAATAGGGGCTATGTAACAGCTCTTGTGTGTGTTCATGTTGTAGACAATGGTCCTTCCTTTCTCTTGGTCAGGGATGGTGATCAAGCCCATGCCCCAATCCTGCTTAGCACGAAGGGTTATAAGTCATGGCCTCCCTAAAATGATTGGATAAGCCTTCTTACCTGAAGGCATCACATAGCAATCAACCAAGCACTCAATTCTCGAGACTTTTATCCTAACATCTTCAGCTATCCCAAGACACATTGCATTTTTGTGGTTGGCCATCCTCATACGGATTGAAGCATTCACTGACATCTTGACTCATGCCTCCTTCATGATAGCCTCGATCATGACACACACCTGGGCACCACCATCCACATATGCTTGCACTTCTGTCTTCTTTCCCAACATAGCTTCAACTATTGGCACCATATCTACTGGGTGACCAAACCCCAATGAAGACACCATGCTTTGATGCTTTTCCTTTTTGAAAGGAAGCCGCATACTCACACACTTGGTCCACTGCCTCCTCAATTTGGCGTTCAAAGCCACCAACTGACCAAAAGATATATTTGCATTTTGATTGCATATGTCATCGACAATATCATAGTCTTCAACACCTTGGCCAAGGGGGTAGTCCTTTGGACCTATTTTCCTTCTTCATCGCCTCTTGCTACTCTCTGGTTTGTCTTCTACCTTAGCATTTCCTTTCCTTGCTCGTGTTTCCCTTTCTTCTTCTGCCTCCTTCTCCCTATCATACCTAGCTCTCTTATTGGCCAAAACATCCACATCTTGATGCTCAAGGGTAATGATGTTAATAGCACTACCTTCTCCATTTGTAGGTAGGGTAGCCATCGCTATGAAGGAAATCTGGGAAAATGGAGAAGACCAGCTCTCAAGAAGACACATATGAAATTGCAACTAGCAGACACAGTTGTAGAGAGACCTTTGGGTATGTTTGAACAGATAATTGTGTCCTCTTGTGGAATTAAGTATGCGCATACTTTTGCCATAATAGACTTTGGAAAATGAAAACATTTTGAGGTTATTTTGGGGAGACCATTCATGCCTCAACTCAAAATGGTTCAAGATTGGGACTATGACCACCTCTACTTGAGGCATAAAGGCGTAACAATGAGGGTCAACACAAAGGACCATAGTTATAGAGATGTTGATCGAACCCCAATGGAATATTTTGATGTAAATACGGAATCCAAAACACAACTACCTGCCTAGTTGACAAAACAAACACATATTTGGATGTGCAGAGCATCTAAATGTGGAAGCTTGAGAAAGGAAGACTGTATCCTAGAGCGATTGGTAGAGGATAAAAGCTACATATGAGAGCCATTTCCAAAGGAGTTATTTCAACCTTTTGGGTGGAAGCAAATACTAGCAACCCTAGATGCGTGTGTCAATGAACTAACACCCATAAATTTTTGCAACGAGGACGATTTTGGTATAATGTCCTTCTAGATGGTGAATGTTATCTTGGAACCAAAAGTGAAAACGGAAACAATGAAAACTCATGAAACGGTCAATTCCAAATGAATAGTGGGTGGGGTTTCCATTTGAGATATTAGTGACGATGACAATGAGGAATTTCATGATTTGTGGAGTGACAAGTTAGGGAATGACACTAAGGATAAGCTATCAAGTAGCTAGAAAACAAGGATAAACCAGGACAAAATGAGGCAATCTTCTATGGTCTTTCCAAATAAAAAATCAAGGAGATGACAAAGATATCAAATGAAACAAGCTAGAAAACAACAAAACAAACAAGAGAAACCAATGCCTTGATTATTGAGTAAAATGCAATCAATATCTTATGCTCGTGGGAGCAAATGACTTTGTCTGATACGAAATCACAAGAAAACCATTCTAATCAGCTTCTCTAAAGACAAATCCAAAAAAGCAAGGCAAAAGGAAACCCAAAACAAAAACAACAACAAATATGTCCAAAATTGAACAAAAACATGAATATCAAAAGTTGAAATAGACTCTAAAGAAATTTTGGACAATGGAGATGGAAAGTGAAGAGGATTCTTGTATGCAAAAATTTGATGCACCCTCTCACTAGAAAAAATACACCATTCAAGACAGACGAATTATGATTCAGCAGCCAATGAGGAAGCTCAAGGAGCCAGGTACCTCATACGATGGGCTTGAAAATGCCAAAAGGATTGAGCTAGCTAAACCAGGGGAAGAATCGAGACCGGGGCTTACATATGATGGGCTTGAAAATGCCAAAAGGATTGACCTAGCTAAACCAGGGGAAGAATCGAGACCGGGGCTTACATAGCCACGGGCCTCACTGAGAAAGAAGAGCAGCTTTTAATAACTACTCTCAAATAGTATAGAGATGTGTTTGCTTGATCATACAAGAACCTCAAGGGAGTGGATCCAAATATATTCAGCATACAATACCCCTTAAGAGTGATGTTAATCCACGCAGACAATGTACCTACACTTACAGTGAGACATTTGCAAAGAAAATCAAAGAGGAGATATATAAGCTTAAAGAGTTGGAGTTTATCTATGAGATCAAACATAAAGATTGGGTAACAACGTGGTAGTGCCCAAAAAGAATAAAAAATTGTGAGTGTGTGTGAATTTCAAGCAAGTAAATACTGCCACCATAAGAGAAAATTGTCCCTTACCCATCACAAATCATGTGCTTGAGAGAGTTGCAGGCAAGGAAGCTTACAACTTCCTTGATGGATTTCAAGCTATTATTATCTTACTATAAATCTAGAGGATCAACACAAAATGGTCTTTGTAACATAATGGGACATTTTTGCATATAGAGTGATGCCATTTGGCTTGACCAATGCACTTGCCACATTCCAGAGGCTAATGAGTCATGCATTAAAAGAATATCTAAGACATTTCCTAGAAATTTACATGGATGACTTATGTGTGCATTCTCTTTTGAGAAACGAACATGTTGAGCACCTAAAAAAGATCTTTGAGACGTGCAGAACATATTGTTTCTGCTTGAATCCAGAGAAATGTATCTTCATGTTGGTAAGACGAGGAAAGATTTTATGGCACATTGTGTCCAAAAATGGCATTTCCACAGATCTTGAGAAGATACAAGTCATTGTTTCTCTTCCAAGACCCAGAAAAGTTAGGGGAGTATAAGCCTTTATGGGCCATTTTGGTGATCCTGGGAGAGCTATAATCTATGGAGAAGCCAACATATTTCAATGCTTAACTATTTGGTATTGTCGAAGCCAATAAACAATTACATGCCAATAAAGTCAAACATGGTGCACACTCTGTAAACAGTGATCACTCAAATGCAAGATATCCTCAATCTTACTTGCCAGATGCTTATAAATATTTCCAAGATGATCATTACATGCATCACAAATTTTGAATATATAGATGCCTCCAAACATCCTTGGCAAGTATTTCTCAAGGGCACTCAGGGCATTGCCTGAAACGTGGAACTTAAAGGTCCCAAACAAAAAAATCATCATGGGGATGTATGCCCGGGTCATGTTCTTGCCTTTGCACTACATGTAGACCTTTGAAGAGGCACTGGCCAAAAGTGGGTTTTTTGAGATGGACTTTACCATCTTCAACCCACTCACAAAGGATCTTCCATCGCACCACATAGCTTATCAGAGCGCCATAATCAACAACCCTTTCAAAGACCTAGCTATCCAAGCCAATATGGTGGCCAGAGTAGAGAATTTCATAATGATTACCAAGACATTGAAGAAGAGATCATTTGACTACTCAATCTTGCATGAGGGTGTGCAACGATTAGAAAGGGGGGAATGTTAGCAAATGGACCCGACGGGTACCCTCCTAGTCGGCCACATCTTCACCAAGCCATAATTTTTATTTTTTAATTTTTTTGAGAAAGCCTTCTGAAAAGTTGGAACTATGATGAGCCAAATGATCAATGAGGCATATTCTTGTAAAATTTAGAGTTGTAGTCTCTTTGTCCCGAGTTTAGCCTTGTAGGCGAGGCACTGGCCAAAAGAGCCCTAGGTATAAAGTTCAAATTTTAAAGTTTAAACACACCCTTTGTATCATTATCTAAAGTTTTTGAGAGATCTACTCTCAAGCAGTTTGTAATCCATTTTTCTCAAGCTTTGGTAATCAGATTTTGGAGAACTCTAAAGCATAGGACTGAGAGCGGCTACTCTCAAGCATTTTGTAATCCATTTTGGTAATCAGATTATGTTTTCGACAAGTGCATTGTGTTCCTTATCTCTTGCTCTTTAAGTTAAGTGTAATCATTCTCAATTTTGATGTGGTTTGCGATAGCCTGTCTGTTGAAAATAGAATTGCAAGAAAACGCACACAACAGCCTGGAGAAGATGAAGAAAGATTAAGGCACACAATAGAGAGTAGTATTACTTAGTGTGCAATGGAAAGATAAGATAGCCGTAGAGTGATGGGTGTATATACAATGCATGGGGGGGGAACCTCCTAGTGAGGGAAAAAATGCCGCGGTGGTCCTAAGTGTGCTCACACACATCACTACCACATGTATATGGTAACAAATCCCCCCTGGGAGTGATGCGGTGAATGAGAGCTAGTATAGGGAAGTGCCATGCCCTGAGCACAAGATGAGTCCACAAAGGGGAGTAAGCCCAAAGCTTTGCAAAAAGCTTCAAACTTCTCATAAGACAATGCCTTTGTGAGAAGATCTGCAAGTGTACGCTTTGCTGTATGTGGTCGAAGGCTGGGAACTTGCATGTGCACTGTGTGCGAACCTCGAAAGTCTGCAAACACACAGCTAGAGAATCCTAACAAGCTCAAAGAACAATGGTGTGTCACTCACCTCTCAATGCTTTCGTCGTTGTGAAGGATCATGTGTTGCAAAAAAGAAGGAGCTACCACCTCGCCGCGCTCTACCGCCTCGCCGCTGCCGATGTCGCCACAATGCTTGATCACTCTCTCTCTCTCTCTCTCTCTCTGTCTCTCTCTCTCTCTGTCTCTCTCTCTCTCTCTCTCTCTAGCATACACACATGCATAGAAGTAGAAGGAGACACAGATGGAGCAAGAGCACTTCTTAGCTTACACCTCAGAGAATGAGGATTTTTAGGTCAAATGGACCTTTTATAAGAGTTTGGCCCGTTTACACATGGGCGCCCACAATGGCCGATCATTGCACAACTGATGTAAAAATAAGATAAGTGGTGCACCTCTCATCGGTGATCACCTACACACCTATTGGACCAACAAGCTCGGTCCTTGTATCTACCAAATAAATAATACATCATCCGTCGTAGGTGATAGGGTGTCCATGAGGATTAACATGCCCCCCATCCTGATGTAGATTCTGTCCTCGGAAGCTATTGAGTTGAAGCTCGTTCATCGAGGTAAAAGAGCATTTGAGATGAATGTCCTTAGTCTTCTTCAATCACTTCAAAATCAAACAAAATTGGCAAAGTAATTGCATTCTCATATACAATTAAAAATCATATGCAGTTGTAGGCAGACAAATTGATTGGTAAAAAGTATTAAACAATTTGTCAGCAATAAACATTAAATTTGTAATATAATCAAATGCAGAAACAATTGTAAAGGTCAAAAACTAAACAAGTATGGGGTCGCTAATTTAATGGTCGAAAGGCACTAGAGGTCAACTATTAATACCATGGGCAAGCTTCTCAATTTTCTCTGGTCAATTAAGTTGTTTAATCGTGAGATCCAAGTATTTCATGTCCGAGGGCTGACTAGAGGCTATACCTAGAAGACCTTGTAGTTAAGCTACAATAAAAGGAATTGCTCATGAAATCATCACCTGACTTATTTACTTTTCTTTGATCCCCCAAAGTCTTTTCATGGGATTTTCTTTTCAAGGAAAAGCACCAACACTGGAAACCTCTAGGGCTCTAGTACCATAGGTGATACATGTGAGTGAAGTACCAAATCAAGCTGAGATTTCTCTTCCAGCTAAAGATTTTTACATTGTGGCACTTTGATTTTTTTGTTTGTTCATTTTCAACATTTTAATTTTGTAACTTTGGGGGTCATATAACACTATTACCCTCCCCAGCCTCATCACACTAGTAAACTCCCTTTACAATACTTAAGCTAAAGGTCAATAGGGACTAAGCCCACTAGAAAGCCCTAGAATATTGCACACAATGCTACCTAAATCATATTAAGAACCTAAGTAACCACTGATTATTAGGAAGGCATTCCCCATGGTATTAGGAGAAGATCTCTAACTCCTAACTTGATCAAACTAGCTTAGTCAGACTGCTTGATTCTGAAACCTAGACAAGGGATTATGATAGAAAATTATATATAATCTAATGTTTAATCTAAGAAAATGTGCAGAATATTGTGCTACCAATCACATTTAAAGCAAACAATCATGGATGCAAAAACAAAGACACGGGGCAATGCTAATGGTCAAGAAACACCTGTTTGTGTTGATGATCGCGCTTGATTTGAAGAGTGAACGAGAGAAAGATTCCATGAAGGTCCAAGTCCTAAAAACAGCAACACGTTCTTGTACATACTAGAAAACACAAAGAATACCTCTAGGAGGCACATCAGTGGGAAGAGGCACCAACCCTTATTGAACACAATCAAACAACATAAGGAACCCTAACCTAATTATTTGCACTCTCTCGAGAGAGTCGAGGGAATAGGATGTTGTAGAGATTGGGGGGGAACCTTAAGGCTAAACCTCTATCCTCATCATCATCAAGAAAAACGAAGTCATCATCCATGAGACCATATGTGTCATCCATGTAATCATGCAACTCTTCCTCATCATTAGAGGCACAAATGTTCACTAAGAGCATCACTAGACGCCTATAGTCATCTTGGTCAAGAGGGTAGTCTTGTGCAATCGGGGTGACGTCCTCTACTAAGTACGGATCAGTTGTGGTTAAGAGACGTATCAACCATTCTAATCCCTCGAAATTCCTCTCACAGGCTAGCATATCTACCAGATTCCATTCACATGCAAGCACCAGGTGGACTATGTGAAACACTTACGTAAAGTAAAGAGGGTACCTCTCACCAAAGGTAGGAGTGGATGACTCTATTGTACTAGCCATATCTGTACACACAAATCAATGATGGTTAGAGTGAAAATATTATAAGGTCGTGTCAAAAGGTTGTGTCCTTGTGCATAATGTGTTTTCATGATTTTGTGTTATGTATAGAACTCCTAGGTTTCCAGATTTTTGTTTGGTGGCTCTTGCTCTTTTACTTTTTTTATTTTTGTCTTGTGAGTATAAGGCTTTATATAAGAATTCCCTAAGATTGGAGATTGAGAGATCAGGGAGGAAGGTTAAGAGGGGAGTGAGTGAATGATGACTATCAGCAAACACTCCCCCCTTCCTTGGGTAGATCATACCTTTTGGAATGATGTCGTCACCTTTTGAAACCACTTGTTCCAAGTTGTTATGGGTGAAGGCTTGAACCAATAGTTTTTGACTGCCCTATGTGTTTCATCTAGTTGCAAGGGTGGTAAGGTACTCTCCCATGATTTTATTTGCAACATTGTTGTAGGTGGTGAACTTACAACGGGAGGTGCAAACTCTTCCTTGTTTGTATGGATATGTACAACGGTAGGTGGAGGTTGTGAGCTTCTATTTCCTAATAGGAACTACATGAAGAGCAAGAAGCTTCATTTGACTTCCTTGTTCCTGAGCTAGGTGGAACAAATCGTTCTTTCTTAGGTACCCAAACTAGCTCTGGAGCTGGTATGTAGCATTCTGTGATTTTTTCCTTTTCGCAATCGTCAATTCATTTTGCAGCTACAGAATTGGGCTCACATGGGTCAAGTGACAGGTAAGAGCACAATTTACATTTTGACACCCATATTTGATCATTTTCTTCATAGTGGCCTTGGGTTTCCAATAGTTTTTAGGAATCCAACGCAACATTTCTTTACATTTCTTGGGGCAAGTGGGACATCTCTTACCAGGCTCTTGTCTTTTAGTACTAGCTCTAAAGAAGCTTTAGGGACCCACTTGTATGTTCTCTTTGTTATATTAGGATGGGTCTTGTGTGTCTCAAGTTTTATTTCAACTACAACACTTGAAGCTCTAGAGACTTGAGCTATGGGGACATATGGTTCAACCTCTTGGACATGCAATGTTTTGGGTTTTATTTCCTTAAGAGGCAATATCTTAGGGAATGTCGCTTGAGTGGTACGGCTAAGAGTTGGTTTCTGCGTTGTGACACCCCTAGTCCCCCAATCTACAATGCATTTGGTGGCTATCATCCACATGCATCCTAGGTTTATATTTCTAGCAGGCATGACCAAAAGTCTTGGGCTACAACCCCATTGTCATAACTGACAGAAATGTGCCGGATTCCAAAAATCGTGGTTTTTTTCTTGTTGACACCCTTGACTTGAATAATACTCTTAGATAGAGATGAATTACCTAACCAACACCACACCCCATATGATAACAGATTATACTTAGCACCCGTGTCCAATAAGGCGTTATATAACACTTTTCCATAGGTGCTATTTAGCTCAATAGGGTATCATAGAGATGTGTCAGAGTCCAACCAATCATCCTCTGTTTCAACGTGGAATGCATGTGTAACTCCTTGGTTGGCCTCTCGTTGACATCTTATACGTTGCTGTCGCTCCTTAGCCTCAGCTTGAGTTTGTATCTTCTTCAACTCGTCTTGTGCCTTGGCTGCCTTTTTTTGATGGATGGCACGTAGATCCTCTTGGCTTAAAGGATCATAGTATCTTTTAAATTTACTCCCATTGAGGAATCCAATGGTTTCTACTCCATCAAGAGTTTTGACCCAAATGGTACCTTGTGGGGTGATTTTGCATGCTCTATATGGTCCTTTTTCTGCATATTTCAACTTTTTCTTCTTATTACGTACTCCATACATAAGGACTTTATCACCAAAATTGATATCTTTGTCCTTTAGCTGACAATCAAACCATTCTGTCCTCCTATCTTTCTCCACAAGTGTGTTTTGCATAGCCAATTTCCTTTCTTCATCTAACCTCTCAAGGATATATAAGCGCTCAACTAAACGGTTACCATCCCAACGTTCTTGTGAAGCTACACACAAACTAGGAATTACAAACTTCCATGGCATAACTGCTTCTTGGCCATATACCATTTTGTATGGTGTACAAGCAATAGGCACTTTTGTAATAAGTACGATAAGCCCATAGGGCTGAAGTCAGCTTCAAATCCCAATTTGTGCGATGAGCTTCCACCATATTGGTCAAGATAGAGATTAAGGTCTTGTGGGTACTCTCAGCTTGGCCATTTGCTTGTGGATAATAAGGTGTGGACTTATGGTGAGCTATCATGAAGTTGGTAGGGAGTTCTTTTATCACTCCATTTATAAAACGAGTGCCATTGTCACTCACAATCTCAAAGGGACAACCAAATCTTGCATTAATGTTCTCAAAGAGAAACTTGGTAGTTGACCTTGCATCAGCCTACGTGTCACCCTGGCTTCCGCCCACTTTGTCACATAGTTAGTGGCAATGATAATATATCGAGATTGAGTGCTACGAGCTGCCGGACTATTTGGGCCTACAAAGTCCAAACCCCATTTTTCAAATGATTGAGTCACTTGAACAAGATGTAAGGGAATCTTATCCTTTTAATGTGTGATCTTGTAACATTGGCATTCATCACATCCTTTTTGCAAAAAGTGATGCATCCTTGAATAAGGTAGACCACCAATAGCCTGATTGCAACACCTTTCTAGCAGTTAGTTCCCCTGAGAAATGTCCTCCGGCTGTACCCATGTGGGATTCTTGTAGTATGTATAAATACTCATCCTCACGGGCACAATGTCTAAGAATACCTTCCTTCCCTAGCCTATAGAGAGTACCTGCAATGAGAGAATAAGGCTAGAGAGTTTCTGCAATGAGAGAATAAGGTACATATTCTTTTAACAATTTTTGAGCTATGTCCTTACTAAGCTCTTTGGGTGGAAAACCTGTTGGGGTATAAAGCCCAATGTGGTCGCCCAGGTAAGTGGGCGGGCCGCCAGGTATGTACACATATTCTTTTGTAAAACCTAATAAGAACTCACTATGCTCTACACATTACAGTAGAGCGAGTTCACCATATCGTCGTGCTCTTCTTCTCGCACTCTCTCTCGCGTCGCACTTCTGCTCGTACTCCTTCAACTGGTATCAGAGCTCAGATCGAGGCTCGGGGCAGCACTGCAGAAGGCTAGAGTCACCAGCTCAGATTGGAGTGAAATTCGACAGGAAAAGACACGGCCCCAAATCTCGTGGGAGAACCCGAAGGCCTTGGTGTTGTCAGAAATTCATTCTGAGGTCATCTCGGCCACCGTTCGGCTTCAACAAAGGTCTGCGCAGGCCATTTTCGACTACGTGGTCTCAGCGGGTGCAGATCCGACTCTACAAATTTGGGGTTTTCGGCCTACGACTGCAAGTGCTGAGGATATCGACACTCCCAGAGTGCTGATTTGTGGTTGTCTACACATCGAAGGAAGGCTCACAGTTCTTGGAGGCGTGTCACATACGACACGGGCGCATGTACACACAGACTATAGGCGACATCCACTAGTTCATCAGGTAGCTTGTGTTTGCTGCTTGATATTCCAGATTTCCTCCTGACATTGCAGGTACTTCCACATGGGATGTATTGTCAGAGATGATGTATGTTTGTTGAGGGTTTGCTGGCTGTGAATCACGCAGCAAACAACCGCCGCAACGGTTACAGCATACAGTGGGAAATTTGTGGATGTATGACTTTGTGGGAAGTCTATGTACTGTCAGATTTACTGCAGCCTTTGTTGAGGGTCGAGTCAGGTTTTATTGAGCTGGGGGATTCTCAAATGTTGAGATCCTTTCGGTGATACAGGTCTTGGAGCGATCCCTCAAGCACCCTTAGATAGGCAGCTAGGATGTATTGACTGTGAGTTAGACAGTTGGGATTGCATGTTTGCTTTACTACCGTTGAGGCATTGTCGCAGTCTATGCTTACAGGACAGTGACAGGACAGTGAGAGACAGTACAGGTGCAGGACAGGTTTACCCGCAGCTTACAGTGTCAGAGAGACAGTGTTTTTGAGCTGTTTTTTGGTCTGTTTTTGAGTACACCAGAGCCATTTTACAAAGGAGACTCTTCCGAAATTTATGCAGAATCTGAAGCTTTCTTGGTTCATTTGACAGGTTGATATTGGTTCAGAGGTCAGTTTACAGGGGAAACTCTGCCGAATTTTTCCCAGGAAAGTAAACTACTGTGAAGCGTAGCTATGGCTGGATCACAGGACACTGCTCTTTACAATATCAAGAAGCTGGATGGAACCAATTTCCCATTGTGGAAGCAGCAGATTTGGCACGTGTTGGTACAAAAGAAGCAGATAAACCTATAAAGCTCAAGGGGATAAAACCAGAAGATATGGACGAAGATGAATGGAGCAAAATGGATGAATTGGCACTTTCTACCATTATGCTGACTTTGGCAGAAAGCGTTTACTTCAATGTAGCAGACGAGATTTCGGCTTATCAAGCATGGTTAACGCTGAGTGATCTTTATGAGAAGCAGAGTGCAGCTTCACAGGTATACTGGCTTAAGAAGCTTGTTGACTTGAAGATGAAAGAAGGGACACCTATGTCCAATCATCTGAATGAATTCAACACAATCTATAGTCAGTTGTCAGCTCAAGGTGTCAAGTTTGATGAACCTGTTAGAGCTATGTTCCTATTGATCACATTGCCGGAAAGTTGGGACACTTTTCGCACAGCTTTGAGTAATTCTGCACCTCCAGATGGTTTGAACATAGCAGGTGTAGAAGGAAGTCTGCTTACTGAAGAAACCAATAGAAAGACAATGGACAAAGGCAAAGGAACAGCCTTAGTTGTCAGGGGAAGGACCAAAGAAAATTACAAAGGTGGAAAGAGGAATCAGTCTCGTAGCAAGTCCCGCAGTGCTAAAGGCAAGAGTGACATAGAATGCTACCATTGTGGCAAGAAGGGTCACATGAAAAGAGACTGCAGAGAATGGAAAGCAGAAAAAGGAAAAGGGAAAGCTGAAGACCATGGTGAGAAGAACAAGTCCTTAATGAAGATTCAAGAAATAAATGTGACAAACACTGTTGCAGAGGATGACAGTCTAGTGTCAGGAGACATCTACTTCTTGAAGAATACAATGGACTCAGCTCTTCTTACAACATCTGATGGAAATGCACTGAGTGACTGGATTATAGACTCAGGGGCATCACTTCAAGTGTCTCCAAACAAGGAGTGGTTTACCTCTTATGTGACCACTAAAGATCATGTTCGGCTAGGCAATGGGCAGACATGTGAGATCTTAGGTGTTGGAGATGTTCAATTGAAGTTTCAGAATGGCTCTTCTTTCACGTTGAAGAATGTGAGACATATTCCCGCAATTACAAAGAGCTTGATAAACACAGGTTTACTTGATGATGCTGGCTACGTCACCACTTTTGGACAGAACATGTGGAAGATATCCAAGGGTTCTATGACAGTAGCACATGGAGTAAAGTCTGGAGGACTTTACATGATTTATGTATCAAATGTCTCTAAAAATGTAATCAATGTAACCGAGCAGCCGAACGTTTCTTTGTGGCATAGCCGGTTAGAACATATGTCCAAGAAGGGAATGGAAATCTTGTCTCGTTCTGGTTATTTTCCTGGCTTTTCATTTAATGACTTTGAATTCTATGAACATTGTCTGTATGGTAAGCAAACACAGCAGCCACATAAGCATAGAAGCAGTAGAAGAGATACACAGTTGGCACTTGTTCATAGTGATTTGTGTGGACCTATGCCTAACCTATCTCTAGGGGGAGCTTCTTACTTTATGACATTTATAGATGATTACTCGAGGAAAGTATGGGTTTACTTTCTCAAGCACAAGGATGAAGTGTTTAGTGTTTTCAAAACGTTTGTGACACTTGTGGAGAATCAGAGTGGCAAGAAGCTTAAATGCTTACGCAATGACAATGGTGGAGAGTATGTTTCAAAGGCTTTTCAGGACTTTTGTGAGTCAAAAGGTATAAAACGTGAACTTATTGCTCCTTACAATCCTCCTCAAAATGGTGTTGCTGAGAGGATGAATAGGACCATACAAGAGAAGGTCAGAAGTATGTTGTCTAATGCACAGATGCCAAATGGGTTTTGGGCTGAATCTGTATCAACAGCTGTTCATCTTGTAAATAGATCTCCTAGCAAGGTTTTGCAAAAGGATTCAGTGCCAGAGATGGTATGGTAAGGCAAAATTCCCTCATACAAGCATCTCAGAGTCTTTGGCTGTGAGGCATATACTCATGTTCCAAAGGAATTTAGGAACAAACTTGAGCCAAAGAGTAGAAAGTGCATCTTTCTAGGCTATGGTAATTCTGGTGAGATGGGGTACAGACTTTGGGATCCCGAATCCAGAAAGGTTGTCCGCAGCAATGATGTTCACTTTAATCAATCCAAAACCAGAGAGGGTTGAGGAGATTAGAAGAGTTGTCTTCCAAGAAGATGGACCTGCACATGCAAGACAAAATGTCAGGGCTCAAGAGGAGCTAGGACAGGATAGAGTGGAACCACAAGTTGTGGCTGAGCCTGAGCCACCTATTGTGCGTAGATCTGGACGTGTCACGCGACCTCCTGATAGGTTTGTTCCATCTATGAACTATGTCATGTTGACTGATTGCAATGAGCCTTCATGTTACAAGGAAGCAGTGCAAATGAAGGACTCCGGGAATTGGCAATTGGCCATGCAGTCAGAGATGACAGCTCTGCATAAAAACAAGACATGGAAGCTAGTTAAATTACCACAGGGCAAAAAGGCTCTACCTTGTAAATGGGTTTACAGGTATAAGATCACCGCTCATGATAGTCAGCCAAAGTACAAAGCAAGGCTTGTTGCCAAGGGCTTTAAGCAAGAACAAGGCATTGACTTTGATGAAGTCTTCTCTCTGGTGGTCAAGATGACTACATTGAGATGCTTTCTTGCATTGGTTGCCATATTAGATTTGGTGTTGCACCAAATGGATGTCAAGACAGCGTTCTTGCATGGTGATTTAGATGTGGAAATTTACATGCAGCAGCCAGAAGGGTTTGTTGAGAAAGGCAAGGAAGATTGGGTATGCCAGTTGTTAAAGAGTCTTTATGGCTTAAAACAATCACCGAGGGCATGGTACCATAAATTCCACAAGTTTATGCTTTCTCAAGGCTACAAACGTAGTGAGTTCGATCACTGTCTATATACAAAGAAGGCTAAGGATGGCAGTTGGCTGATCCTTATTTTGTATGTGGATGACATGTTGATTGCTGACAAGCACTTGGAAGAAATTTCAGCTTTGAAGTCAAAGATGGCAAAATCGTTTGACATGAAAGACATGGGTGAGGCAAGTCATATACTTGGTATGCGCATTGAGAGAGACAGATCAAAGAAGTTGATTTGGTTATCTCAAACAGAGTATATTGACAAGGTTTTGCAACGTTTCAAAATGGAGAAGGGAAAGGCATTGAGTGTTCCATTGCCACCATATGTGAAACTTAGCAAACAAGATTTTCCTCTGTCTGAGGAAGAACATGCTGAAATGGATAAGATTCCATATGCGTCTGCAGTGGGTAGTTTGATGTATGCAATGATTGCTACTCGCCCAGACATTGCATTTGCAGTGGGAGTAGTAAGTCGATACATGTCAAACCCAGGCAAGAAACATTGGGAGGCAGTGAAAGGAATATTGAGATACCTGAAAGCTACAAAGAGTATGCGTATATGCTATGGGAGTCAGGAGCTAAGTGTAAAGGGTTTTACAGACTCAGATTATGCAGGTGACTTAGACAATTGAAGGTATACGTCAGGGTATGTCTTTACATTGGCTGGTGGAGCAGTATCATGGCGTTCTAGATTACAAGATTGTGTTACTCAGTCTACTACAGAGGCTGAATATATTGCAGCATCAGAGGCATGCAAAGAATCAATTTGGCTTAATCGACTAGTAACAGATTTGGGAATCAAAGAAGAGATGCCTGTGTTATATTGTGATAGTCAAAGTGCTATACAATTGGCTCGCAATCCAGTTTATCACTCAAAGACAAAGCATGTGGATGTGAAGTATCATTTCATCAGGGAAATGCTCGAGGATAAGCAACTTCATCTGATCAAAGTTCACACCACAGAAAATCCTGCTGATCTACTTACAAAAGGACTTCCCTCAGAGAGCTTTGCGCATTTTCGCAAGCAGTTAGGTGTAGGGTAGTACATCACTTCTCTACATCTCTTGTATATTAGCTTGTATAGTAGCTACTCTCACACTTAAAGTACCACATTGGACTTTAAGTGGGAGGTTGTTGGGGTATAAAGCCCAATGTGGTCGCCCAGGTAAGTGGGCGGGCCGCCAGGTATGTACACATATTCTTTTGTAAAATGTAATAAGAACTCACTATGCTCTACACATTACAGTAGAGCGAGTTCACCATATCGTCGTGCTCTTCTTCTCGCACTCTCTCTCGCGTCGCACTTCTGCTCGTACTCCTTCAAAACCATTCACTAGAAAGTTCACAATCTTCTCACTCCATTCACGCATGGTCTCGACTAGAAATAAGGAAGTATCGGTTAATCATCATCGACTCCAGTAGGGGCTTCACCATTGAGTATACAAGACAAATGATCCGCCATGACATGTCTTTTACTAGGTCTCACCAAACCGATTAAATCAAACTCAAGAAGAATTAACAACCATTGTGTAGTTCTTCCCGTGGAACAAGGTTTATTTACTAGATACAACAAGGCTTGATGATCAACATAGAAAACAAACTTGTTGACCAGAAGGTAGTAGCGAAATTTCTTTACTGCATAGATCATAGCTAAACTTCCCTCTCTATAGTGGTGTAGTTTCTCTCGGCATCATTCAATTGACGACTTGCATAGCTAATGAGGTAGTCCAGTTTATGTTCTCCTGGTTGAGCTAGAACACACCCAATAGAAAAATTTGATGCATCAATATGCACATGGAAAATTATATTCCAATTGGGTACTCGTAGAATGGGAGCACTTATCAAGGTCTTTTTTAATGACTCATAAGCATGGTCACACTCCGCGGTCCAGTGGAAATCAGTAAGAATCTTGTACAAAGGATGAGCTATCTCAAAAAAGTTTAAAATAAACCTTCGGCAATAACCAACATGGCCCATGAACCTTTAAACTCCTTTATAGTTTGTAGGCGGTGGCAATTTAGCAATGGCTTAATTTTGCTCTCATCTGTGGAAATCCCATTTTTGGACACTATATGTCCTAAAATGACTCCATGTTTAACCCAAAATTGGCATTTGAAAGGGTTTAAGGAGATGCGATACATCCTGTACTTCTCAAACGGTTTTTGTAGTGTTCTTTCCAAGAGGAATAAACACAAAGTTCATCTAAAGATAAAATCTTCGCAAAACTCCCTCAAATATTTTCTAAAAACAGTGTTTATTAATCTTTGAAAAGTAGCAGGGGCATTGGTTAAGCCAAAAGCCATGACACAAAATGCAAACACTCCAAATTCGGTTATAAAGGTTGTTTTAGCTTGATCCTCTAACACAATTGTGATTTTATTGTAGCCAAAGGACCCATCTGAAGGAACTGTGCAGGAGAGAAGAGGAAGGAGAAGAGCACACAACACACAGATATGGATGGGGAGACTCAATCAGTGAGCAGCCCCCTATACACTTATGCTATGTATAAGGTATACAAGTCAGTGGGCGCCCAGACTCTGGGCGGCTGGGCAAGGCACATGCGCTTATACCCAAACAACCTCCCACTTAAAGGCGACTGTGACTTTAAGCAAGGAAACCTAGTCTAAACTACAAAAGGCGAGAGAAAATCGCTCTCAATCGATGCCCACTGGCTGGCTGTGATCGTGTGCATCTGGCTATCCTGCTCCCGTGTAAGTGCATACACCACCAGACGTACCTTACACGTACTGCAAGTATGTACGCAATACCTGCATATCTCCCTCTTGCACTATGCCATCATCAGTCGACAAACGACTGACAACCCCAACTGCAAATGCTCCCACTGCAGCTGTGATATCCGGTCTCAAGATCAGCATCTCATACATGAGACCACCGAATGCCGATGCAATGCTAGCGGGCCCTGCTAGCTCTATAGAGCATGCATCAACATATATATCCCTGGAAATAGGCATCTCTGACTGAAAAGGCGTGTTAGCCACATTCATCTCCTGACTGTCCGCAAAAGACTCATCAACCTGTCGTGCAACCTCAGAGCAAACCAGCTGCTCTAGGTGTCTGCTGGAAGACATATCCTGCACAACTATATACCCATGCTCACTGTCGAGCATAGAAAGGAATGATTGCATAATCGCTGACGTCTCAGCCTTCTCTGCAATCATCCACTGCAAACATGACCACTCAATCTGTTGTGACTCACTAGAGCTCTCATGCTCTAACTCCTTATGCATAGACTCTTGCACAACTTCCTCCAATCGTGACTCACTAGAGCAAGACCGCTCTACCTGTCTATCCTGCATAGAAGTATCTCGCACAACTGACTCTCTGCTTTGCTCAATCACTAGCAAAGCATGCATGTGTGCCTCTGTCACCTCTCTGTGTGACTGCTCAAGTCGTGCCCCAACTGTGTGCACAACGAGCTCGCTACTCTTCACTCCATGCAAAGCACCTTGCAACCCATGAGCAAAAGAGACTGTCCGGGTCTCTCACTCTCTGCATGGCTGTAACAAGATTGAGACTCTACCATCTCGCACCAGTACTACGTGCAATGGGTACCATGTGCCAACTCTAGCACCTCTCGCAATCACTAGCGAACCCAAATGCAACGCAAAAAATTGCTCAAGCAGTGATACCTGACATCCACTATCCCTGAGCTCACCAATGGAGATCAAACTCATCGTCAAATCTGGTACATGACGCACATTTCTGAGCACGTACAATGCACCACTCGGTAATGACAGTCTCACATCTCCTGAACCAGCAATCTCATGCAGTGACCCATCTGCCAATCGCACACTACCATGCACTCTGCTAGAATAGCTACTGAACGAGTCATGATACGGAGTGACATGAAAAGTAGCGTCCCTGTCTAGCACCCACTACAAAATAAGTGCACTATCCTCAGACGTCAAAAAATCAGGAGTAATACAAGAAGCAAATGTGACCTCACTGTCACTAGGGTACTCAGACATTGTATCTGATCCTGCAACTGTCAAGTCAACGGAGCCTATAGCATCTACTGCATCCTTGAGACTAGCCTGTCTCCTGTGCTATCTCATACGATGAAAGCATCGCCGTCTAATGGGCCCTGTGTGACCACAATGCCAACATCTCAAGTGTTGATACGAACGAGAACGCCATCTCTCATGAGTCATTGCCCTAGACTCGAAAGTCTCACACATATTGACTACTATAAGTGAATGTCAAAAATAACCAAGAGCTGTAACTCTACTCTAGGTACGGTAGCAATGAAATGCACTCAACTAATCCAAAAGAAGCAACCTACAACGAGAAAATGCTCTATAAAAAAGAGCTCACCAGCACCTACAATGCTCATGCGAATCCACGCATAAAATCTCTTGCAGTAGTGTAACCACACTGTGCTCCACAAATGGCAATGATGCAAATCCCAAATGCCAAGTGTACGAGGCTCTTGTAGAGTAAACCAAGCTCCTGTATGGCTGTAAAATATGGCTGCAAATGAGCCCCAAAACAGCCCCAAAATTCAGCTCTTAAACAGTTGCATAAACAAGTCACAAACGTGTCCTAGATCAGCCTACAACTGAGCCATACGTAGACACCTCCAAAGAGGAAACAATGGCTGAAAATTCAGTGCCCAAATAAGCCCTCAAACCTGCCTATAAACTTGTAAACCTGTAGCTGAAACCTGCTAATCCGGCTACCTAGCTCGTAGCCACACAAGCATACAAGCACACAAGCTATGTTTCTATATTCACTCTTGTGAGTGTGCCAAGATAACTGTATGTCTGTCAAACCGTGAGCTAATCACCAAGCCCACACTGTGTGTATTGATGCATACATGCACTCAGCTCCCACCTACAGAGAACACCGCACGTAATCACTAAGTGCAATCGCAATCAAAACCTGGATCGCATCAACTTATACGCATAAAACTCCTGGGAAAATTTCGCCAAAGTTTTGACGCACAATGGCTATCAATACAAAATAACCATTGTCTTGCAAGCTCAATACAATGAGCAATCAATGTGCATCAAACTACACTTAACATACATGTATAAGCTCTGCAAACCTGTGTCCAACAAATGCTCACAAAGAGTACCACAAATGACCATACATATCATCCACAACCAACCTCTGCACTTGCTCACAAGATCTACTGCTCACCACATAAGCATACATAGAGCATTACCTGCTCAAAGACCATGTATGCAAGCCACAACACTGCAGAAGAACCACTCAACTGCAACTGGCAACACCTGTGGGAGTACTAGACTCAACCTGTACCTGGGAGTCAAACCCAATCTTGTAACACCTACAAATGCTCACAATCAAGAAAATCAAACCAATCCACCTCCTGCTTGCCAATCTACACAAGACGGGTTTCTTTGCAGCTGAAACCTATCTTCGGATGTAGTGCTCAGAACAAAATTCTGAGGACATAAACAACGTCAAAAAGGGGGTAAAACGTAAAGTCACCTGCTAGAAATGCTCCTTGCTCCCGGAACGCCGAGTGTGAATTTCCAAGCTCCGGATCCAAAATCTGCCTAAGAAGGGGGTAAAACGTAAAGTCACCTGCTAGAAATGCTCCTTGCTCCCGGAACGCCGAGTGTGAATTTCCAAGCTCTGGATCCAAAATCTGCCTAAAAAGTGTGCGCGCGCAATTATGCAAAAACGCAATGAACTTGGCTCTGATACCAATTGAAGGAACTGTGCAGGAGAGAAGAGGAAGGAGAAGAGCACACGACACACAGATATGGGTGGGGAGACTCAATCAGTGAGCAGCCCCCTATACACTTATGCTATGTATAAGGTATACAATGGCAGTGGGCGCCCAGAGTCTGGGCGGCCGGGCAAGGCACAGGCGCCTATACCCCAACACCATCTAAAAAGCTATAAGCTTCCTTTCCTGCAACTCTTTCAAGCACATGTTTTGAATATGGCAAGGGGTAATCATCCCTCCTAATGGCGGCATTGACCTTCTTGAGATCCACGCTCACTCTGAGTTTTCCATTCTTTTTTGGCACAATCACTATTGGAGACACCCATTCTAAGTACTCAATAGGGTATATGAATCCGCTTTTCAATCTCTTCTTGAACAATCTTTACATACTTAGGATTCATTGGGTAGGGTTGTTTTGCTGAACTGGTTTAGCCATGCTATTCATGGGAATTGTGTCTTGCAGCACGGAAGGTGGAACACCTTTCATATCATGATATGTCCAAGCAAAAATATCCCTGAATTCCTTGAGAATTACTTTAAGTATATACTCCTCAGTCTCTCTCAGATCTTGGGCAATGAAGGCAGGTTTGAACTCCTCACCTGGGTCTGCTAACTCTATTTCCTTACTATTGCTGGACCATCATAGAATCCATTGCTTGCATTGATAGGTTTTCTTTGAGCCTTTGTATACACAACCTTATGCTCCTCCGTGATGTAGGATTTGAAATGATCGGGTGCAAGCTGTAAGTCTATGGGGACTTGTTGTTCTGTGGATTGTGACTTCACTTCCGCTTCCTTTTGTTGTTGAGCTAACTCTCAATTTTGTCGTCTCCTTACGGTACGGCTCAACTTTGGCTTCTCTGTAGCCTCTACTTGTGCAACGTCAATGGGTTGTGGACTACACCACATAACGCTTTGAAGGTATTCACCCCAGTTATCTACCAACTTTCGATGAGCATCACATGCCCCTATATAATTAATCCATTCTGCGGTAGATTTCTTTTCATTTATTCTAGCACACACATTTGCTCGATATTGTCACCTCTTATATCTCTTACTCTTCTTGTCTAATTTTTTATTACATCCGATCTCTAGTGAAAAGTCACTAGATGAATTGCTACTTGTGTCTTCTACTCCCTTGGATAGATTGTCATCTAGGGTACCACTGGGCCATGAATGGTTTGTCCCCACATTTGCGCTAAGATTTAACTCAGATTCTTTGTCCTCAGAGTCAATTTCAATTCATGATTCTGACCCCGAATTGTCTGGGCTATAGTCTTGTGAGACGCTACTGATTCCAATGCCAGTCAAACCTTCATCTTGTAGGTCATCAAAAGCTATATGCATTGCTTCTAGCATATTTAAGGATACGAGTGGTGGCATTTCATCCCCCTCAGGTGTTATCCAAGTCGCCCCCTGTTTCCTTAAGTGTCTATGGTTGGTGCTAAGTGGACCCAATCCACATTCTCTGACTCAGTCATCCCAGGTAGTACATCCATATTAGGAGAATCTTCTCCAACATCAGTGTCCACTTTACATGTGTAACAATATTTCAATGGGGCCGAGTGAACTATGGTGTTAGATCTATGATCAATTATAAACCTATCTCCTAGAGGATGTGCTCGACTAGTTACAAGATCCCCTCAAATGACAGAATCTTGGAATTGCAAGTAGACATGGTTTTTAGACTAGTCATGCACCATTTTTGCTTCCCTCATGAAAGGACGTCCTAAGATCATCTGAGATGTCAGTGTGCTTGGAGAAATCCATAACAATAATGAAGGTATTTCTTATTTTGTGTCCAAAGACCTTGATCTTGAGATCTTTTAGCATCCCAATAAGTTTAACAATAGACCCATTGGCCATCTTCACTACTATGGTTGTGGTCCCAAGGTGAGGTCTTCCCATAGTTTCCCATCAATTTTTAGTCACAATGCTAACCCCAGCGCCACCATCAAGGATTCCCTTCACAGTTAATCCCTTGGTAGTGATTGGTATGGTCGCATTGGATTCATCACCCTCAAAGTATTGTCCCAACTTGTTAACAGGTATTTCTACATCAGAGTTCTCATCTAGGTTGGGTTGTGGATCTAAGTGTTCCTCCTCTATTGCAATCTCCCTAGCTCCATTTATCTGTGAAAATTGTGGTAGCTCGACTTTCAGTTCTCCACTAAGGAAAGCTTGAAGAGCTAAGAATAGCTCCAAGTCTCCATATAGTTTGGACATGATGGTGGTTCTGACTTTTGAAGCCATGAAATTCATCAATTTGGCAATGTTTAACGGCACCTTTTGGGCTTCAGTCCCTTGACGTGGGGAAGATAGGATCTCCATTTCTTCCATAGGGTCAGGTAGTCCCTCTGTAAACATTCTTTCCAACAAGAAGTGAGGACACCCACTTTCCCATGATTTTAAGTCACTTTCTTCTTGGATGACACTAGGTATGGCTAGTCTATCGACTTTGTGAGGTTTTTGTTGCCTAGGGAACATTGTGTCTATAATCTGGATCTACCTAGGTGCTAGCTCTAGAGTTTTTGAGCGTTCTGCACGCGAAGCAAATAAACATGAGAATAAGGAAAAAAGCTAAACCATTAGATCCCTTCGGGTATCTTCTATCAAACTCCTTAATTTCTTGACTCGCTCGATCTCCTCCGTAGTTTGGTAAGTTCCTATCTTCTTCTTGGATCCTGGCCATTCTGGCTCATGATGATCTTCCTTGTTGGTTTCTTTCTTAGTGGTCATTTTGGTCTCCATGGTTTCACCTAAATCAGAATCCTCTTTAGCTTCGTTCATAGATACGGGGTCGTCATTAGTCTCTATGTTGGTCCTTGAACTGGGGTCTGACTTCGTTGCTTTTGCGATCTCTTCCTTTGTGTTTTCTTCTTTTTCTAAGATTGGACAATTGATGCCGTGTCTCTTTCTTCCAGAATATAATTTTGTTTCTGGAGCATCGATCGTGTGAGTACATTTACTGGTACCACAGGTGTACTTTGTGATGGCTCCTCGATAATCTCAATCAAGTTTAATGGCATGATCTTCGGCACATTTGGATTATTCGGACATTTGGCAATCAAAGATCTATGCCACATCGATTACACATGAGTATCGGCATTGTAGATGTGCTCGCTTGATTGGTTTGCATTAGTGTGGCATTCTTTTGTAGCCTAATAGGACACTTGGCCACACGATGTGGACCTCCACACTCATAGCATTGAAAAGGTGGTCTCTTGGCAGTGTAATTGATATTTTGGCCTCTTGTAGCAAGAGTAGCTACTTGATGGACAGGTTTGACTTGTCCCCAATAGTCCTCCATGTAGTATTGTGGAATTTCTTCAAGCGCATCAATCCCATAGGCAATATTAGGCTCTATATCTTCCTCACAGCCTTCCAAACAAGCAATAGATCCTCACAACCCACTTGATTCATAGAAGTGATTCTTCAAATGTGGTGGTTGCGGTCCTAGCACTAGAGGTGGTAAGGGTGTTTTTTGAACAACATTTTGGGCCCTAGGGACCATGTGTTGTGATGTTTGTTCAAGAGATGGGGCCGGCATCAATGCAAGCACTCGAGGTGTGTCTGTCCATGCTAAGGTTGGTCTATTGGCCATCCGCGCTTAAATACTATGCAATCCTTAGCTTGATATCCATACCTTCCACAGGCATTGCAATTCCCATTGAATTTTACTCTAAAAGTAGGGCATTCAATGGTACTATGCGGACCATAGCATACTGATCACCATTGTTGCTCCCTTCTTGGATACATATGATTGTTTTGGGGAGCACAATTGTCTCTATGACTCTCTTGAATGGCCTTGGTGATATCTGCTAAAGTCATCTCAGATATCTTTGGCTCCTTAGCAATAGGCTTTAGGGTCATTGGCTAATGCCCTGATAATTGCGAGCTAGTAGATTTAGGCTCAACCGACACTCTTTCTCCTTGAATCATTAAATTATCTTCCAATTGGATCGCATTGGTGGCGATTTCTTCCCAAGTGGTGATACCTCTTTGTATATATCCTCATGTTGTAATGACTTAATGAATCTATCAAGCAATTGCTTATTATTGAAGCGCTCATTTGGATTACAACAAGAATTTTAATGCTTCAAGTGACTAATAAAGTCTCTCACGGACTCTCCTTCCTCTCATTGGGCTTTCTGGAGCTGGGATGCTACACCCCAAAGCACTCCCTCTTGTATGTATTATTTCAAGAACAGTCTCCTAAGAGTAGGGTAGATAGTTTTTTCTTCCACCCTTAGGGTTCTATACCAATCCCCAGCCTTCCCACTTAAGGTTATGCTTAAAGCATTACTCTTATGCAAGTCATTGCATTCTCCTAGAGAATCGCATATTTGTTCAAACACTTCGATATGTTTTCTCACATCCCCGTCTCCACTAAATATTTGTGTGAGCTTGGCTATTTGTACTACCTTACTTCTAGGCTCTCTATCAAGCGTGCTACACATATTCTCAGCAATAGATTGATCGATAGCTTGAGCAAATGTTGCCAAGTCACCTAAGTGAGCAGGCATTGTGGGTGAAGGTGCTCCAGAGACTACATGTGGAGTAGGTATTGGCATTGGGCTTGGCGCATAGGAAGCCCTTGGGTTCCAAGTATGGTACGGTATTAAGCCATGTGGCAGCCCAAAGTTCATATGTGTGGCCCTAGGCATAGCAGACATCGAATGTGACATGCTAATGCTAGCCGATATGGTCCCATTGAAATAAGAGCTTGGGTGTTGTGGTTGTGGAGCATAGGTTGTTGAAACAATGGGAGGGGTAGGAGCTACATGAGTACAAGGACCCATATGTGTATATGATTGACACACTTGTAGGTACTGTTGCAGGCATTGAGCTACCATGTAGCAGTGCTTTACTAACAAAAGAGGTCCATGGCGTGTTTCTTGGTATGCCCATCACTGGCATAGGCATGGTAGCCATGGTGTCATCAAGGGAAAGATGGGCTAGACTTGGGAAAGTAAAGCTATCACTTGTGGGCTCAGATTCCACTGAGACCCCTGGCAAAACAACATATGGAGGATCCATCAGACTTACCGAGGGAGTCTCCATTTGCAATAAGGTTGGTTGTTTAGCCTTCCCTGTATCCAAGAATCTCATGAGACCTACTGAAGGCATGTGGATCCCCTTGTTATGCCTATCTAGCTCAATAACCCTATGTATGACCTCACAAACTCTTTGTTGTTGATCCTCTACACTAGTAGCACCCATTGTGGATTGTAGGACATCTAACCAACCCACCTGATAGTTGTGACATGTATATAGGTTGGTTAGAGTTTCTGTTTGTAATTCGTACTCCCAATTATCATTTAGGAACGCTCCATCAAGGATTGAGGTGCTAGGGGTGTCCTTTGAACTAGATGCAATGTGGTTCTCTATGGGTTAACCCTTAGTGGTCGCTAATTCAAGAGTACTCGATTGCTCTCCTAGCAAGGATATTGACACAAGGGCTTTTGCTTTTAACTCTCTTCGTTGCTCCGCCTTGTGTAAGCTCTCGATTTCCTTTCCCCTAGCCGCAATAATATACCGCTCAACCTCTTGCACTTCGACAAGGCTTCTACCATCAGGTAATATAACCTCGGAGGGGAATAGCTTTGAAGAGTCAGGGGGTGCAGTGAATGGAGTATTCACGTGCACACTCTCCAGGAGCATGGGGTCTACGTTGGTCATGAATGGAAAACTTACTTCACCCCCCCATTTACATCGTTAGCTCCATGTTCGGAGCGAGTGGCTCTATTAAAGGTTTTCTTCAAGCGGGTAAGCACGCTTAGCCCGGACTGTGGGCCCATGGCATGCATGTCTTATCTTGAGCTATCGGGATTAGGCATTGGGTAACCCTCCATTACATTGTAGTCAGAGGAAGAGTCACTAGACGCAATATGCGGGTCCTGAGTGGTACTGCCTTGGGTTCCCGTTGAGGGCCTAGAGCCTATGGTAGAGGAATAATGAGTGCCCGCATAAACGGAGACACTCTTGATGTGCTCGTCCTTTAGAACATGACTAGAGTGTAGGCACTCTAGAAGTATTGGTGAGTGCCCGTGAAGGCCGCTCACCTAGTTTTTTAGGTGTTTACGACCCAATTTTTTATATTTTTGGTCCCTTATTTTTATCGAGCCACGAAATATGGTGTATGATAGCTCAAAAAGAGCGTCTTGGCTAGGGAGACCTATCGTGCTTTATAGCCCCCGATTCGGTTATGTACAGCCCTCAGAATCTTAAAACTAGTCTTTTCCTAGGTGGGGAGAGGGATAGAATTAGTCATTCCAAAGGGTGAGTGTGAAGGGGATGGTGGAGGACTTGAGGATCTTATCCCACATGCCCTCCCTTCACTTGAGATCCTAGTCTTTATATATAAGGTAGTGTGAGAAGTATATCATAAGACTAAGAACTAAAGCCTGGGCTTGGGCTTGGGCTTGAGCTCCCGATCCCTTCCCAAGCTTGGGAAAGGGCTTGGGCTTGGGCTCCCGATCCCTTCCTTTTCAAATAACATTTTTTTAATTTTAATTTCTGAATTTCTTTTTAGTCCCAAATATCTCGAGCATTTTTATTATTTATTTTTTTAAGAAAAAAATATTTTAAAAAAATATAAAAAACTTTTTTTGAGGATAATTTGGCCGCATGGACACCGAGCTCCCACGTGCACATAGCAACTCCTAGGAGCTTGTCTAGCCTCCTTGCAACTAATTAACAGCTAATTAACTATCTAACACAAAATTGCACACTCACACACAGTCAACTCTGTTGCTCATTGTCTGATCTACTTCTCATTGTCTACACTCACTAACAGCTCTACTAACACCTGCACAATACAGATCTTGCAAAACTAACAAAAACCAGTACAATGCAGCACTAACAGAGCTTACATTACTAACAGAATCTGCCAAAAACTTGCTAATCTGCCCTTTACAGTCACTAAAAAGTTCTCACAGAACTCAACAAAAAGCAAAAAACATATGGAAGAAAAGCTTCCAAAGGTCACACTGAGTGCTCCTCAAGCTTAATGCAAGGCTGTTCTCAGCAACGACGCCAAAATGTACGCTTTGTCGTACGTGTCGAAGGCTAGGAACTTGCTTGTGCACTATCTGCGAGCCTCGAAAGGCTGCAAACACACAACTAGAGAATCCTAGCATGCTCAAAGAACAATGGTGTGTCACTCACCTCCCAATGCTGCCGTTGTGAAGGATCCTGTGCTACGAAGAAGAAGGAGTTGTCACTGATGCCGCGCTCTACCGCCTCGCTGGCGCCGATGTTGCTGCAATGCTCTCTCTCTCTCTCTCTCTCTCTCTCTCTCTCTCTCTCTCTCTCTCTCTCTCTCTTTCTCGCACTAGCATACACACACGCATAGAAGGAGAAGGTGACAGAGATGGAGCAAGAGCACTTCTTAGCTTACACCTCAGGGAATGCGGATTTTTAGGTCAAGTGGACCTTTAATAAGAGTTTGGTCTGTTCGCACATGGGAGCCCACAATGGCCGATCGTTGCACAACTGCTGTAAAAATAAGATAAGTGGTGCGCCTCTCATCAGTGATCACCTACACACCTATTGGACAGACAAGCCCAGTCCTTGACTCTACCAAATAAATAATGCAACATCCGTCGTAGGTGATAGGGTGTCTGTGGGGGTTAACAACAAGGTTGTCCCGTGTTGGCACATAAGCTAATCTCTCTTGCTGAGAGTCTCTAGCTTGGATCATGTTTAGGTGGTACCATCAATAGCACCTAGGTGAAGGGAAATTCAACGTTTTTCAAATTTGGGAAAAGAGGGAGAGGGAAATTCTAAATTGCATGTAATATAATTTATGTACCTATAATCTAGATGCATGCGAGCCATTATGGGACGGAGTGGGTCCCCCATTTTGAACTTACATTCATGGCCTAAACACTCCTTGTCCTCTTTCTCCTTTCCTCTCATGAAACTAGCTTGTCACTCGGACGCCTGCCTGTACCTGTGTGCTTTTTGTGCTCCCAAAGCTTGTGCTTCCCCCATTGCTTGTGCTCCCACTATTGCATGTTGTAGCCGTCACGCTCTGCCCCCCATTGCACTCGTTGCACTCTGCCATAGCCCTGAAGGAGCTCTTCCCCCATTACCCCCGACAAGGAAGCATAAACGCTGCAGCAACACCCTCTGCAAAGATGACTCCCAAGAAGAACACTCCCTCCAAGAAGCGCAAAAAACTGACTCAGAGCACGAAGGTGGTACAGTAGGTGGACACTGCAACAAACACCACAGCACAACACACCCCCGCAATAGCCACCACACAGTAGACCCTTGCAACACATGCAACACAGTAGATGCTTTCAACAACTATGACACAATAGTCCCCTGTAACCAACACGACGCTGCAGACCCCAACAACAAACACAACCGCCGAGACTTCCCTCTCAAAATGCATGTTGTCGGCTCAAAAATATGCTTAGAAAGGTGAGTTCTACATTGTGTTTTGGTCGTGTCTATGTGCCTAATGGCAATGCATGGCAAAAAATCCTATTTTTCAGCATTGGCTGCAAATTATTTTTCTCCATGGCTATGCTTGTAGCATCGGTGGAGTATCCGGTACTTTCCAGGTTTTGCTATTCTACATTGCAGTTGCATGAGGAATATGGACTGAGCATGGAGGGCAAGCTGCCCAAGGTTTAACAAACAAGGACCTGCCACCTAATTGGTGGTCAACAGTGTTCAAAGTGCCAAAGAAGAACAAGATTCCTCCACCAGGTGCATAACCACCTTTACGATGCATGGAGGCTTCTATATCAGAAGGTCTACCAGGCTGCCCCCTCCAAGGGCAAGCTCATGACGAGGTTTGCGAGGGGGTTTGCATATGAATATTGTGATGCTGCCAAAGCAGATCCCGACAGCCATAAGATTGCATGGGCTTTGGTTGGGGATCAAGTATTAGAGAGTTTCAAGAGCCAGAAAGGGGGACTCAATCAAAAATTACAGAAGCTCATGTCCGATTACGGCATGAAGGAATCCCCCACATTTGAAGGACTAATAGAGAATGTTGTGGACGGTCCTGCGGCGTCCAGCCTCCCTCTACAACACATGTGAACAGTCTCTCAGTCCCTCTACATAGTATCGGTGGATAATCTTGCCAATGGCCTTGAGCAGCAGGCAGTGAAGGCAGAAGATAAGGTGAAGTCTGCAAAGACAATCCTGGCTGCAAAGCGGGACTTATGGTTGCACAACAAAGATACCTCCTCAACTTGTGCACCCATCACTGCAGAGGTGGAGAGACTCACAGAGGAGGTGGAGAAACTGAAAGCCTCTCCACAGAAAATGTAGCTGCGATTGCCAAAAAGGAGGCTGAAATCGGAGCCGTTACAAGGGTACTATCCAAGTCCTTTGGATTCAATGATGCTACAAGGATGAAGGAGGAGGTGTCAGCCATGAAGGTACTCGAGTCTTCTCTATCTTTAAAGTGTATAAAATGCTAGAAAGTGCTAAAAATGGTTGAAAGTGCTCACCTTTTAAGCACTTGCAAGCACTTTCAGCCACCTACAGGCTCTTTTAAGCACATGCAAACACCAGGAAATGCTTGCAAGTGCTTGCAGGTGCATAAAAGTGCTTGCAAGTGCTAAAAAATGCTTGACTATTTAGCACTTGCAAACACTTTTAACCACATGCAAGCACTTCCAAGAACTTTTAAACACCTACAAATTACTGCAAGTGCTAAAAAGTGCCTAACTTTTATGCACTTGCAAGCACTTTGAACCACCTGGCAGGCACATTAAAGCACTTTGAAGCACTTTCAACCACTTGCAAAGTCCTGCAAGTGCTTGAAGGTGCTTCAAAGTGGTTAAAATTGCTTCAAAATTCTTTCAAAGTGGTTAAAAGTGCTTTCTGCAATCACTTCAGAGCACTTTTTAACCACTTTTAAGACCCTGTAAGCACTTGCAGGTGGTTGAAAGTGCTTCAAAAAGCTAAAAAGACCTTCCAAGTGCTAGAAAGTGCCTTTCAAAGTGCTGCAAGTGGACAAATGGAGCACCTGCAAGCACTTTTAAACACCCACAAATGCCTGCAAGTGCTTAAAAGTGCCTAACTTTTATGCACTTGCAAGCACTTTGAACCACATGCAGACACATTAAAGCACTCTGAAGCACTTTCAACCACTCGTAAAGTCCTGCAAGTGCTTGAATGTGCTTCAAAGTGGTTAAAATTTCTTCAAAATTCTTTCAAAGTGCTTAAAAGTTCATTATGCAATCAGAGCACTTTTAACCTCTTTTAAGACCTTGTAAGCATTTGCAGGAGTTTGTGGATGGTTGAAAGTGCGTCAAAGTGCTAAAAAGAGCTTCCAAGTGCTAGCAAGTGCCTTTCAAAGTGCTGCAAGTGGATAGATAGAGAAGTTGTAGGCACTTGCAAGTGTCTACAAGTACTTAAATGTTCCAATAAGTGCTCCAAGGTGCTTGCAAGTGCCTGCTGCAAGGGCCTGCATGTCCCCCATCATGGTTGGTTGTGCAATAATCTTCCTTTGTTTTTCATTTTGTATAGAAAATAGTTTAGGAAATGGACAGGGAGCTTGGTGAGTTCAGAAGGCAGGCCTCCTTCATCAAGGGGTCCAACAAGTTCATGAAAAGAGAGAGCAAGGCCCTTCTAGTGCCCACCTTCCAAGTCTAAATTTAGTGTGGATATTGTTTCATTATGTGGAAATTGTGTGGCCTATGGTCAAGAACTATCGGGAAAATATGCGACTAGGGTCTTTCACCTGCCATGTGCCCACGGATACCATCCGTTCTGCTTTTTAGTGGTCAGCGCAATTGATCCCAAGTGTGTTGTATGAGACTGTAAATGGGAGATACCCCATGAATTCTTATGAGGAGCTTGAAGGTAGGTTGGTCATTTTATACAATAGAACTTATGCTAATCATTGTGGAGACTAATTGTGCGCTGGTTCAGCTGAGCCAGTGGGGCTGAGAAAGAAGCTTCCACATTGTCCATGCACGATGTGGACGAGGTCTTTGACCTTGACGCCATGCTGCTGAAGTACAAGAACTTTGAGAGTGGGAAAACTGTTGAGGGTGGTGACGGAGACATTCTAAAGGAGACGACTCCATCCGCAAGCAACCAAGGTAATGTCAGTTTTGTATATCTATCTCGATTCTCCTCCCATGTCTGAATCATGGTCACCGTGTTCATTGTGGTCACAATATGCTGCCCAAGTACTGATGCCTATAAGGAGGACATTGTAGCTGAGGCAGAGGATCCTGAAATGGAATTAGCCCTGCAATTTGTAACAATGGAGATGTATAAGAAGAGAAAGAAGCAAGTGGAGGACAAGCTATCTCAGGACCCAAAAAGAGTACTAGAATACTTTCCCCAAAAACTACATATGAAAGAAGCAAGTGGAGGACAAGCTATCTCAGGACCCAAAAAGAGTACTAGAATACTTTCCCCAAAAACTAATACTTTTTTTTCATGCTATCTTTTTTCGATTGCAGCTTTGTATCTTTTTTCCCGGAAATATAAATATCTTAGTTTCTGTCCATTTGTGCTCTGTAGTTAAAATTAGTGTGGTTGGCTCATAACCCCCACCGCCCAATTGATGAGGTAGAGCACATTGATCGCCAGCTTCGTTGCTACGAACCAATGTCACGCTTCCCAATCCATAGAGATTTGGCAGTAATTGTAGACTTCAACAATGTGCTTAATTGTGTGCATGATGAGCGCAAAGGATTGGAACCCCCATATTTAAACACGTTGTACTTTGACAAAGTAAAGGGGGATGATAACGTCACCTACTATGTACGGAACGATGTAGAATTATTCTTGCTTGGATTGAGTCAAATAACAGAGACTTTTTTGCACCTCCCACAATCTTGAGAAGGGTATGAACAAGTGCCTATCTTAGGCCAAGCGTTGTCTGAGTGGGTGGCTGGCACAGAAGTGCTACCATGTTAGCAGTTGGGAATATGGAAACCCCCCAAAGCAAATGTTTAAAAAAAAACTAGAAACCTTTTGGTACCTCTTTCCTAAGTTCAATAAGTCTAACACTTTAGTGCTAGATGATTCCCTCTATAAAATGTACTTCAATGATCCCATTAACTTTGTCATTCTGCCTGGGATAGAAAATCAAAATGAGAGGCAGTGGGAAAATTTGCTCAAGGAGGATGTTGCCTCATTATAATACAATGGGCTGAGACTCCTGACAGAGCCAAGACTGTTAGGGAATTTCCATTTGATACGAGGAAGGATGAACTTGCACAATTGGATTGGGATCTGTCACATGGAAAACTACGGGCACATCAGAAAATTCTTGCACCGAGATTGCAACCTCCAGCAACTAATTATAAGTGGCCACCTCGACAAGAATGGCCAAAGCAGTCTTCTAGCTAACTGACTTTACTCCTTGAAAAAGATAACTCCCTATAAAGCTAATTGTCCTTGTATCTATTCTGAATGTACTACGAAGAATTTTGCAAGTCAATTGTTTCTACTGCTGTCAACTCGATTGGGTGTTAAGTGTTGGTTAAGTGGTCAACTGGTTCAAAGTGCTATCCAAGTGGTACAAAGTCTTTTAAAGTGATGGTCAAGTGGTCCAAAGTGGTCCAAAGAGATGGTCAAGTGGTTCAGGTGGTTGTTAAGTGGTAGTCAAGTAGTACAAAGTGCAATCCAAGTGGTTCAGGGGGTTGGTCAAGTGGTTCAAAGTGATGGTCAACTGGTTCAGAGTGCTTGTCAAGTGGTATAAAGTGCTGGCCAAGTGGTTCAGGAGGGTGGTCAAGTGGTTCAAGGGGCTTGTAAAGTGCTATAAAGTTCTTAAAAGTGCTGGTCAGGTGGTCCTAAGTGGTCCAAAGAGTTGGTCAAGTGGTTCAGGGGGCTTGTAAATGGTGGTCAAGTGGAACAAAGTGTTGTCCAAGTGGTTCAAGGGGTTGGTCAAGTGGTTAAAAGTGTTGTTCGGGTGGTTCAAAGTGCTAGCCAAGTGGTCAAGGGGTGGTCAAGTGGTTCATAGTGATTATCAAGTAGTATAAAGTGCTTAAAGGCTGGTCAGGTGGTCCCAAGTGGTCCAAAGAGCTAGTCAACTGGTACAAGGGGCTGGTAAAGTGCTCAGAAGTGCTTTTAAGTGTTTCATGGGACTGGTAAAGTGGTTCAGGGGGTTGATAAAGTGTTGGTCAAGTGGCCAAGTGCTTAGAAGTGCTTTCAAGTGTTTTAAAAGACGTCTTTTATCACTATACTATGAAAAGTGCTAGCTATTCAGCAGTGGTGATTAGCTGTAATTTTAGAGGGAAGTAGTCAGGTGATCCCCCCCCACCAGCTTTGATGTAATCCTTCCCGACTCTCTTCAATATAGTTCACTGCCTCCTTTTTATTTTAAAATTTCAAAAAAAAAGTGCTAGCTACTGTTAAAAGTGTTGGCCAAGTCCTCAAGTCAAATTTATAGAGATAAATCTTACAAGTTCTCCTCTGGAGGCATGCTATTATAGATTTGCTAGAATATGTCATTTGACATATCTTATACATTATGCTCACCTTTCCTCGGGGACATGGAAAACCTGATGCATCGCACAAGATAGGAGTAGATTACAGCAGTGTGCTTGTTGTCCAAAAGGACATAAGTATCATCTCGGCCATTTACCTTGTCGTAGAATAGGGCCTCAACCACATATGAATTTTTCATAATGATGTTGTTCCATTGATCCTTTTCCTTTGTTTTGTCTAGGCACTTTGTGTTGATGCATTTCAGGACGTAGAAGTCTGCGCCCTGCCTCCTCTACAGTCACTGCAAAGTTCTGGCCAACCATCAAGGCATTGCAGGTCATCGTGGTGGCCAGCATACATGGGG
Source organism: Adiantum capillus-veneris (assembly GCF_014529385.1). NCBI lineage: Eukaryota > Viridiplantae > Streptophyta > Polypodiopsida > Polypodiales > Pteridaceae > Adiantum > Adiantum capillus-veneris. Next base: position 58,019,533 of record NC_140947.1, read on the forward strand.
GCATATTCATCCTCATCCTCACTCGATGCTTCTCCATCACTTTCACCCCTGCACATGATCTTTGTTGGCACATCTCCTCCATTGACCTTTGATGCACGCACCTCAAAAGCAAGAGAGCAATATGTGTCTTAGTCCGTGCATATTCATCTGACTATAGAAACACAGTGCCAGGCTCAAGACCCTTCCATGCACTTGCAATCCCGCACTATAACTCTATCAACATCATCGAGCTTGACCTCCCAGAAAGCTCGATCGACTTTCTTGCATGTCTGTGGGCATTGATTTCTGAGTGTTGCATTGAGGAATGCAACAACACTTGAAGCATTATGCAGCACCCACCCGTCAGATTTCAACTGCTCGTGTGTGAGGGATCTTTTGACCACTACACCATCCCTGTCGTGTTCACCGTTTCCATGGCCTGAAGCAAAGAAATTGTGCATCATTTGACACCTGTCATATTGAAGAATTGTGCAACAAAATAGAATGGCCTCCTTGCTTTGAATTGTGATGAAGCACCATCCGACCACACCCAATGTCGCTTGACACTATAGCTGTGTCTTTTTAGCCATTCATTGTGCAAAAGAAAACAGTGATGCATAAACAAAGTGTCATCAAAGATGTAGAAGTGAGTCGTCTTTTGTATAGCACCAAGCGCATCACGTAAGTATGAAATGTGAACAAAGATTGTGACTTGAGATGATACCAATGCATTGACTGGATCTCATTCTGCACCTTGAATGAGTAATTCTCTGCAGAAATCCACTATAGACACCACTACATCGTCAGGAAAATTGGCCAAAAACTCCTTGAATTGTTGAGCTTGCCACCTGTACAAGTAGTTGAGAGAGAGAGAGAGAGAGAGAGAGAGAGAGAGAGAGAGAGAGAGAGAGAGAGAGAGAGAGAGAGAGAGAGAGAGAGAGATGGGCACAAGAGGTAGAGGGACCCATTGAGGCAACGCTGCAGAGAGCCTAGAGGATTGGCGGTGGGAGGGAATTTGAATACGCAGGCAAGTTGCTACTTTAAGCTTTAGTAGCAAAGTGAAACGGAATTTTCAGCCCGCCTAAATTCCAACCTCTGAGCCAAAAAAGTATTTATCTTTCCTTTATATAATATGAAAATGAATAACCCACCACCTATTTCATCTCCTCCCAAAGGAGTGTCCAAGACACTCCTTTTTGGTACCACCTAAACATGCTATCAACCCTCTCCTTAACATAGTGGTAATGCACCTCAATGAGCTTTGTGTAATCATGAAAAACTGGGTTCCTCGCAATTGCCAACATGCTTTGATTTTTCGTGTAGATGATGTTGGTAGTGTCATGTCCACCAACAGCAAAATCAAACATAAGGCCTCACAAGCTTTAAAAGGACTGGTTGACCTAGGTTTAACCACATAATATTATCTTGTTATGCGTGCTAAAATGATTGGCAATTATGCATTAAGCAAGGTGGACTATACATTTCTATGTACTTCATGGTTGGTATTGGATCATTAAAATTTGACTATTTACAATCATTTCAAGAGATTTTTTCATGCACTCAATGTTTGCATGCATGCATGCCACATGAGACAAAAAAGGAAAAGGCTTCTCTTGCAGACAAGGCCTCCCGATACGTAGTAGAGAAGAGTTGTGAAATATGTTGAATAATGTATTTGCAATCCTTTGTAAGTCATATGTTTCTAGATGGGTGTGCTCTCAATTGTGCGCCACATTGATTGGTGCGTCTTTTTTAAGTTAATTTATCACATTTGCCAAACCTTACAATTTTAGATTCTACTTTTAAAAAGGCTATCCATTGATATATAATATGCTAGTTTATTTTACATATAAAACATGAAAATAGGGTCTATAAACTGCTATTAACAACTATCTAAATTAAAGGACTATCCAACCTCACTTTTTGATACCACCAATACATGCTTTTGACATGATGTTATTATCATATAATTTTGTGTCAATGTCAATGATTTATTTTCAAAAAAGATATGTTATCTAGCAACACCATAAAAGTGTTTAAGGATTCTAGAATTGTGAGGAGATTCCTTACTTCACCCCTACAACCAGTGAGGCACGTGCAAGACAGCCTATGGTAGGGCAGGCATCACGCAAGGGACTTGGCTCTCATGCGTTGTGGGGAAAGAGCCTCGTCATGAGCGACTAATGTAGCCTCGAGAAGGAGGCCCCAACAACCTCGCTTGTGATGTTCTATCGTGCCATGGCATGCACATATTGTGAGAATATCTTAAAAACTCACTTTCTATGCCTTTTGGATCATTGGTAATAGTTTTCATCATGTACATAGTGTGCTATGTGTGGGAACTATTGTTGTCGTCTATATACCTTATTGGGGAGTTATGGCCCTAGATGTAGCAAAATGAATGCCTTTCTAATGTAAATTATCCCTAATATGCTTTTGAAATGTTGATGGATCTCATGCAACGTGATCAACAACTCCTCGTCTCCCATAGAAAAATCAACACGAACGATCTTGTCCAAAAATAGCAGATTTCATGCACAGCCACAAACGATGCATCTAAAGTGATTTCTAAGTGGATAAATGAGTTTTTGCATTTATTTTAATTAGAGGCCAGCCAATGAGAAGAGGGTGGTGGACACACTCTATGCGCTCAAAAATGTAGGGGGACAAAGTAGTCTTACACTTCTTAAATGGGATCTTACCTAGTGAGAAGGTGGGGTGGGGGGGGGGTGGGTGGGTGGGACATATGGAACCTTCAACTTCCCTCTTTTTTGATCCGGTTTCGAAAAAATCCCATAAATTTAAAATTTTTCAAAATTTTCAAAACTCAAATTTCATCTTCTTAAAACCCCCTAAATCTATTTTATGGTCAAAAAAGCATTTTTTGACCTCAAAAAGTCAAAACGTGCACCCAAAAACCCTAAAATTCAAAAATTTTTAAAAAGTTTTGAAAAAACTTTTTTTGCTATCCAGAGCTCCCTAGAACCCCTTTTTCAACCCCTCCTTGGTTGCAACCATCACACTCATCCTCTACTCCAACACACTCTCTCTCTACACCATCTCCATTGCTACAACAAGGAAGCTCCTCTCTCCTCCCCTACCACCTTCCATTGCCACACCAAGCAAGGGTTATCCACCTTCTCCTCCCATTGCCACAAGGGTTAACCACCTTCTCATATCACTTTATCCCACCTACATTGTAGCAACAAGCAAGGTCCTCCTTCTCCTCCTAGTTTTCTTTGCTCAACCATGGCCAACTCTACTTCGCAAAGGCGGCCAAAGGATGAGGTCACAACACTTGCATGCCACAACACTAGAGGTGTAGATGATGAGTGGGTGCCACAAGAGTTCACCAAAGGTGCTTGGGTATACATGCAACCATCTGCTATTGGCCCTCATCATGTGCGGAATCGTGCAAACTTGGATCTTCATTGGAAAGGAAAGTTCCTTGGCTTCAAGAACCGCAAAGACAAGGGGACCGTAGCCATTGTGCAACATGTTTTCTCAATGTCAACCATGCATTTGCAACAACCACCTCGATTTCCAACACATTGTAAGTACATGTTTTAGAATACAAAGCTAGGTGTGAAATCACTGTGTAATGTTATTATGGATTCATACTTAAGATTTGTCATGCATTTATAGTCATATTTCCATCCACGTTGGTGGAGGAGCAGCCACTACATAGTCTCTCCGACACATTCAATGCTATACATGCGGATATTGGAGCAACAATGTTCCCACATCTTTGCCCAACCAAACTGGTTCAAAGAAGGATTTTCTTCTATTCTCACTCCTATATTGTCCCTACTTCTACACAAGCGTTTGGAACGCTTGAACCCATCAAAGTAACTTCCTTATTAAGTATGGAGTGGCAGGTGCCAGATTTGTGGTCGGTAGCATCTTTCAAGCAAAAGATGATAATAGATGTCCAAAACTCTTTGAAATACTCTAAAGCTTCTAGGTCTGTGGGCTTGAGTTGGTGTTTGCCTATTCATTGTTTTGTGCACATTTTTAAAGAGTTTGGATTTGTGGAGACTACCACAATGCTTGTATGTAAAGATGTGCATTACGAGGAATTAGGAAGGCTTTTAGAAGAGGACTGGGGTTTTGTGGAGGGCATGCACAACGGGGACCGATACCATTGTAAGGTTGGAGCTTCAGGTATTGGAATGCGCTATTTGAAATCCCGCACCTCCTTGTACATACGATTTCACTATGATCGTTGGATGTGCAAGCTTGGAGTGTGGACTCCCTTACAGAGTGTAGACGGCGCTATTGCAAGCTTTGACATTGCAGTGAAGATGCCCAACGATGCTTTGGAGGCAGTCCAAGTGAACAAGCATTGGACTCTCAGTAATGTGCAAGAACATTTGGTTATTATGGGTTTTGAGGCCCTTCAACAAGCACAATTTTGTTTACAAGGTCACAAGGTGAATCCTTCCACCACATTTTCAATACATCATAGTTTGTCGATCATTGGATGCTTATTGTAATGAATGTCCGCAGATTGGGAAGAGAATGGAAGACAAATTGAAGGTCGAGGAGGATTGGGGGATGGATGGAACTATGCTATCGATCTTATAACTTTGTAACTCTTGCAATTTTCAAAATGATCCCCGATGTAATCAACATGATTTGCTTCGGCAAATCATGCCTTTGAATATAATTTTTCGCATTGAGATGAGATATCATTTTTGGTAAAAGTGCCTTTTTTTTAATGTCTTTAAAAAAGGGTCCATTATAAAAGGGGGGCCACCTAACTCATTCACTATTTTCACTTTTGAAACTCTTGAGCTCCTCCACACTCTATCTACACCCCACGCTAGACATGGATGCTTCCACAGCCTCTGCATCTGCAGCCACATCCAGCCCTTTGTCACGCTTCATCCTCTTCCTCGAGGACACCAAATACAAAGGGAAGTTGGACCTCCACACTTTTTTGACTCGTCTCCCTGACCTTGACGCCACAATTGCCCTTCACATGGATGCATTTGCCGAGATTTTTGCGTTCATGGAGAAGCACATCATAAAATATTCTGTATCTATCCCCCCACATGCAGGGATCTGGGTGCCTTGCAATCTTTTGTGCTATATACACAAAGGTGATCGCCCATTCTCCAAGCGGTTGCAACGATTCCAAGAAATTGCAACCGATGCAGGCCATTACTTGGACGAGCAAGCCCCAGGGGTGTTAGCGCTCAAGAAGTGCAAGTTGGGGGTGGAGTACCTTTCTTGGCTCGCAACATTTATCTTCTTGGTGAGCGAGGAACGTGATTTGGAGGAGCTCCGCTTACCACACCTTTAGGTTGGGTCCTTTATCAAGGACACCAAGGAGCAGCAGGTTATCCCCATGAACCATGCAGCGGAAGGAAAGACACTCCGGCTCGAGTACCCCAGGGGTCTCGAGGAAGTGGTTGAGAAATCCATAGTTGTGGCTAGCCCTAGTGACACTCCAGTGCCACTACCACTAACGTATGTGGCTATCCCAGAGGTAGAAATCAGCCGCTTCTCCTCAGTGGTAGTGGATGGGGGAGGAGTATGTGTTTCTGCATGATTTGGAGAAAGCATTTGGCCTGCGCATGGATGAATGCTTGAGCGTGCTATGCAACAACACCAAATGTCCCTTAGACAATACGCCAGATGCCCTACAAAGCAAGCTCTTGCCAGTTGGGGACTCTCTGTTGACACTATTGCAGTTGTATGTGCGCAGGTCCTGGCAGCAGAGTAGTTGCATGTGGCTGAGGAAGAATTCCAAGCCACGCAAGCCAAGGTTGAGGCTGCTAGGATGCCTATGCCATTATGCAACCTCCCATCTGATGATCCAAAGCTCGTATCTGTGGTGCATGGGAGCATTGACTTGGATGCAAAGGGCAACAGGGAGGAGGACCACAAGGAGCAGGAGGTAAACTGTATCCTAATTTTCATGTTACTATTTTATCCTTCACTGTCTTTTTTCTCAACCTTCATCGGTTTATGACAGGATGTCGTGGAGGTTGATGATTTTGCTGCAAGGACGGGTGGCAAGCGGACGGGCTTTGGACCTCAAGCTTCCCTTGCGCATTACCTAGGACAACTCCCCCCTGGCGATGTGGCCATTATCCATAATAAATTTACTCCCCAAGCCCATTTTATGACTTGGTCGTTGAAAGCTTTGAGCAAGTTTTTGTGTTTGAGCACCATTGCTCAAACTGCGCATCAAGTGTTCCTAGTGCATATATCCCTTGTATGCATAGCGTTTGGCACTGGCTTTCGTGGTAAAGTGATTGCCCAGATAGGGATACATGCTTCCATTGGCTCAACTGACCCAAAGGCCATAGCGCAGTCCCTCTTGACTGGGGAGTTGCCTTACGCGCAAAATAGGCGCCAAGAAATGGTCAAGAAAATTATGAACTCCTCAGATACATGATGTAAAATCACCGTTTTGGAAGTAATAAAAAATATTTGGAATTGTCTCTTTATCTTGCAAATTCTTTTGAATGTGATTTGTCAATCTCGAAAATTGTTTCAATTGGTGATATGAAAATTGTTTTGATTGGTGACTTTGTAATTTCAAGTTCTGTATGTAATTTCAGTCAATTTCAGTAAATTTAGGTATTTTAAGTTCCCTGGGGGGTAGATAAGCCTACCAAGGGCAAAAAAAAGCCTGGACACAAGGGCACGCAAATGGCCCATCCATTAGTTTTGAATGGGCCATTTGCGCGCCCTTGTGGCCAGGTTTTTTTTTGCCCCTGGTAGGCTTATCTACCCCCTAGGATACTTACAAAGCACAAATTTATTGAAATCAATTGGTTTTGCATCATTAATTTAGATGCACCCTTTTTATGGAAATTTCAGCATATGTTCACACTCAAGGACACTAGAAAAGGTGAAATCAATTATGAATTTAAGTTTCCAGCACACTATCTGCCTGCTTTAGCTCTACCTAGTACACCCTTGCACCAAAAAGCCCAATTACATTGGACATTTGAAAAATCCAAATTAATGTTGCATAGACACTTGGTTTCACAATATGTTAACTTTTTTGATATCCTATGGGGAATTCAAAGCTTGAAATGGCCAAAAAAGGGTGGCCACAAGGATCCATCTAAAATAATGTTGCAAAACCAATAGGTTTTAGTAAATTTATGCTTTTTAAGTACCCTGGGGGGTAGATAAGCCTACCAGGGGCAAAAAAAAGCCTGGCCACAAGGGCGCGCAAATGGCCCATCCAAAACTGTTGGATGGGCCATTTGCGCGCCCTTGTGGCCAGGCTTTTTTTTGCCCCTGGTAGGCTTATCTACCCCACCAGGGTACTTAAAATACCTAAATATACTGAAATTAACTAAAACTACATACAGAACTTGAAATTACAATGTCATTTCATTACAAAGATAATAGACACAGTAGACACAACTGTTGATCATATTGTCATTGGAAAGTCAAATCATTACAAAGATAAGGGTGTGCAATACAAAAAGAGGGGTAACTTGGGCTAATGCTCGAAGTCTCGTCGCAATCGACGTGCAAGCTGCATATCTTTTGGCTGTATTGTCACTCGCTTTGCATGAATGGCGCATAGGTTGGTATCTTCCAACACCGAAATGATGTGGGCCTTTGCAGCTTCTTGAATAGCCTCTAGCGCTATTGCTTGCATTCTATACTGATTTCCATAGCTTTGAAGAACCTCCTTCACTATGCGAGCAAAGGGGGCGCGTCGAATCAAAAGCTCCATAGTCTTCTGGTAGTGGTGGATTTCTGCAAATGCCCTTGCTATTTTTCGGCGCCGCTGCGGTTGTCTTGGGGGCACTTGCACATTTGCTGGCGAGCGGTGTTTAGGATTCTTGAAAAACTTAGACTTGCGCCTGTTTACATGCTTAGGGGCTGGTTCTGCAGCCTCTTCTGATTCTTCCTCTTCCCTTGGCTGCCGATCTTGTTGTGTGGGGAGAGCTCCCTGGCCTCGAGGCAATGTCTTCCCCCTAACGGCCACCAGGTGCGTGCGCGGTATTTTATCTCGCAGCCATGGTGGCTCACTCTCTGATTCAATGTCTGTATGGACCACCCGAGTCCTGGATGGTCCTGCTTGTGATTGGTGGCGCGATGGCTGCTCCCTATCGGACACTGTTGTTTGCTAGCCCTGTTCTTCTCTCCAGCGCTGGGCATGTTGCTTCATTCTCTTTCTAGGTGTTATATCTTGAGGAGGTGGAGATTCAACAGTCCTCGATGACTCTCGTGCCCTACCACCATGCCCACTGCCAGAAGAGTTCCTGGAACGGCCAGGTGTTGGTGACCGTTTTCTTGTTCCTTTAAGCCATGGCGGCTTCTCATATCTTTGGAGGGTGTTTTTGTTGGCATGCGGATGCTCTTTTGCGGTTTGTTTGGTGCGCGCCATTTCGTTGGTAAGAGCTCACCTGTTCTTAAGAAATTAGTGGTTAATGAGAGCATGTAATATTTATAAGGGCCCATTTAAAAAGGGCCCTGTTCACACTAATTTTAAAAAAAAAAACTATTATATTTTAAATAAACATGTCGCTAATAGTTGGACCCTGCATTCACGTTTAGTGGCTCGCGCAGTATCTACTTTGATCCTTGTCGCACTCTGCATCGCCGCCATGCAGCATGCTTGGTGGGACCTTGCGACATTTGCCACTTGTTGCTATGCTCTTGACGACTCCATTTCCGCACTTCAATAGCAATCTTGGATTGTCGTGCATGCTCCATTGTGAGCTTACGAGCAAATGTTGTGCGAAAAAACCAGTTGAACAATATCTCCTCCAAATAATTGGATTGCACCATTCCACCACCATGTCGAGTATTTTTGAAGTACACTCCCCTTGCTCGATAATGGGACTTCTCCATGCCTTGAGTGCTAAAAATTTCAAGCGATCCATACTTGTGCATAAAAAATGCACCATGCGCAAACAAGATATGTTGTTCACATGAGTAAACAATCCACATTATTTAATAAAAACAATCCCTTGTAATAAATACACCATGTAAAATGACTTACCATGTAATGTGTGATGTTATTTTCACCCCAAGAAAGGGTGAAGACCTTGGTAAAATCCGCCAAGGCTTCTTGAAATGATTGGCGTTGTTCTTCTGTTGTGCTGTTAAGGCCCATAAGCTTGACCATTTTATCAAAATATGCCCAAACTTGCTTGCGTTTGTTTGCATGCTCGCCATTTGAATCATTGTCAGCAGTAGCTTTGCATAACTCCTTCCAAAGCTCCCAAAGGTTACCTACCTGCTGGTTGGAGCTGTTTTGAGCATCATATTGACTTGGCTTTCCTTGGGAAAATTTCTTCAAAAAGTGTCTAGCTTTTAATCCACTCATTGACACTTGTTGAGCAATTTCATGGGCCTCCCTTGTGTTCTTTGTAGCAATGATAGACACATTTTCACCGTGACAACCAATTGAATTTAAGATTACCTCCACTCTTTCGATCGCTTCCTGGGACTTTTCCAATGGTTTCATTGTGAAAGCATAGTCAATGTGGAGATTCAATAGCCTATCAAAAATGCGCATGAATGCGTGTAATGTACAAAAATGTACGTTCAATAGAGGAAATGGAAAGATTGGATTCCAAGCGTGGGCCTTTTGATCACGGTCTGGGGCATTGAGCATGGGACATCTCAGAATAGACGCTTCCCATTCTCTACCTTCATCTCCGATATCACGGCAATCTAACCCTTGTTCTCCATGCCCTTGCCATGGAAGCATGGAACCGACCTTTGCAGTGCTCTTATGTGATTTTTGTCCATTAGGTTTGTACCCTCGAGTGCAAAATGGACAAGGCATGAGAGAAGAAGCCCCTTGTTTGCAGTCAAGCAAACACTTTATGGTCTTCAAATCCCCACCTAAGTGCCACTCCACATCATAACTACCAAAACCCTCAATCTCCAACTTTTGACCTGCAATTTGGGAGTGTATTACTTCTGTGATCCATGGAGTTCTCTCAAAAATCCATGAAAGTACTCCATTGGTCTCTTTGGGCACCTCAATAGCACCCAACCACCAAATTTCTTTCTCTGATTGCACGCTAAAAGATGGGGTGGGAGATGTCTCGGCTGAATCCCTTCGCTTGGTTTGCAGAAGGACCTCGTTCATTAGAGTGACACTTAGCCTCTCTAACCTTCGGCCTTTCACTATTTGACACTCATCGAGTTTCAGCACAAAAGCGAATTTTGTGCCAAGCACTACAAAATAAATAGTGCCAAGACCTTAAACTTCAGAGTCTATGATAAGAATAATACCAAAGAAAAAAGTAAAGTGTGTCCCCTTCTTCAGGTAACTCGTAAAATATAAGCATGGCTTCTTGAAGCCTTTTAAGATCCACAAAAATATTGTTCCACATTGTGTAAGGAAAGCCCTTCTCCGAAGGTCTTATGGATTGTTTCTTACCTTTTCCCCTTGTCTTTGTTGCGCACGAAGCATAAAGGGAAGTTGGCATTGTGTCCTCAATGTGTAGGTATGTCCCAATGCGGGAGAACACATTTTCGTTTATGGCCTTCTTTGTGAGCTTGACCTTGTGAGGAACGGGAAATAGGTTTTCCACAATGCCATGCTCTTTGAGGGCATCCTTTAGGAGTTGGAAAATAGCCTGATAGGCTTTGGTGCTGATTCTAGCCTCATCACAAGCTTGTGCACGTCATCATCACTAACCACATTTCTTAATCTACGCATAAGGTCCTTGGTGACTGCATCCTTAATGTGCTTACGTCCAGGTGATTGTAAGATAGAAATCACATCCTGGGTATTGAGACAACTAGTGAGAAGGTTGACTCGATCATCTTGGCTTGTTCCACCGCATGCCTCTTGGATGAAGTTTCTAGCAACAAATAAACATAAATGTTAGAAAATAGTGTGAAGTAAGAATGCATCGTGCAAGTAAAGACCAAATCACCTTGTGGTTGTAACTCATCGTTTGTGTGCTCCTCCCGAATGTGCAAGAGTTTCAATGGATGAATACGTGCGTTTGCGTTCCCTTGCACCAAGTGTTTCTTTCAAGTATGTGATGGTGTTGGTAAGCTTCTGGATGTGGGACTCCTTTTCTTGCATTTGTTGTTCAAGAGTTTTAACCACCCTCTCCAAAGAGGCAACACTCTCTTGTAATGCCGTCATCTTGAGGTGAAGAGCTTGACATTCGTGCATCCACATATGTAAAGAAGCACCTGCACCCATACACAACCGCTTGCAATAGCCTAACAAGCCTGCTTCTCCCCTCCCAAGAAATTAAAGAAATGTGGAAAGGTTATTAAATGGTGGATGGAAGCGGCTTATAGGATCGTAAGGGTAAAAATGGTCATCCACCCAAATGTCACCATTGGTTTCACAAGCGGTGCGACATTCCTGTGATGACCTTTGATCACCCTCACTAGCGGTCTTCGGTGCAAATGCCGTGGGTAAGCGAATATGTATTCTTTTGGTGTGCGGAGTATGTGGTGGTGGAAGCAAACCATTTATGATGTCCGTGAGTACCATGGAAGCTGTTGCGTGAGGAAGCAAATGATGAAAAGATAGAGGGGGAAGGGTAGAGAGGTTGAGGAAGATGGGAGGAGAGAAGGAGGGAGGGGGGGCGGGAGAGATTGGGGAGGAGGAGGAAGGTAGGGGCAGGGAGGGAGAGGGAGGGAGGAGGGAGGAGGAGGAGAGAACAATATGTTTTTTACTTTTTGGGGGAAAAGATTTTTGAAAAAATGAACTTTCTAAGCTTGTGGGTTAAAAAATGGGTCAAAAAATGATTTTTGGATATGTATATATGTTGGGAGGGAGTTTTAAGTTTAAAAAAAAGTAAAAATGTTTTTTTTTTAAAAACGTCAAATTTTGATTCCTAGTGACCCACGTTTTTGTTGATGTGGACACACCCCTATGCTTCTTTCACTTAAAAAAAAGCTAGAGAGAGAAAATAACCCCTTAGGTCCACATCCTACATTTGTCTTAAAAAAAGGCTAGAAAAGCCTACTCAAAACTACCTTCTTCAATGCCCTTGCCCCCTAAACCCCACACAACATTAACCTTAATCCCTAAAAATTAGGATTCCTTACAAGGCCTATGCAAGGTTCATATTTCTCCTAATGCTTAATTATGGTTTAATCTCCTCAAAAAGGTGACTTAAAGTGTGTGTGGAAGTCCTTAAGCTTCCATGGATATGCGTTGATGGTGAATTGAAGAAATACTCTATGGATTTTTGCTTGGAAAATTGGCACTGTACTTGGGATATTGGGTCCAAAGCTACCTAGTTCGGTGAAAGATAATTGGGTTTTGTGTCGATCTTGTGTTTGTTTGAGAGTAGAGCTTCCATGGTTGGAGTTTGAGTGTTTTCCTTTGTTTTTATTCGTCAATTAAGTGTCCTTCCATGGTTGGAGTTTGAGTGTTTTTCTTTGTTTTTCTTCTTCAATTAAGTGTGTTTCTCATCTGCCAAGCTATGAGCTCTCATAGCCAAAGACTTTCCACTTGTCTTGCAAACTTCTTGACAAACTTTTGGTGAACTCGACGTGAAATCGATTGGGTGAGGGTTCAAAATCTTAATTGAAATCTTCATAAAGGTCATTCAATCTAGAGAAGACGAAGGAATGCACTTTGATGCAAACACAATGCAGATGTTTCAAGCCTTTGCTATGTTTTTGTAGCAATAACTAGCTGCTAAAAGGAGGGAACTTTCTGCAACCAAATCCCTTCAATCAATGGTGAAGAAAATGTATCAATTTAATGGTAAAAATGCATCTAAATACATGACAAACTATTTTGAAGAAATGGAGTTAGACAAGGTGCCTACAATTGACTTGGTGATAAGTTTTGAGCTTGTAGTTGTTCTTGAGAATGTAAGGGAGATAAGAGGTGCACATGGTGAAGACTAGAAAGAATTTAAGAAAGCTCTTACGCAAGAATATTTCATGGAAGACTCTGAAAGTAACAATGAGGATTTTTTGCTCTCAAAAAGGAAGGAGTATCTCCTACGGAGCTATTAAGCGAGTTTGAGTGATGATATGCACAAGCGTCAACAACAGAGAAGGATACCTTGGATGCTAAGAAGGTTGAATTGTTTCTACAAGCTACAGGTGTAAATATCCAAGAGAAATTAGAGATACTTTTTGAATACAAGAATACTAAAAGGGCTTGAAGATGTAATGGAAGGATGTGGAGGAAGGAGTTTCACCCCTTGCAAAGAGGCAGCTTAGACAAGATAAAATGGTGATAAAAAATGTCACTCATACTTCTACTAGTTTAGAGAATTTAGCCAATCCACCTATTGTGAATCAAAAGATTGATGAGGCTTCCATGCTAGATGAGCTTGTCAAAGGCATGTGCATGATGAAACTCAAACTTGCAAGGTTGGAAGGTAAAGGTCAACCATCAGGACAAAGGTTTCAAAATAAAAATTCTTTTTGTATAGGTATATATTGTGTGATAGCATTAATCATGGTAGGAAGGATTGTGATAGCGTTATTAATGCTCTGAAAAAGGACCTTGTCTTCTTTAAAGATGGTAAAATTCACTTGAAGGAAACGGATTTGCTGTTGGGAACAAATTTTGGAAAAGGAGGTATGCAGAAGCTAATGGAGGATATGGTGAGCATTCATGCTATCTCCATAGTAGAAGTCGTTACGCATGGGGCAAAGATTGAGTATAGCACAATGAAAGTGTTAAAATATTTTGAAGATGTGTGTGAAGAGTATAATGGTTTTTGTCCATATGCAATTTCATTGGCCAATAAAGGAAAAGTGACTAAAGAAGTGCTTTATCAAACATACATTGGAGAGGGGGAATGGGAACACACTTGAAAACTTAACAAATTGCCTCTCTATAGCCACGGCACTCACAACACCCCACTCCTCTTAGAACTGACTAAAGAAACGCTTTATCAAACATATGTTGGAGAGGGGGAATGGGAAGACACCTGACAACTTATATAGCCCAGGGCACCCACAACACCCCACTCCTCTCAGAAACACCTTAAAAAGAACACACTTTTCACAATGCACACCTTCAGTTATACAACAAAAACGCACACACACCTCAGGGAATCAACACTTGTGCACCACTCACTCTAATTCAATCACGCACACCATCAATGCTCTCTCTCTCTCTCTCTCTCTCTCTCTCTCTCTCTCTCTCTCTCTCTCTTTGCATCACACAAAACACGATTTGAGGAAACACACATACGTCAGTATCGACATCAAAGAGTGGAAACAATAGATAGGAGAAGGGGGATGGAGGAATTAACAACAAGGAGCAATGGTGGGAGCTTGATTCAAGCGATCGCATGTACAATGGCCTTCTCTGCTTGTTGAAAACCTCTTGACAGTTGTCCCTCAAAATGGAAAAAGTGGGGGCCCTTATTGGGGAAAATTTTCCTCTTTTTTTTGAAGTCTTGCTCTCCCTCGGACCTCCACAACTTCCCCTTGCATGAATGCATGAGAGCCATTCTTTTAGACTGACTTTCTATGTTGTTGCTCGTGGGAGAGCTCTCCCACGAGCAACAACATAGAAATTGCATGAATGCATGAGAGCTCTCCCATGAGCAACAACATAGAAATTGCATGAATGCATGAGAGCCATTCTTTTAGACCGACTTTCTATGTTGTTGCTTGTGGGAGAGCTCTCCTATACATAGCAGTGGTGCCCAATATTGTGGGGTCCAAGAAATTGTTTATTTTCCTCCAATAAAAGGGAGGGGCCCCATGGGAACCCACCCCTATGTATGCACCCTATAAGGGCTCCATCAAGACCACCAAAGGATGCAAACAAAGAGCACCGACATATACCAAAGTGCTGCCAACAACCCGACACAAATGCCCACTTGATGTCCACAACTTTGATCGATGCACAATCACTTCTAGAAGGCTTCATACATTGCACACTACCATTGCATACCCTGGCAAGCTCAAGGAAATCCTTGATGGCACACTTATCAAGGTAACCAAGCTGTCTCAGACCCTCCTCAGACCTAGCCCTTGACAAACCTTTAATTGCCCATAACTTCCCCATTTGAACTTTGATTTCCAATCCAAAAAGACCAACACGCTCCATAAATCAAGCACTTCAATCCCATGAACTCATGTCTACTTTGCCCATCCATCTGCAATTGTCCAATCTGACGGAGATTTGCAAACCACTTTTAGCTTCAACCTACCATATCTTGCACTTTGTAGCTCTGATTGAAGAGCTGTCTGGACCAGCTTGGTGAACACTTTGAGGACCACCTTTGGCACTTTTGTTTTTTCACTTTGAACACTCAACTAGCCACCTTTGATAGCCTCCATGGCAGAGCACCTTGGCCCAAAACACCACATAAAGCATACACATCTGCAACCATCTGCCTGTCCCTGACCTTCATAACTTCCCTATCACTTCAGCATGCACCTATAGACACACATACCCCTTGCTTTATCCTCTTCATAGCATTGACCAACTTTGGTTGCACCATCATTGCCCAACCCCCTTGTTGAACATTTATGTTCAACCAAAAACATGCTTATTGGACTTGTAAAACTGGGAAACGTTGTGAGAGCAAGGAAAAAATCTTCTACCATATATACAAGGTCTCATTCCGATTTCCTACCATTTCTTCTCAAATAGGTTGCACAATCCCTGCTAAGTCAAACCACTTGGATCAAACACTTGGCATTGAGCATGTCCACCCATCTGCAACACCTCTATGTACGTACTGATGCACCCAAGCACAACCAACGAGGCATATAAAATGCCCATAGCATACCTCACCTCTACAGGCACAACCCTACGTTCAACTTGCTTCAAATAGAGCACCGTGGAACCATTCTCTTTGTCAACCTCAAGCATATCTGTTTTGATAGCACTTTCCTCAAGGACGGCTTCTAAAAGTTGTCCTATATTGAGGTGTTGCAACAAATTTCATACGAAGGTGCAACGGTTAACACCATATTAGATATTTTGAGACTTTAGAGACAATTTGGAAATCACCAGTGTCTTAAAGATTTGTCCATATGGAGAAATTTCAAACTATCTTTTAAATGCAAATCCTTCCAAAAGGTACTATTTGAAAAGCTCTTTTGAGCATGCTATCAAAATTTTGGCTAAGATTTGGCCATGTGGTCAAATCTTAAGATCATTTTGAAAGTGGGAATAGAGAAATTTCCAAATTCACTAATATGATATTGGTTCTATATTGTACATTGGAGGAACAATCAAAGACCTAGTGGGCGACACTTATAAATAGGACCCGCTAATCTCATCTTGGGCTACTATGACACATTTAGTTGATCTTTTAAACCTTATAATCTTGTGAGAGACTTAGAAGCATTTACAAAAGGCTATTGTCAGCCAATTGTATTACTTGCAGTGCCTTGAGCTAGAATCTAATCCCAAGTTGTCATTTCCAAAGTCTTCTATCAATGGATCATTGAGTCTTGAGTTTGAACTAGCTAAAGCATAGGTTGAGTGGAACAACGTGTGAAAAATGTTTTTGAAAACCCCGAAGTTAAAGACAAAAATAAACATTTCATTTTTCATTAGGGAAATGGATAGTGGCCTCTAAAGCTGTAGCCAAGGCTTCAAGAAAAGTAGGTTTGCTTTATAGAAAACTTATTCAAATAAAAAGCATGATTGCCTCAAATTTTTGCAAGAAGGATTTGAGATCGGCTCAAATTTTTGGGTTTTTTTAATTGAAAAAGGTCAAATTTATATAGAATATGCTTTCTCACCTTTTAATATAGCAGTGAGAAAGATCCAAAGGTAGCGCATAAAATCATTTTTTTCAGGCCCTGCCTAGTTTGCAGGGCCCAACAAAAAAGATTAGTGACTTGAAATGACACAGTCTAGGGTAAAGGTGCCAGTTAAAAGACGGGTCTCTTTTTACGGACACATCGACCCCTAAAGATAAAGGCACTTTTGTTTCAGCTTCAAGGCATCAACGTAGACATACTGCAACGGATATGGGACGCGTTCACAAGTCTAAACAGACAGATTGAGTGTTCGAGCCTCGTTGGCTCCAACATCTTTGCAAGTGCTCCTTTTGGTACTCGATTTTGTTACATAGAAATTTGTTTCCTATGCCGATCTTCACTTGTGGAGCTCAGTTTGCGTTGACGTTTTTGCTGGAGAATCCTGCTCTATACCGCTTTCTTTTGTGCCCCTCCACGCTCGATTTGGTGCACAAATGCACTCGCGCGGCCTCGCCGACTTAACTTGCCTCTAAATCGGGATCCACCCTAGACTATATCCATTTGCAATTTTGCACATAAACCAGCACAGTTAATCAAGCCAACGATACGAACGAAATGATCTCTAGAAGGCTCTCTCGCACAGCTCCTAGGCCTAGAGAGCACTGGAATGTTCTGGCTCTCTCTCTCTCTCACTCGCGCACACAATAAAAACTCGTACCCGTCTCAGCTATGGCGAACCAACCTACTCTACTCTACCATCACATTCCGCGTATAACAGCAATCTTCATCTATATCTAGCTATGGCGCTCATGAGGTGGCTCGGTGGCAGCGACGTCTTCGACCCTTTCAACTTCGACTCTATCCTCTTCGGCAACCGATCTGGCAGCGATCGATCCGATGTGGCTGCTGTAGCTAACACACAGGTCGACTGGAAGGAAACTCCTGAGGCTCACATCTTCAAGGCTAACCTACCTGGTATAATGCTGTGATCTCCTCTCGCTAGATTCACGTCACAATGAAGAGCCTAGTGCTCTCTCTCTCTCTCTCTCTCTCTCTCTCTCACACACACACACACACACACACACACACACATACGCACATGCGTAGTCTCTGCATACAGCACGCAATGGGTGAACAAATTCTTGCAACTCTAGGGAGAACGGCTAAACTGGCTAGGCCGTTAGTAGAACGAAGTGCATCTGTCTAAGATTATTGCAGCCTCCAAGGGGTTAGACCTAGCAGCTTGTGACACTGATACCGCTGGTAATGACGTAGTACTGTGCTGATTAGGTTTGGCAAAGGAGGATGTGAAAGTGCAAGTGGAGGACGGGCGTGTGGTGCAGATAAGTGGGGAGTGCAAGAAAGAGGAGACGTCCCGGCCTGGTGAGAAATGGCACCGAGTGGAGCGAGTGCAGGGTTCCTTCGTGCGACGCTTCCGCTTGCCTGAGAATGTGAAAGTGGAGGAAATGAAAGCGGCCATGGAAAATGGAGTTCTCACAGTTACCGTGCCCAAGGTGCCAAAGGCTGCCCCCAGGAACATCGATATTGCCTGCAGCTAATTAGTGGTTGCGCTCAAGTGCTTCTCAAGAGAGTTTGCGATTGTTTCACTTGCCATGATATCTCAGCAAATACGTACTTATCGAGCTATACCCCCATCATATATGTAATTAGTAACAATCGTAATCATATATGTAATTAGTAACAATCGTAGGCACATACATACATACTACGTTGAGTGAGTATGGCTTTTTTTTTATATATATAAGTTTGCAATTCCTACGTTCTAAGAATTCTCTAGTTCTTGTATGTGGCCCTCAATCGTGGGTCCCCCTTCTTTTTAATCAATCATATAAACACTAAATTGTGGTGATATCAAATTTCTCAACCTCACATGATGATGATGATGTTCCTCATGGAGCACGGAAAAAGTCTCTCTCTCTTTCTCTCTCTCTCTTTTTTCGCACGCACCTTCTTGTACCAAGTTAGGGCATTGGCCACCTAAATGTGTTGAAGAAAACTAGTGTGCGAAGGAAAGCTAATGGACAGGTAAAGAAATCAAGGGTATTGGCAATCTAAATGTGCTGAAGAAAACTAGTGTGTGAAGGAAAGGTAATGGACAAGTCAAGCAATCGAGGGGATTAAAGGTGGGGAATGGAAAAGAGTCAAATGAGGGTATGTGGATTGTCAAATTGTTGTGTCGGCAATTTATAACATGGGAGTGCAAGATAACATTGGTTGGAATAATAACATTCCATTGAAGTGTAAATGGCTGAAAAGTGAAGCAATGGAATCATTAAATAGGAGAGGTTGTGGTCACGATTTTAAAATTGATGTTAGGCCGGCTGTGATCACGCAACGCTTACTTACCACAGTCAGCCGTCGATCTCTCTGACAGAAGGGTACTTTTCACCAGCTTCGTTGTGCTACTATGCTAAAAGATATAGTTGTCAAACTAAGCGGTCACATGCGGGTGAGTTCTCTTTTTCTCTCTTCGTTTGCGTCTTACACTCCCTCTCACTACAGGCTGCTCCTCGTCACCCTATGCATAAGAGTCCCCTCCAAAAAGTCTTAGTCCACTCTATCATATGTTTTTGCAAAATCCAAAAAAAGCAATGCCTCTCCAAAATCCAAAAAAGCCAATGCCAATGGAGTGCACGTTGCTCATGTCCACTCTACATCCTGGTGATAAGAAAAAATACTATCCAAGATACATCGATCTTGGATAAAAGTTGTTTGAGATTCATGAATCAAATCAGGGAGAAAACGACGGCAACGGTGTTGCTATCATCTGGCGTGGAGAGAACAGTGGCTGGCCTCTACTGTCTCAGCTGAGTATAATAATCTCCCTTAGGTATAAGAGATATCAAGCCAGTGCAAATTAATGGAATGTTCAGCTGCATGAAAATTGCATATGACCTGAAAATAAAAATTAAGATATAACCTTATTTTATGCTAGATGCATTCTCTGTGAGCATTTGAAGTGCTATTGAGAGCAAGTATCTCCGTAGGGATTTGGTTACACTCCTTGCATCTTATGGCACTTATATATGTGCATTCCTACTCATTAGTAGTGACATATATATGTATGTACATTGGTTTGTGACACTACCATCATATTTTGCTTTGCGGAGTCATATTTGGGTATTTTGGCAGTCTTGGCCATTTCGGAGACTTGGCCAAAAGATAGTCATTGTGAAGCTTGATTATAGTCATGTCTCTTCAACATAAGAGAAACAATCAAGAATTGCTACTTTGCCACGGATTAACAAAGGAAAATAGAAAGATAAAATATTGTATGCGTGACAATAGCTCCGTCAAAGGACGCGGTAGTGGTTCAACGCAATATGTTTGGTAATCTATTATTGCTTTATATTATTACTTATCCTACACTGCTTTTCAAAAATAAAGATACTCAAAATTGGATGGCCCAAATGATCATTTTTATTGTTGACCTGCATAAAGCATATCAAATATCAAGTGCATTTTGAAAAGTGTATAAATAATAATAATAATAAACTTTGAAATTAACAACATACTTTAAATTACATATCACACCTTACACTATGAGAGATCGTGGTGTTTACTGTTGGGGTATAGGCGTCTGTGCCTTGCCCGGCCACCCAGAGTCTGGGCGCCCACTGACTTGTATACCTTATATATAGCATAAGTGTATAGGGGGCTGCTCACTCATTGGAGTCTCCCCACCCACATCGTGTGTGTCTCCTTCTCTCTCTCTCACTCTCCGTCTGTGGTGCTCCCCGATCCCCTTCAATTGGTATCAGAGCTATGGTGACCACGGAGAGCACGACGGCTTTGAGAGCTTCGAGGCGATAGCTCGCTCGTTCTCGACGGTGGAGTTCGATCGCGGAGTTTCACGGAGAGCGATTTTAGCTTGAGGAGCATTGTCTTTGGAGCTTAGGAGCTTGGTGTGGTCAAGCTTGGTTGAGGAGGCGGTTGCGGCTTCCTTGGTGAGAGGAGCTTTTGAGCTCAGTGGAGCTCGTTAGAGAAGTGCTCGGCGGAGGAGAGCTTGACATTCGAGTGCTTGGATGCTGTTGTGGCAGAGCTCTTGTGTTGGAGCTTGCATTGAGAGGACATTGCATCACGCAGAGTGGAGCAGGAGTAGGTTCAAGACTGTGTGCAACTCGGTTTTGCCATTTTCGGACTCTAAAACGCAGTTTTTTGCGTAGCTCCGTCATACAGAGTCAGATCTACATGATCCAGGAGTCTAGGTCAGGGTTTTGGCACGCTCCGGACGCGATGGTGATGTCTATTTGCTGAAATTATGCTTTGAATTACAGCAGGTACAGCAGCAAGTTTATTTGTGCACTCTCGGGTCCCAAAAACACTGTTTTTGGCATAGCTTTCACACCCAGACTCGGATACATATGATCCAGGAGTCTACCTTGGGGTTTTGGCACGCTCCGGACGCACTCGTCATATCAGAATTGTAAAATTCTGAACGCTGAATTTTCTGCAGCAGCAGTTGTTTATTGTGTGTCGAGGATTCCACACACGGTTTGCTCTCAGATGTGAGAGTGATATTTGCTGCAAGTTTCCTCACAGGTGGGAGGATACGATGTATGCCTTATGTGGTTTGATGCTCAGGGAGACTAATGTGATTGCATTTTGAGCTCGGCAATGTATGCCTCGAGCATGTTTTTTGGTAGTCACAGGTAGAGCAGATATTTGTGTACTAGATTTGCAGGTGTTTGCAATGATGTATGCAAAATGTGGAGATTGGTGCATGCATTTGGAGTGTGATTTGACGCGCTTTGTTCGCTCATGGTTTTGAGCGTGCAGTCAGTTTGGTTACTGGTTTTGTGGCCGTTTTACTGACAAAACTCTGGCGAAATTTTCCCAGGAGTTTTAAGCGTATCATTTATACGATCTAGGTAGAGATTGCGGGTTGCACTCAGCATTTGCGTGCGGTGTTCTCTGCAGGTGGGAGATTTGTGCGTGTGTATGCATCAATACCGCACAGTGTGGGCTTGGTGATTAGCTCACAGATTGCAGTGTGATACTAGAGCATGCGAGGCTTGTATTGACATTGCGGGAGCTCTATTTTGGAGTGTGTCTCACAGGTTTTACATTGTGTTTCTGGCCATATTTGTAGACAGTTTCTAGGTGTTGTTGGTGAGGTGGTTTTGCTATCTAGCTTGCTACTTGTACTCATGGCAGAGACAGGTGATCGATCAGATTGTGACCTCTCACAGATGCGCGTGTTTGATGGGTCAGACTTTGCGGCATGGAGAGAGTGTATGCTTGATGCATTGACACAACGAGGGTTGCATCGACCATTGAGTGGTGATGTAGGTAGACCTTCAAACATGTCTGACGATCAGTGGCAGGAGCTAGAGGAGATGGCACTATCTACGCTCTCTTTGCACCTTGCGGAATCTGTATATGCTCTTGTTATGTATGAGACTACTTCAAGAGCACTTTGGCGCAGATTACATGATATGTATGATAGATCTGAGTCATCAAGGACTCGTGTGAGACATGTACATTCACGAGTATGCCGACAGGTGATATGTTGGTATTGTGGTCATTCTGGACACGTTAGACGGCGTTGTTTTCGTCATATGCGACATCGTAGGAGACATGGCAGTCTCAGAGATGTATGTAGTGATGCCATGGACTCAGTTGCTTTGACAGTTGAGGCACATGTAGTGTCGAAGTATACTAGTGACGGGGATGTCACTTTTACCTCGAGCTATGTACGAGATGCTATACATGTGGATAGTGCACTCCCTTCGCAGTGGTTGCTAGACGCAGATGCTATGTTTCATGTCACGCCGCATCGTGCATGGTTTTGTAGCTATTCTAGCGGGATGCTTGGCAGTGTACGTTTGACCGATGGATCAGTGCATGCGATAGCAGGTGCAGGAGATGTGAGATTGTCATTACCGAGTGGTGCATCTTACTTGTTACGACATGTGCGCTATGTACCAGATTTGACAGTGAGTTTGATCTCGATTGGTCAGCTTAGAGATTGTGGATGTCAGATTTCGCTACGAGAGCGAGATTTTGTGATGCATTTGGGTTCGCTAGTGATTGCGAGAGGTGCCAGGAGTGGTACAGGTTACCCATTGCATGTGGATCACGCGAGAGACGGTGTTGCCCAATAACTCACGACAATGCACAAAGCCCTCTCCTGGAAGTCCCTTTGTGAGTAGATCAGCAGGATTGTCCTTGGTGTGGATCTTCAGCAGTTGTATCTGCTTGTCTTCAAGTACTTCCCTAATGAAGTGATATTTGACATCAATATGCTTAGTCTTCGAATGGAACACTGGATTCTTTGCCAATTGTATAGCACTTTGACTATCACAATATAACTCTGGCATATCTACTTTGATTCCCAAGTCTGCAACCAATCTACCAAGCCAAATAGCTTCTTTGCATGCCTCATTTGCTGCAACATACTCAGCTTCTGTAGTAGACTGCGTAACACAATCTTGTAATCGAGATCGCCATGATATGGCACCTCCAGCCAATGTAAAGACATAGCCTGATGTCGATCTCCTCTTATCCAAGTCTCCTGCATAATCTGAGTTAGTGTATCCTCTGACACTCAAATCCTGACTACCATAGCATATGCGCATACTCTTTGTATGTTTTAAGTATCTCATGATACCTTTCACTGCCTCCCAATGTTTCTTGCCGGGATTTGACATATATCTGCTAACCACTCCCACTGCAAATGCAATATCCGGACGTGTAGCAATCATTGCATACATCAAACTACCCACTGCAGACGCATATGTAATCTTATCCATTTCAGCCTTTTCTTCCTCAGACACAGGACAATCTTGTTTGCTAAGTTTCACATATGGTGGCAATGGAACACTCAATGCCTTTCCCTTCTCCATATTGAAACGTTGCAAAACCTTGTCAATATACTCTGTTTGAGATAACCAAATCAACTTCTTTGATCTGTCTCTCTCAATGCGCATACCAAGTATATGACTTGCCTCACCCATGTCTTTCATGTCAAATGATTTTGCCATCTTTGACTTCAAAGCTGAAATTTCTTCCAAGTGTTTGCCAGCAATCAACATGTCATCCACATACAAAATAAGGATCAGCCAACTGCCATCCTTAGCCTTCTTTGTATATAGACAGTGATCGAACTCACTAGGTTTGTAGCCTTGAGAAAGCATAAACTGGTGGAACTTATGGTACCATGCCCTCGGTGATTGTTTTAAGCCATAAAGACTCTTTAACAACTGGCATACCAAATGTTCCATGCCTTTCTCAACAAACCCTTCTGGCTGCTGCATGTAAATTTCCACATCTAAATCACCATGCAAGAACGCTGTCTTGACATCCATTTGGTGCAACACCAAATCCAATATAGCAACCAATGCAAGAAAGCATCTCAATGTAGTCATCTTGACCACTGGAGAGAAGACTTCATCAAAGTCAATGCCTTGTTCTTGCTTAAAGCCCTTGGCAACAAGCCTTGCTTTGTACTTTGGCTGACTATCATGAGCGGTGATCTTATACCTGTAAACCCATTTACAAGGTAGAGCCTTTTTGCCCTGTGGTAATTTAACCAACTTCCATGTCTGGTTTTTATGCAGAGCTGTCATCTCTGACTGCATGGAGTGCAGAGTAGTGAGCTCGTTGTGCACACAGTTGGGGCACGACTTGAGCAGTCACACAGAGAGGTGACAGAGTCAGACATGCATGCTTTGCTAGTGACTGAGCAAAGCAGAGAGTCGGTTGTGCGAGATACTTCTATGCAAGATAGACAGGTAGAGTGGTCTTGCTCTAGTGAGTCACGACAGGAGGACGTTGTGCAAGAGTCTATGCATACGGAGTTAGAGCATGAGAGCTCTAGTGAGTCACAGCAGATTGAGTGGTCATGTTTGCAGTGGATGATTGCAGAGGAGGCTGAGATGTCAGCGATTATGCAGTCATTCCTTTCTATGCTCGACAGTGAGCATGGGGATATAGTTGTGCAGGATATGTCTTCCAGCAGACACCTAGAGCAGCTGGTTTGCTCTGAGGTTGCACGACAGGTTGATGCGTCTTTTGCGGACAGTCAGGAGATGCATGTGGCTGACACGCCTTGTCAGTCAGAGATGCCTATTGCCAGGGATATATATGTTGATGCATGCTCCGTAGAGCTAGCAGGGCCCGCTAGCATTGCATCGGCATTCGGTGGTCTCATGTATGAGATGCTGATCTTGAGACCGGATATCGCAGCTGCAGTGGGAGCATATGTAGTTGGGATTGTCAGTCGTTTGTTGACTGATAATGGCATAGTGCATGAGGGAGATATGCAGGTATTGCGTACATACTTGCAGTACGTGTGCGGTACGTCTGGTGGTGTATGGACTTACACGGGAGCAGGACATCCGGATGCACACGATCACAGCCAGCCAGTGGGCATCGGTTGAGAGCGGTTTTCTCTCACCTTTTTTAGTCTTTAGACTAGGTTCCCTTGCTTAAAGGCACAGTCGCCTTTAAGTGGGAGGTTGTTGGGGTATAGGCGTCTGTGCCTTGCCCGGCCGCCCAGAGTCTGGGCGCCCACTGACTTGTATACCTTATACATAGCATAAGTGTATAGGGGGCTGCTCACTCATTGGAGTCTCCCCACCCACATCGTGTGTGTCTCCTTCTCTCTCTCTCACTCTCCGTCTGTGGTGCTCCCCGATCCCCTTCATTTACCACGGACCATTACCGCAAAACAAGAGAGAGAAATTCAAAATGAGGAGAGAGAATAGCTTTGTTGTTCATGCGGCGTATTACCACGTGTATTATCCCGCGCATTACCGCATTTATTATCGCGCCCATTACCGCCAAGTCCATAGACCCCCTTTCCCCCTCCTCTCCCGCGGGTTACCATTTAAATCAAATACAACTCAAAATGTATTTACAAACTACAACTCCTACACTCTCCAGAATGCTCACTTCAATTAATCTCTCTTTCACTCTAAAAATTCTCTACATAAATCATAATACTCACAACAAAACCATTACAGATACTATTCATAAGTAGCACATAACGAAACATTTGCGAATTAATCATATACTACACCCAAAAAAAGAAGGGATAGTTTTATTAATTCTCATCTTGTATAAGATCTCTACAAGCACTAAGA
Source organism: Adiantum capillus-veneris (assembly GCF_014529385.1). Taxonomy (NCBI): domain Eukaryota; kingdom Viridiplantae; phylum Streptophyta; class Polypodiopsida; order Polypodiales; family Pteridaceae; genus Adiantum; species Adiantum capillus-veneris. The sequence goes on from NC_140947.1 coordinate 58,045,245, forward strand.
TCCATATTTAGACCCATAGTATTCAAATCAATAAACAAGTTTAGAGATTCTTCCTCCTCTCCATCACCTCCTGTAGAATCATCATCGCTTTCTCCCTCTTCCTCCTTCTCAAGATGACTAGTTGCAAGGCTTGGTTGACCTTCTGTAACTTCAACTACATCTTCCTCTGCATCTTGTGGTGATGGTATGATGGGATCAATTACTGGCTCAATGTCCATCTCTGCAAAGATAGATCTACCCCGCGGCGTGACTGAAATGACATACCAAAGTCTTCTTTGATATATACATGGCACATAAAAAACCTGTACGTCACACACAAACAATAAACTGATATACATATATTAAATTTTTAATTTAAGTTTATTGCACATAGCCTAAATTACCTGCTCGTAACTACTAGGATACACCAAGTTGTCAGTTTTTCCTCGATGGAATTGGGTGGAATCCACCATAATGAGGCCATTTTCATGTCTTTTGACCTCACCTACAAACCATCGGCACTCAAAGAGGAATTTGTGAAAAGATCTGAAATTCACTTTGATTATTCTCTCTATAGTACCACAATATCTGACCTCATCTGTTGTTGTGTCAAAGTTTCTCATCACGCCACAATCATTAGTGGTCCGACGCTCATCTATCTTGCGTGTGCAAAAATGTCGGCCTTCGGACCAAATGGAGTTGAAAGTGAGACCCTACAATCACAATGTATAAGAGGTTACATCGCATTTCATAAAGTGATTTGTATGCATGCATACATAACATATACACACTCACCTTGCGCAAACATCCTCACGCATACTCCCATTCTTTAGGGCTTATTTGTTCTCCTTGTGCTTTGGCATTGGTCATGGCATTATGGATCCACTCTACTTGAATCAGATCATGATACTTTGCAAGCTCTTTAGAAAAAGGAGGTGCGCGTCTACCTCCATGCAACCTCTTCCAAGCATCTCTATCCCTTTCTCTAGCTGTGCGGGCTTCCAAGTACATATTGATCCATTTGGTCATGATAGTGGCATTGAGTAAACAGTAGTTGTTGACTATGGCATGAAACTCTCTATCCATGACCAAGAGTTAGCCTTTTCCACTGGGAATGGTTGAGTGCTTCCTAGGATCCTCTTCCTCACTCCACAGACGAGGCAATGATACTGTGAGACATACACAAACGCCTCTTGCACCACCCAACCTTCTGCCACGCTCGCCTGAAAACATTAAAACCACATTTTTTAATTAGTAACTCCATAGCGTATAAATGCTATCTATATTGTATCGATTTTGCATACCTCCGGTTGTGACCTCAATCTAACAAAGTCCTTTAAAGTCTTCAAGAATCTCTCCAAGAAGAACATCCATCTAGAGTGAACCATCCCACAAATGGCAATCTCCTCAACAAGGTGAAGCAATAGGTGTACTTGGCTAACAAGGATTGTAAGTGGGAATACATCCTCAATAGCACACACTGCCTCTAATGCTAGTTGATGGGCTACTTGTATGGCTTCCACTTCTATCTCCTTGGAGCTCACAAATCTACAAGGCACAAATAATATAGTACATGAAAAAAAATTCCATTGTACATGGCACAACATGATATAGTACTTGAAAAAAAAACCATTACCTCACAATCTCACCCACTTTGAATATTGAAGCCTTCACTTTAGTGTCTCCATAACCACTAATAGTTATGGGAAGTACAAACTACAAACAATAAAACATCTTAGTGAATGTCAACTTATATATAAGGACACATAGACACCACAAACTGTTCTACTCTTTCCTGAAGAATTTTATGCCAATCATGGGATTTCAATCCATACAATTGAGTGGAGCCACCCTTTTTGGTTTTTGTGAAAGCACCTTTGAGTGATCGACCGCATATATCCCGTTGGAGTTCGGATGGATACCATAACTTGCTTTGTCCGCTCTTGGTCTGCCTTTGATAGTATCCACGGTGATTTTGGGAGAATCATCTTTCCCCGCTTTCCCATGCGGGGCGTGGCTGAAGTGGGGAGACGTCTCATGGCTCTTAAATCTTCCCTAGCACCCAATGAATCCTTCTTGCCAATTATGTGATCCCATATAGCTTGCCCAACATTTTTGAACACATGCATAGGGTCCAACAAGTGTTGAATTTTCAACGAAGCCCAATAGGGGAGCGACAAGAAGATAGAGTACCTCGACATACCCCTTGGCAGCCCATTGGAAGGGGGTGAGGTATGGTGATGCTCCTCCCAATGCTTCGCCCAATCGGCCATGTTCCAATGGAATGGCTTCACTCCATTGATAGGGGGAGCATATCTACAATGTGAAGGAGGCAGGAAGCGATGGTTGTTGGGATAGATCACCTTCCCAAGAAGAGGAGGTCTCTCTGTCACAAGGGAAGGGCCACAAGTTGGACACGCACTATGTCAAGATGTTGACAGTCCTGCCAAGAGATAAACAAACGTTACACATGAGATGATAAACCCAAAGCAAAGAGTACACTTAACATGTGCATACTTACCAGATACCTCTCCAAATCCTGGGTAATCATGCATGGTCCACATGAGGATGCACTTGATGATGGCTTTGCGGTCTCGTGGTGGCCGTGAAATGTCAATGACATCTATGCCTCTCCATAGATCTTGAAGCTCTTCAATAAGAGGTTGCAGATATACATCCATGTTTTTTACCTTGTACTTTCCTGGAATGAGAAGTGATAGTAAAATGTTTCCCTTTTTTGTTGCCTCCCAAGGAGGAATATTGTAGTTCACAACCACCACCGGCCAAGTGCTCCACAAAGTAAAGCGGTGCCCAAATGGATTCACTCCATCACTAGCTAACCCAATCCTCAAGTGACGAGGCTCATCCCTGAACTCTGGCCATGTGTCCTCTATGTGCTTCCACGCTGGTGAGTCAGCTAGCACTCTCATAATACCATCTGTGGAGCGATTTTTTGCATGCTAACTCAAAAGCTCACTTGTACCCTTCGATCTAAACATGTGTTGATGAGTAGAAAATGCCTCAAAACTTTAGGTGGAATTCTGTTGCTCTTCATTGCTCTTCATTTCTTCTTTGAACCTAGGCTCCCCGCACGATGGACATGTGTCACAATCGGCATGCTCATTACGAAAGAGCACACAGTCGTTCATGCAAGCATGAATGCGATCATAATCCATCCCTAATCCTATCACCACTTCGCGTGCTTTTTGTCTATTCTGTGGCATGTGATTGTTAGCTGGCAGCATCTTTCCTAGCAACCTATCACAAGAAGAAAGTACATTAAAAGCTAATTTATGCATTCCACAAGCATCCTTCACAATCTGTATACATACCTCAAAAGTGCGTCGATACTTGCATTGCTCCATCCAAACATCGCCTGAAGGTTAAGGACTTCGAGAGATGCCCTTAAAATGGAGTAGGAGCATCTCTCATATAGTGCAGTGTGTACCAAATCAAGTAGCTCACTCCTCGCTCTTTCGGAAGATTCTTCGCATGCACACTCTGGTTCATGCTCCTCCTCTCGTGCAAGGAGACCCTCAACCATTCTATGCAAATGGTCGTCTTTTGCATCCACGTAAGGAGATGGGATGTGGTCACTTGTAGAGGGAGCAGCATATGGCTGATTTGATGTGCTTCCTTCCTCTCTAATGGATTCTTGGCGCATGTGCTCTTCCACCCTCCTTTCCCCTCCTCCACCAACCACATGCCAATGAGGGGTGACGTCAATAGCCGCTACAATTCACGGATCGTTTGTTTCCATCCGTGCATGCTTGCGAGCATCGTCCCATAGTCCATAATCTTCTACATGACTCAAGCATATCCGTCGAAGGCGAGCAATGGCGCATTTGCACCGCACGCATGGGCATGGTAATCGATCGACCAACCACCGTGATCTATCCGGTTCAGTGGACGGGCCAAAATCATCCCAAGAAACCTACATTAATAAATTACATACATTAATTAAAATCAAATTACAAAAAAAAGGTTAATAAAATATCAGTAAAAAGTAAATTTAAAAAAATTTAACATGCATGGTAATCAAAACTTTTAGGTAGCAATGTCATTTTCAAAGTACTAGGAATCATTTCATTTTATATACATTTCATCAAAAACATAGTACCAAAAGATATTGAAAATCAAAGGTTATAATGTCAGAGCGTGGCCTTCTCTATGGTTTCACCGAAATTGCAGTGCGGTATTAGGCGCGGTAATAGCTGTGGCAACTGTCGCGGTAATGTTCGCGATAATAGGCGCGAATTTTTTTTTTCAAAATTTTTTATAAATAGGGACACCCGCATGCCCCGCGAAATTCAAAACCCTAATTTTCAAATTTCATCGTCTTCTTCACATAAGCTGAAAGCAAGAATCTCACAACCTTGAGCTCTTACAACCTTGCTACCTACTCTTCTACTCTCCACCATCTCTGCTCTTCCATCTATACTCTCCTACCCTCTCCCAACAAGCTCTTCAATTCCACATTGTAAGTTTTCTTGTTATGTTTCTTGATTTTTACACACTCATACACACATATACACACACATACATACACACGCACAAGTTAACACGCATGCAAATACACATACACATGCATATAAACACAAACACACATATGCATACACAAACTCACACATACACATGCATGCACTCATACGCACACACACACACATACACGTAGAAACACACATATGCACACACATGCATATGTTAATTTAAGTTATACATTAGTATGTGCATACACTAATTAGTGTGTGATTAGTGTGTGCATATGCCAATGCGTGCACTAATTAGTGTGTGCATTACTCTAATGCACACACTAATTAGTGCATGATTACACACACTAATAGTGTGTTTACATACACTACTTAATGTGTTCTTTACACACACTAATTAGTATGTGCATTATTCTAATGCACACACTAATTAGTGTAAGTAAAGACACACCAATTAGTGTGTGCACATGTTAAACTTAACACGTTTTAATCTTGACATTGGCGACCTAAACTTAACACTTACTTGCAAAACCTAAACTTAACACACACTAATTAGTGTGTGATCAGTGTGTGCATTGGTCAATCACATTGGCCAATGCACACACTAATTAGTGTGTGCACAAGTGTGATTGATCAATGCGCACACTAATTAGTGTGTGTTAACACACACTAATTAGTGTGTGCACAAGTGTGATTGATCAATGCGCACACTAATTAGTGTGTGTTAACACACACTAATTAGTGTGTGCACAAGTGTGATTGGACAATGCACACACTAATTAGTGTGTGATTAATGTGTGCATTAGCCAATCACATTGGTCAATGCACACACTAATTAGTGTGTGATTAGTGTGTGCATTGGTCAATGGGATTGGCCAATGTACACACTAATTAGTGTGTGCACAAGCCAATTAATTAACACACACTAATTAGTGTGTGATTAGTGTGTGCATTGGCCAATCACACAAGCCAATGCACACACTAATTAGTGTGTGTTAACACACACTAATTAGTGTGTGCACAAGCCAATCCACACGCATTGGCCAATGCATACACTAATTAGTGTGTGCACAAGCCAATGCACACACTAATTAGTGTGTGATTAGTGTGTGCATTGGTCAATGCACACACTAATTAGTGTGTGCACAAGCCAATGCACACACTAATTAGTGTGTGCATTGGTCAATGCACACACTAATTAGTGTGTGTTCATGTCAATTACACACTAATTAGTGTGTGTATATGTCAATTACACACACTAATTATGTTAAATTAAACACTAATTAACACAAAAACGTAAACATACCTCCATGATTAAGTCGTAGGTGACGTATTAGGCCCCAATGGCCATCCAAGTGATCACACTAGTCATAAACACAACAATCTCTTATTAGCCAATACACACACTAATATCTTATTAGCACTCAAGGCTTTGCAAGGTTCTTTATAGGTTGTAGACACACCTTGGATTCTTTCAACATTGGATACTATAGAGAATCCAATGTTTGAAAAAAATCAATGTGTAAATTTTTTATCATATATTCCAATTTTTATTAGAGAGTTTAATCTTTGTCACAATAAATGCAGACCATGGCTTCTTCTTACACACCACGCTTTCGTAGCATTGAGGAGTTCATGGCAGACGGGATGTCATATCCCGATGCTCTCTCTGTCTATCATTCACAACCGTCGCCTCAATAGTCATCATCAGGGTTCGGCTGGTTTCGAGACGCTCTTGGTGGGTCCGCTGCCGTACCTGTGATCGATCCAGATAGGGAGAGGGCATTGCGTCTTCGGGCTGAGTGGTTAGGTTCACAAAAGATCCTTGCGCAGCGCTATTCATCGATGCAGCTAGCAGTGTTTGGATTATCTGAGGTCTCTACTCTGACTGGTGGCACTCCGTACCTGCAGAGTTTTCCACCTACAGCTCCAGGTTCATCTTTTCCTTCACAGGGTCCGACGCCCCAGTGTCCGACGCCGTTGGGTACGGCTCTTGGGTGCGATGCCCTTGGGTGCAACGCCACAAGGTCCGACACCACAGGCGTCCACCTATCCATCACCTATCCCACCTTCTGCCCCAGATTCACGTCGACGCTCTTCTGGTAGTCAGCGCGCCAGGGCAGCTTGCACGCTAGCGCGGGTTGATCTCGACTAGGGAGCGGAGCTAGTTGTTGTTTTTGAGGGGGGGGAGTACTACAGATTCTCCTCCACAGTCACCGCTCCCTGCTCTAGCAGAAGATGAGGACCATGACATGCCTGCACCAGATGCTCGTGGGTTATACTACCAGGTTCATAGAGGAGGTATGGTGGATCTCGAGACAGCGCAGGGCAGGAGATCCCGCACACACCTCAACCAATTAATCCACTCCACATATATCAATTGTTTTCTCAAATTTGATCAGCAAGATCCCTACAACCTCACATATATAGAGACAACCATGCACATGCGTTTCCCCAACCCTGAGGGGCAACAATTCTCAAGGAAATGGTTCCAAGAGAATGTCAAAACATTTCTCAAGAACAAAAAATCTAGTGTGAGGAGAGCTGCAAAGAAGACAATGGAGTCTCCTGAGCACAGCTATCGGCCAAGAAATTTCCATGATGTGGAGTGGGAGATAGCTATGGGAGAGAAAGAGGACGAAAGGGCAACGGGCGCGAGGATGTATACGCGCCAAGTTGAGGTCAGATCCCATCAGACTCCTACGCATTATGGTTCAGGAGAAAAAACGGCTTGGAAAGACAAATATGTAAGTAAAAATATTAGTTTTATTGTAAAAAATGCATCTGCACTCATGGAAGCGGGATCTGGAATCTCGTCTGCCATACTAAAGTCTTGCACAAAGAAAGTAAAATAAAGCGTCAGAACACAGTTGTTTAAATTAACTTTAAGCTTAATTTTAAATCAAAGTCTTCACACAAACACTTACAGGCCTAGGCCTCGACGAGTGAGGCATCATCGATAAGATCTTGCACCGTATCATCGTCTATCTCTAATTGCAAACATAACTCTGCCCCAAGTCGTTCTGGCAGATTGTCTTCATCCATTGCATCTTCATCTACAAGTGTCAATTCTGGCTCGTCTGCGTCATCCCTCGTATATCTGTCAGCTTCCTCTGCCATACCTTCTTCCATCTCATCTAATGTCACAGTAGTATGGACATCGTCTAAATGACTTTCCTCCAGGAGATCTTGCCCTTCAAATACTTGTTTATTTCTTGGAGCAACCTGAACCACAAACCACCATTGTCGCTCTCGAGGGTCCGGTACAAAGACCACTTGCTCGCAATGTTGGAGAGCAGATGTGTCGCTCGCATCTGTCCAAGTCTTTGTAGAATCTATTTGCACAAGTTTGTTTCCATCTCTGCGTACCGTTGCATTGCGACCAGAAGTAATCACCTTGAACCACTTCACATCCAACAAAAACATCTCAAACCGCCTGAAGCTTACTTTCAGGATATCTGACACCAGACCATAGTAATCCAGGTTGCTAGTGCTCTCATTCGTGTCTCTAGCACTGGCCCTGCTCTTTTGCATGAAACTAACCATTACCCCATTGTCAAACGTGTTTCTTCTGCTGTCAATTTGTTGTGTTTTGAAATGCTTTCCATGCGACCACAATGCCATGTATGTATGATACTTCCAGTCACATCCAATAGCCAGCTCTTCCTCTTCTAGAGATATGGGTTCTCCGATCTGTCGAGCTGCTCTCACTGTCTTGTCCAACCATGCCATTGTAGGGAATTCAGGTAGAGGAGCGAGATAGTCTGGCAAGGGTAAGCCTCTAGTCGTTCGACTTCGCCTGAAATCCTGTCGCTCTAGATTGCGTCTCTCTTTCTCTTCTTCGTACCTTTCAAGCCATTTTTGCATCGGCGCTGAATTTAGTATACAGAACTTCATGATCTTTTCTCGCATGGCCAGGTTCATTTGCTTCGGCACCCCTTGCCCTTGCGGCTCCTCTCCCACCAATCTTGCATCCTCCTCATCGCTCCACAGTCGAGGCATTTCTGGGTCAGAAACGGATAGAAATTCGGTCATCAATACAAGAGACTCTTGCACCAGCCATCCTTCTGCCATGCTCCCCTCTGGACGTGATTTTTGGCGAACAAAACCCTTAAGTGTTTTCATGAACCGCTCTAGAAAGAACATCCAACGGCTGTGGACTGTACCTGCCACTACAACCTCATCTACTACATGGACGAGCAAGTGCATTTGGATAGTTAGGCAGCTCGTGGGTAGATACTTCTCAATCATGCAAACTGCCTCAATGGAGCTAGCCCTTGCGACTGCAATAGATTCCTCCCGTATCTCCTTGGAAGAGATCCACCGCACTAGCTCTGAGATCTTGTATATGCAGGTCCGCACTTCCTTCGTTAAACACCCCTTGATCGCAATTGGAAGAATGAATTGCAAGAACTTATGCCAGTCGTGCGATTTCAACCCTGACAGTTGATCGTCACGGGTGAATGATGTCTTGAGACATCGCATATATCCTGTTGGCGTCCTGAACTCTGAAATCACCCTTTTCTATTGTCGCTCTTCGTTTTTTAGCAATACCCATGGCGCTCTTGGAAGTTTTGTTTGACCAGCTGCATTGGTGAAAGGCCACAGCTCTGGCATCTTTCCAACCAACTGCAAATCATCTCGTGAAGCTCGATTGTCTTTCATTCCCATGATTGTCTTCCAGAGGAGCTCTCCCACATTCTTGAATATATGCATTGGATCCAGCAAATGGTTAATTAGTAGATCACCCCAGTACGGCAACGTATGGAGAATGGACAAACGTTTCATTCCGGGAACAGGTTGCCCCTCATGTTGCTCCCATCGGCGATGCCACTCTTGTACATGCATAGGACGACATTCGACACGACCAAGCTGGCCTTCGCGCAAGTGATGGCCATCTGGAAGATAACGGTGGTGGCCTTGATAAATTGTCTTTTGAAGAGAGCTAGAATAGCGCACATCCAAAGACTGCCCGCAAATTGGACATGCATTGTATCCTGAAGTTGTTAGTCTTGCATATATCAAAGCATGAATCAAGGCCAAGGCAAAGGGCTTGCGAATAGCGAGAATTTTGTAAATCAATAACCATTACCAGAAGCTTCTCCGTATCCTGGCCAATCATGCATAGTCCACATAAGAAGTCCATGGATCCTTGCATGTTGTTGTCCTACTGGTTCAACCGCATCTGCTATGTTGATCCCATGCCATAACCCCTGGAGCTCATCAACTAGTGGAGCTAGATAAACATCCATGTTTTTTTCCTTGAACTTACCAGGTACAATCAAGCTTAAAATCAAATGACCCTTCTTGATAGCAAGCCACGGCGGGAGGTTGTAATTGATAAGGCACACAGGCCAAGTGCTCCATGACGAGCTTCTCAAGCCAAATGGATTGACTCCATCCATTGCCATGCCCAAACACAAATTGCGTGGTTCACTCTTAAAATGTGGCCAGGTATCTTCAATGTGCCTCCAAGCCTTCGAATCAGCGGGCACCCTATCTATTCGTAGAATGCCACCGCATCAACTTTGCAATGGAACCACAACGAAACATGCTTTTTATCCTAGGAATAATAGGGAAATGCCGCAACACTTTAGCTGGCACTGTCTAGCCAACTGCATCTTGTTTGTAGTGCATTGCTCCGCACTTAGGACACGACAGACAATCTGCGAATTCATTGTGAAAAAGAATGCAATCATTTGGACATGCATGAATCTTGTTGTAGTCCAAGCCAACTGAGGTCAAAAGTTGCTTTGCGTCTGGCCTGGAGGGGGGCATTTCATTGCCAGCTGGGAGAAGTTGCTCCCGCAATAACCTGTTTAAGCCACATTAAATTAAAAAGCTCTCCGAGCACATCACCATTGCAATCGGAAAATCTCTTTTGTAAATTACGTACCTAAACAAAGCATTGACGCTTGCATCTGACCACCCGTACACTGACTGAAGATTCAAAAATGCCAGACAAGTACGAAGCACAGATATTTTGGTGCCTTTATAGATTGGTTGATGTGCCAACTTCCTCAACATGTCTTCAGGAGATAGGCGCACGGCTTCTGGTGCTGCTTCGTTCGCATTCTCCTCGCTTGTTTGGAAGAAGGCATCCAACATCTCCTCCATGCCGTCGTCTTCTATCTGTAAGCCCTTTTCTGCTTCCATCCGTGGCTCTATATTGGTCGGACCTTCACGCATAATCTTTTTTCTCTCTCTCTCAGATGTAGGTGCTATGTCACGGAAATCAATGCCCGTTCCGTAGGAGTCGTATCGTAGATTCTGTACGATTTCTCTAGCAAACTCTCCGTACTTGTGCACATGCTCATTACATATCCTACGCTTGCGCAGGATTTGATACTTGCTGAGTGTGCACGAGCATGCAATCTTTTCCTCCATGTTAGTTGATGACGTTGCCATCTACAATGATTATGAATGTTGTTTTAATATATATATATATATATATATATATATTGATAGCCGTTTTTTCGGCTCTCTGTAATTGCCATAGTGAGTTATCTCACCCTATCAAATCACTCAAACACTGTGGTTACCCTCACCCTTTCACTGTATATAGGTGCGTGTGAGTTAGGGGACTTTTCCCATATCTCCTTACTGAAATAAAAAACCCTCAATTAGCTAGTCATTGGGCTAGTTGAGCCAAAAATATAAAAAATATAAGTATATTATGGTCCCTGCGTATGTAAATATTTCTTTGTATATAGGGCCTAAATAAAAGATTTTTTTATAATTATTTTGGTATTTATTTAAATATTTCTACCTAGGTGTGTGTTATTTATGCTCTGTACATTGCCTCACCATTACGACAATTTTTCTTACCATTTTTCATACTCTTTATTCCATATAGAAATATTTTCATGTAAGCTTCTCTTATATTTGGTGTAACTCCACCCCAACAAAAATCCAAAAAAACTAGTTTTATTTATGTGTATATTTTTTCACTATTGTGATTTTTCCCTTCCTACATCTATTTTGTTTTTTTTCTAAAAAATTAGAACACCAAAAATATTTATCTTTTTATGGTAGCCTCATAATGAGAGAGATTTATTTTGACCCCTTTATATTTTTTCCACTTATATTATTTATATTTGACATGTATATATTTTTTAGACCCCTCAATATTTGATTTTCTTAATTGTACTATTCACTTATATCATGATCTCAACAATATCTTCAATTATAGACCTACCAAATAAGGTCAAGGGTAGGTGGCATGCATACATGCACTATGGAAGGCTCACTCTTGGAGGTATTCAAAAGAATCATCCAAAGAAGGACCCCACAAGGACCTTGTGCAGTGGAAAAAACCGGTCGGTTTTGCTGAATTTTTAAAGTTCACTTGCTCTCCGAATTTGAAAAGGTGATACAAACAAGAGTTGTAGCTCGTGGGATGAACTTTTGCCTCAAATTTTTTCATATTTTTTTGAGCTACGAGCTGTGAGCTATGATTTTATTAGTAGACCCCAGTTTTCCCATGCTATGCAGCCACACTCTCTCTTCCACTTTATCATTTTCCTCTTTCACACACACTTCTCCACTCATCATCCCCACCTCTCTCACCACTCCTCTCTGCACCCTACTCACCTTCTCCTCAACCTTGAAGAATAAGAGAAACCATGGTGAACTCATACCTCCCACACACAATTCCATTCCAAAATTGACCACCTAGTCTCATTTTTCCTCCTCCAAATTACCCATATCTATCAAAAAAACCACAAAATTCAGCCTCTTCTCTTAAAAGACAGCATCATGGTGGTTGATTGCTCAGCTTCAATTACCTTGTCTCTCAAGGAAGGTCAAGAGTGGAGAAAAAATGTACCGTCAAAGCTAGTGGACCGTCAACAAGCGTCGAAATTGGCCCTACTCAAGACACTTGGAGCATCAACCTTGTAAGAAATCCACCTTTTCTTACCTCTTCAGAGTTTTTCTTCCTTATTTGTATCCTACATGGATACTCCCATTGTAAATATCCAATTCCATTTGTAAATTAATACTAACTCTACTAACACTAACCCACTATGAAAAGTCCTATCACCTCCATTTCTCTCCTCTCTCTTTCCCCACCAACTTCTTGATAATTCCAAGCAAAAGAAATTAGATAAATTGCTGAAAATCTAACCCAACCATGGTTAGAGGAGTAACCCTAGCCTTCAAAATTGCTATAAAAGGAGGGTGTAGCTAGCACAAAAGAGGGGAGAAGAAAGAGCACTATGCTATAGCTTGAGAAGCCAAGCTCAACCTCTTGAGAAGGAGCTCTTGAGTGGAATCTCATTGGCATTAGGCATATGTATGTGTTGTATTAGGGGTGATTAGCAAGGGAACTCTATGCCATTGTAAGAGAGAGTGATCATTAAATTGAGAGTAGGAAATCTATCATTTCTCCTACTAGTGTAAGCCCAACATTTGCTGAATCAAGGAGGGTGAATTTGGACTAAGCATGGATACCTTGTCTCCCTTCCAACGTGAAGTCATGGACAATAATTATGTGTAAGTGTCTTGGTATTTTATTTAAGTTCTTGATAGCTTGTCTCCGGGTATTGTTATCAATTTAGCCATAAATCCCACATGCTGTAAGAGGGCGACAGGGTGGAGAGGACTCCCCTGGCCTTAAGACAGTGATTGGGGTGGCTTTTTTCTTGTGATGTGTTGTGGTGTAATTTACTCAGGCTATGTTGAACAAATACTAATCTCACTTTGATTGTTCATGACAGATTTGTAAGAAGGCATTAGTGCAACAAGCATCCCCTTCCCCCTTCTCTCTCTTTCTTACATATATATATTTATGTTTTCTTGATCATTAACGATACACTTCAAAGCAGCCCGAGCACCATCTCTCTCTCTCTCTCTCTCTCTCTCTCTCTCTCTCTCTCTCTCTCTCTCTCTCGCTCGTGTTTTAGTGTGTGAGAGTGTTCCATTGGTGTTAGGGTTAGTGTAAATTCCTTGCTTGTTTGTGGGTTGCTCTAACGATTCTCCTCTTTTGCGTCCTAGTTCGCTCTTAAACTAGGTGGTGCCCCTTGTGTAGTTGGGATTTGGCTGGGGTTTTGTTGTTTTGGTTTGTGTTGTGTTGTGCCCCAGCCCCATTGAGAAGCACGGGAGCCTTGAAGGGTGTCCAGAGGTTGCTCTTCTTGTTGCCCGCCCCGGACCGCTTCAAATTGGTGCCCCCACTGAGGAAAACAACTCGTGTATGTTTTTGTGTAGGATCAACTTTTAGCATAGTCAAGTAGTTTGCATGAATCACGAGAGTTTGTATGATCCTTTCATTCCCATTGCAAGGCAAAAGATACACATAATTGTTAGAACTAAGTTGCAATTTCAACGGGTAATTCGTAGGATTTTAGGTCCTCTTAGGTTAGCCGAGATAAACACTTCGGTAAATCCTTTTATTTTGCCTCTCATTAGGTACGTTATTAACTTGGACGTCTATATTTTTGTGTTATTTTAAGCATTAGGACATGCATAGGCCATGGATAATGGCCCAGGAATAGAGGTTTTTCCCTTTCATTTTACTCCACACATTAGAATAAACGTTGCAATTAGTAGAAAGATCCATTTTCAACAATGAATGGTGTTCATGTTTGGTGCCCAAAGAGTAGGACAAATTCTTGCATCACCAAACCCTGTCATTCTACCTCTCATCAACTACCACACTTCTTTTGATGTACATGTGTTCATTTTATTTTAAAATGAAGTGCAGCCCGGCAAAATAGTGTGTATGTTTGTTTTTTCTTTGTCCAAGTTGTTACAAGAAACAAAAAAAGATCATTTGTTCTAACAGGGAATGTGTGTGCAGTGAAAGTTCAATCCTTAGAGATCTAGCTCTATTACCAATTGAGTTGCAGGAGCAAGTAGTAAGGCGTCTCCCTCATAACAAGAGGGTGGTGAAGTTAAGACGAAAGGTCCTACGCGTGGATTCCATTTTCCTCTTGTTGTTGGGCACTAAGGAAGACCGTGCATTCATCCAACTAGTGTGTGCCCTAAGATTGGTAAATAGAGTGAAATTTGGCGTTTGGTGAGTGCATTTCACCATTGAGGAAGACTCTTCAGGAAACTTGCGGCCAGAGTTCATGCTTCATAGACTCACATTTGGTGAACTTTTCCCTCATTTGCGTCTTATTAATAGTCTTCCTTTCGCTTTCAACAAAGGAGATAGGGAGCTATTCAGAGCTTGTCTTAATAAAGAGAGCATAGAGAAGATTGCAAATTTGTATAAATTCTCATCCTTCTCTACTTTCTATGACACTTTGTTCATAGAGACATTGTAAATCTCTTTATGCTTTTGAATGATTTAACCATAATCCTAAGGAGTTTTTGTCCAGGAATTTTGTAGCACAAGTGGAGTCTTTAAATCTTGCAAACTTGATTGGACTTGATGAGGATGTTCTTTATGAAATTGTGAGAAGGTTGCCTCACTCCGACTGTGTGGAACTCGAAGGAAAGGAGCTCCTAGTCAATTGCTACTTTCTCACGGCCTTCGACGAGCATGAAGATCTAGTTTTTATACAAACCGCTTGTGCGTTGGGAATTGTAGAGCAAGTGCAATTTATCACTTGGGACGTGGTTGCTCTTTTGGATCCAGAAAATGAAGTTCTAGAGATTTCTGTTTATCGCCTTAGCTTTGAAGAATTTCAACCCTTCTTAGAGCTCATCAATAGTCTACCTTTTTGTTTTGATCAAACAAATCGAGACCTCATTGAAGCTTGGATAGCTGAAGAAGAAAACCTAGAGTGGTATTTTCTTACTTCTTCATTTGCAGGCGAGTGGTTCTAAATCTCTATTGTATCCCTTATTGTAACTCGTGTTGTAATCTTTCATAATAATGGAGAGCCAACGCCAAATGTCTGGATATCCTCTTTTCTTTGGAGAGCCTGGAGAGGATGCAGAATTATTTTTAGCAAATTTCAAGATGTCTTGCCGTATCAAGAGGATAGTAACCGATCAAGAACGTGTAGAAATGTTTGAGGTGGTCCTTAGGAAAGATGCTAGTACTTGGTTTGACTCTTTGCCTGAGAAGTTAAGGGGAATTACACAGAAGTTTTGAATCGTTTTAAGAGATACTTCTTTGATCCCAAAACACTCAAAAACTATGGCAAGACATTGTTTCTCATAAGCAAAAAGACTTAGATGACTACTACTTGTACAAGCAAGAGTTTCTACGTCTTTGGGCTCTATGGATACGAAATGTTGCTAACCCTGGTGATGGTGCAGAATTTTTAAAGAAGGAGAGGTTCATAGCCGGACTCTTTCCTGACCTTAAGGTAAAAGTTGAGGCGGGTGCACCTGCTACTTTTGATGCAGCTGAAACTAGGGCTGCTGAGAAGTATAGGAAACTCAAGTGCTTAAGGGGAGAGGTTCCAATAGAAGGTCTTAGACCCAAAGGTAAGTCACAAGCATCAACATCTAGGGAGCTTCCTGAGGTAACGGCTGAAGTGATTGAGAAGTTAAATGAATCTTTAAGCAGCCTGTCAATTCACCTTGCACAAGCTGTAGGTCCAAAGGGACAAGCAAAGAAGTCAGAAGAGAGAGAGCCACGAACTAGGAGAGTCTTGCAATGTTGGAATTGCGGAGAGTCTGGACATGGGATGTATAATTGTCCTTGGCCCGTGGAGAGAGGGAGACCTAACTTGAATTACCCAGTGATGAATGCAGGAGAAGGAGCTGGTCAACAACCAAGGCTTCTACAAAGGCCAAATGGACCAAGACCACCTCCACAAGGGGTAGAAGGAGTTCCACCTTTGCCAGATCCAAATGTGCATGTGGTAGAGGTGACAAATTCAAATGAGGTTGACATGGAAGCCAATGGCATTAAGCGTGGCCGAGGAAAAGTAAAGGAAAGAAAGAAGGAGTCACATCACAGAGTGACCATGGACAAGGCAAGAAGGCAAAGGAAACCAAGGAAACCAAGAGGACTCGACGTCGTATCAACCTCCAAGACTTCCCTCTTGGACATGGTATGGCTCCGTACAACTTGTTGGAAGACATGAGAGGTAAGGGTCCTGATATTTCATGGCCTCAATTTCTTGCATTATGTCCACAAGTTAGGAGGGATTTAACAAGGGCAGTTAGCACTAGGAGAAAGGTAAAAGAGAGTGTGCCTGTTGTAAAAATTGCACAAGCTGAAATGAATGAGGACATTACACCGGTGCTAGACTGTTACATCAAAGGAAGATTGGTTAGGAAAGGTCTAGTGGATGGGGGTGCACAAATTTGCATCATGACAGAGGGACTCATGCAAAGACTAGGCATGCACATCCATGAGACACCTGAAATCAAAGTCAAGATGGCAAACAATAGCAAGGCTAGGTGTGTAGGCATTTGTAAAAATGTCTTTGTAGAGGCCTTTGGCATTAAGAAAGCGGTGGATTTTATGTTATGTCGACCAAGGGAAGTGGTTATCCATTTATCCTAGGAAGACCATGGCTAATGAAAATGCGAGCTTTGCAGGATTGGGAGAGTGGGAAATTAATTTGCAGGAATGACAATCATAAGAAGAAGGTTGTCTTTGACATGAAGGAGCAACGCCAAGAGGAGCTCCATGAAGAATCATCTCAAAGTGAGACGGAAGAAGGTTGGACCGATAGCACTTCAGAAGAAGAAAGTAGCGGCAGCATTACTGAAGAGGAGTCTTCCATCGAAGTCATGGGGGTAAGGTTTAAGCCAAGCAACCAAGAGACCTCTTGTCAAGGCTTGGAGGAGGTAGGTCCTCAAGAGAACGAAGGTGTTCAAGATGAAGGGATGCTGGAAGGTATGCTATCAACAACACTTACAAAGGAGAAAGAGAGGAGTTCAAATGTGTGCTAAGGAAGTTTCCTAGGCTTTTTGCTAAAGACTACACCGACGTGCGTGGGTAGATGTTGTTCAACACAAGATTGAGTTAAAGCCTGAGGCCACACCTAAAGCTCAGAAGCTACGAAGGCTAGGAGTTATAAAGGAGCAGGCTCTACTCAAGGAGGTAAGAAAGCTTCTAGCAGCAGGTTTCATTTATCCAGTGGAGAATTCAGAGTGGGTCTCTCCTGTTGTTGTCACTCCTAAGAAAAATGGCAAGTGGAGGGTGTGTGTGGATTACCGTCCCCTCAATGAGGCAACAAAAAGAGATCACTTTCCCCTCCCATTCCAGGATGAGATACTAAATGAGGTAGCTGGTCATGAGAAGTACACTGTGTGCGATGGTTACTCAGGTTACTTTCAAATAGGGATTGCATTGGAGGATCAATTGAAAACAACCTTTATCACTCCTTGGGGTTGTTATGCTTTTAGAGTCATGCCATTTGGTCTGACAAATGCTCCTGCAACATTCCAACGTTTCATGAATATGGTGTTTCAAGCATTCTTTGGAAAGTCAATTAGGGTGTTCATTGATGATTTCTGTATTTATAGCTCAAAATCATTGCATCTACAAAGGGTAGAAGAAGGTTTAAAGAAGCTCTACGACATGGGAGGTCAACTCAACCCCGACAAGTGCCATATAGGTGAGGATGAAGTAATCTTGCTTGGTCATAAAGTTTCTTACAAAGGCATTGAAGTGGATCCTTCAAAGGCAAAGGCTCTTATTGAGCTACCATCACCCAAGAGTCTTAAGGAGGTCATCTCATTCATTCAAAAGGTGAAGTATATGTCACGCTTCATTCACTTAGCCTCGGAGTTACTTCACCCTTTGCAAAAGTTGACACAACAAGTAGAATTTGCATGGTCTGATGAGCTTGAAGAGTACTTTTGTAACATTAAAGCCATTTTGTCAGAGCTACCAACACTCATGCCTCCTTGTTGGGAGTACACATTCTTTGTTAGCTCTAGTGCTGGGAAGAAACAATTGGTGCTGTTTTGCTACAACAAGATCCCTATAGTACCAGGATGCGACCCATCTACTTTGCTAGTAGGGTCATGAATGCTTTAGAGAGAGGCTACACGGAGGAGAACTCATGATGCTTTCTCTCATGTTTGCGATAAGGAAGTTTAGATCCTACTTGCTCCCAAAACCTTTTGTAATTCTCACCGCAGAGAATTTGTTCCCTTGGGTGTCATCTCAAATGAATCTTAGTACTAGGATCTCAAAGTGGATTATGGAGTTGCAAGAGTTTCAATACTCTTTCAAGGTAGAAGATAGTGTGCGTGCACAATTGGCAGGGATTCTCACTTATAGGGTGCATGAAAAGGAGATTAAGGTGCCTGAAGTAAAGACCCTACCATTGCCACCACCAAAAAGTATTCCTAATGCTTTTACCTTGTTCTTTGATGGAGCTTTTCGTCGAGCCACAGGAAAAGCAGGGGGAGGGCTAGTGTTGCTACCCAAGTGGAGAGGTGGTCATGAAAGAGAAGTTCAATCTACCAAGTTCAGCTAGAGCAACAATGAAGCAGAATATGACACACTACTTCATGGTTTAAAAATATGCATTGGCCATGGTATACAACGTCTCATGGTAAAAGGGGATGCACTTCTCATTGTGAAGCAGATTTTAGGCATTTGGGCATGCAAAAATGAAAGCTAAGGGCCAAAGTTCATACCATCCGTAGGCTATTTAATCAATTTGAGGAGGTGCAATAATTATCATATTCCTAGGAAACAAAATGAAGATGCTGATTTACTTGCACAACAAGCCGTTGCATGTGTAAAGAAAGAAGTGCAGGTCATCATGGTGGCGGCTGCTGTGAGCAACCGAGGTACCAGGGATTGGAGTCATTGGCTCCCATCATTGGCTACATTTTGGAGGGTGAGTTTCCACCAGACTTCACAAAAGCTCAGAAGAGGAGACTCATGAAGAAGGCAAGCATGTATCTCTTCCTAGAAGGCTCCCTCTATCAAAGAGGGAAGGATAAAGTGTGCAGAAGAGTACCAACTATCGCGGAAATTCCAGCCATTCTAAAAGGTTTGCATGAAGAGGCATGTGGTGGTCATTTTTCCCAAGAATTAACTGTGAAGAAGATTTTGCTTGCGGGGTATGTTTGGCCAAGTCTGCATGTGGATGTCCAACATTGGTGTAAAAGTTGTCACAATTGTCAGGTAAATGGGAATAGAAGATTGATTTATGGTCCAAGGCAAATTGTGCTTGCAAATGGACCCTTTGAAAAGTGGGGCATTGATGCTATGGGTCCTCTGCCTAGGACAAAAAATGGTAAACTCTACATTCTAGTGGCTGTAGACTATATGACTAGGTGGGTGGAAGCACAAAGTGTGGCAAGGTAAATGAGAGGACAGTGAGCAAATTCGTCTACACTCACATTTGTTGTAGATTTGGCACACCTTTGGAGATTGTTTCTGATAATGGTCCAGGGTTTAGAAAGGGATTGCTCACAGAAGTCTGTGAAGAACTTCACATTCTACATCGTCACAGTACACCCTACTATCCCCAATCAAATGGTTTGGTAGAAAAAGCTAATGGTGTCATTGCAGGCATCATTAGAAAGATGGTGAAAAACAAGACAAAGTTGTGGGATGACTTCTTGGATGGTGCCTTGTGGGCGTATCGAACCACATATAGGGAAGCCACGGAGTTCACACCATTTCACTTGGTCTATGGTCAAGAGGCTTTACAGCCAATTGAAGCTAAACATTCCAACAATGCGACTTCATGGCAAATCAGCACAAGATGATCAAGAAGCATGGATGGATCGACTTCTTACCTTAGCTGAGCTTGAGTGGAAAAAGAGAAGCAGCATACGAGTGCTATAAGAGGAAAGCCACACAGACAAAGGAGAAGCTTGACAAGAAACTGAAGGACAAGGCATCAATGAAGGAGATCTTGTGCTAAGGTATGACAATCGACTCGATAATCGTTTTGATGCCAATTTGAAACAAGATGGCAGGGCCATACATAGTCAAGAAGGCTTTCAATTCAAGTTACTATCAACTTATGGACTTGAATGGGAAAGAGCACTCCAGGAAGGTAAACGGCTATCGCTTGAAGCCTTACTTGAGTCGCCTTCTACCAAAGATCTACCAGAGCAAAGGCAACTATCCCATGTAAGTATTGTTCCATGAAGCATGAGTGTAACACAAACCAAAATTCCAAGGGGCCAAACAATGAAGATCTTGTCAAGGACTCTGAAGCACTCTCTTTGGAAAAGATTCTTTATGATGGTACATGAATATACCATCATCCTAGGGGGAGGGCTAATGATAGCCGTTTTTCGGCTCTCTGTAATTGCCATAGTGAGTTATCCACCCTATCAAATCACTCAAACACTGTGGTTACCCTTACCCTTTCACTGTATATAGGTGCGTGTGAGTTAGGGGACTTTTCCCATATCTCCTTACTGAAATAAAAAACCCTCAATTAGCTAGTCATTGGGCTAGTTGAGCCAAAAATATAAAAAATATAAGTATATTATGGCCCTGCGTATGTAAATATTTCTTTGTATATAGGGCCTAAATAAAAGATTTTTTCATAATTATTTTGGTATTTATTTAAATATTTCTACCTAGGTGTGTGTTATTTATGCTCTGTACATTGCCTCACCATTACCACAATTTTTTTACCATTTTTCATACTCTTTATTCCATATAGAAATATTTTCATGTAAGCTTCTCTTATATTTGGTGTAACTCCACCCCAACAAAAATCAAAAAAAAACTAGTTTTATTTATGTGTATATTTTTTCACTATTGTGATTTTTCCCTTCCTACATCTATTTTGTTTTTTTTCTAAAAAATTAGAACACCAAAAATATTTATCTTTTTATGGTAGCCTCATAATGAGAGAGATTTATTTTGACCCCTTTATATTTTTTCCACTTATATTATTTATATTTGACATGTATATATTTTTTAGACCCCTCAATATTTGATTTTCTTAATTGTACTATTCACTTATATCATGATCTCAACAATATCTTCAATTATAGACCTACCAAATAAGGTCAAGGGTAGGTGGCATGCATACATGCACTATGGAAGGCTCACTCTTGGAGGTATTCAAAAGAATCATCCAAAGAAGGACCCCACAAGGACCTTGTGCAGTGGAAAAAACCGGTCAGTTTTGCTGAATTTTTAAAGTTCACTTGCTCTCCGAATTTGAAAAGGTGATACAAACAAGAGTTGTATCTCGTGGGCTGAACTTTTGCCTCAAATATTTTCATATTTTTTTGAGCTACGAGCTGTGAGCTATGATTTTATTAGTGGACCCCAGTTTTCCCATGCTATGCAGCCACACTCTCTCTTCCACTTTATCATTTTCCTCTTTCACACACACTTCTCCACTCATCATCCCCACCTCTCTCACCACTCCTCTCTGCACCCTACTCACCTTCTCCTCAACCTTGAAGAATAAGAGAAACCATGGTGAACTCATACCTCCCACACACAATTCCATTCCAAAATTGACCACCTAGTCTCATTTTTCCTCCTCCAAATTACCCATATCTATCAAAAAAACCACAAAATTCAGCCTCTTCTCTTAAAAGACAGCATCATGGTGGTTGATTGGTCAGCTTCAATTACCTTGTCTCTCAAGGAAGGTCAAGAGTGGAGAAAAATGTACCGTCAAAGCTAGTGGACCGTCAACAAGCGTCGAAATTGGCCCTACTCAAGACACTTGGAGCATCAACCTTGTAAGAAATCCACCTTTTCTTACCTCTTAAGAGTTTTTCTTCCTTATTTGTATCCTACATGGATACTCCCATTGTAAATATCCAATTCCATTTGTAAATTAATACTAACTCTACTAACACTAACCCACTATGAAAAGTCCTATCACCTCCATTTCTCTCCTCTCTCTTTCCCCACCAACTTCTTGATAATTCCAAGCAAAAGAAATTAGATAAATTGCTGAAAATCTAACCCAACCATGGTTAGAGGAGTAACCCTAGCCTTCAAAATTGCTATAAAAGGAGGGTGTAGCTAGCACAAAAGAGGGGAGAAGAAAGAGCACTATGCTATAGCTTGAGAAGCCAAGCTCAACCTCTTGAGAAGGAGCTCTTGAGTGGAATCTCATTGGCATTAGGCATATGTATGTGTTGTATTAGGGGTGATTAGCAAGGGAACTCTATGCCATTGTAAGAGAGAGTGATCATTAAATTGAGAGTAGGAAATCTATCATTTCTCCTACTAGTGTAAGCCCAACATTTGCTGAATCAAGGAGGGTGAATTTGGACTAAGCATGGATACCTTGTCTCCCTTCCAACGTGAAGTCATGGACAATAATGATGTGTAAGTGTCTTGGTATTTTATTTAAGTTCTTGATAGCTTGTCTCCGGGTATTGTTATCAATTTAGCCATAAATCCCACATGCTGTAAGAGGGTGACAGGGTGGAGAGGACTCCCCTGTCCTTAAGACAGTGATTGGGGTGGCTTTTTTCTTGTGATGTGTTGTGGTGTAATTTACTCAGGCTATGTTGAACAAATACTAATCTCACTTTGATTGTTCATGACAGATTTGTAAGAAGGCATTAGTGCAACAAGCACCCCCTTCCCCCTTCTCTCTCTTTCTTACATATATATATTTATGTTTGCTTGATCATTAACGATACACTTCAAAGCAGCCCGAGCACCATCTCTCTCTCTCTCTCTCTCTCTCTCTCTCTCTCTCTCTCTCTCTCTCTCTCTCTCTCTCTCTCTCTCTCTCTCTCTCTCTCTCTCTCTCTCTCTCTCTCGGTGTTAGGGTTAGTGTTAATTCCTTGCTTGTTTGTGGGTTGCTCTAACGATTCTCCTCTTTTGCGTCCTAGTTCGCTCTTAAACTAGGTGGTGCCTCTTGTGTAGTTGGGATTTGGCTGGGGGTTTGTTGTTTTGGTTTGTGTTGTGTTGTGCCCCAGCCCCATTGAGCAGCACGGGAGCCTTGAAGGGTGTCTAGAGGTTGCTCTTCTTGTTGCCCGCCCCGGACCGCTTCAATATATACTCCTCACAATGTAAACTACCTCGCATTCTCTAGTCTTGCCCAATCTCCGTACACCTCGGTCCAGAGGTGTACGGAGATCAGGACCACCGGGTCAAAATCTCGTCTTTATTGGTCAAATCCTATATGGGTAGACACATACGTGCACTCCCAGGTGTACATGGCAATGCATGTAGCAGACAAAACCCCTTTGCCTCTTTTAGTTCCATAGTTTCTTCTCTGTCTACGAACCCACGTGCCTCCATTCCGAGGTAGCCTGTCAAAGAAAGCTTTCCAATGCCACACTTGATGAATCATATATTAAAGCATGAAATTTTTTGTCATTTTTGTAATGTTCCGTCTGTTTGCAATTTTTTGCACAGGTTTTTCCAAGGATATTATGCCCATCCTGGTGTTTTTTTCACCACATGCACAAGCCATGGAAGTTCTCAGCCCAATGAAAGTTTTCTACCTGATTGTAAACCGGACGGGGCCTCCATGTCCAAGCCAGAAGATAATGTGGAGATGGATGAGCAACTTGAGAAAGATTCAGAAGCCTTGCATGGTTCTTGCTCAAAAAAGCGATCTCGATCTCTATTTCTCTCTCGATCTCACTCTCGCTATCTCTCTTTCTCTCTCTCTCTCTCTCTCGATCTCGCTCTCGCTATCTCTCTTTCTCTCTCTATTTCCTTATTTTCCTATCTCTCTCTCGATCTCACTCTCGCTATCTCTCTTTCTCTCTCTCTCTCTCGATCTCGCTCTCGCTATCTCTCTTTCTCTCTCTATTTCCTTATTTTCCTATCTCTCTCTCTGTCTCGCTCTTCACTTCCCTACCTCTCTCTCTCTCTCTCTCTCTCTCTCTCTCTCTCTCTCTCTCTCTCTCTCTCTCTCTCTCTCTCTATATATATATATATATATATATATATATATATATATATATATATATATATATATATAACTCTCTTTCTCTATCTCTCTAGCTATTTCCTATCTCTCTCTCTCTCTACTTACCTCTCTCTCTCTCTCGCTCGCTCTCTACTTCCCTATCTCTCTACTGATCGAACGAGCGACTGAGCTAGGGAGATCTAGACGTCCATGACTGTGGAGGACTACACAACATCGACAGAGGCTGCATCAGAGGATCTAGCTAGGTCACTTTGGCTCGACATGCATAACGCCCGGTCAGAGTACTGACCATGGAGGACATTGATGAGATCCGCCAGCGACAGCTGCTGGATCTCCTATGATCTACCTATCCCAGCTAGCTGGTTTAGCCGTTTAGTCCATACCCAACAGTTTAGGATTCCATAATATTTTATTTTGTCATCTTCTTACTCTAACTTTGTATCAGATCCATCACATTGTAACTTTCTTGTCTCATGTCTCATAGGTCACTTTGGCCTTTCGAAGACGTTAATATAAGATTTCATTTCATTTCTCTCTTTAATTATTTTTCTTTAATTTTAATTTCCTAAGCATACATTAATTCTCTCTCTCTCTCTCTCTCTCTCTCTCTCTCTCTCTCTCTCTATATATATATATATATATATATATATATATATATATATATATATATCCTACACACACACACACACACCTCTCTCTCTCTCTCTCTCTTTCTCTTTCCTACACACACACACCGCTCTCTCTCTCTCTCTCTCTCTCTCTCTCTCTCTCTCCCTCTCCTACACACACACACACACACGATGTAGAGAGAGAGAGAGAGGGGTTGGAGGGGGGCATAATACCTGTGCAGCAGGTGGAGGCCAAGATTTGAGCAGAGCGCAGGCGAAAATGGCCCCTGCTGCTCGCGGGTTTTGCTTTTTTCTCCCAAATTTTTTGGCGTCGCTATACGCGTCAATATACGCGTGGGAAGTAAAGCCTTTCCACGTGTATATCGACGCACAATGCGACGCGTATATCGACGCCTGCTAATTTCATCGATATACGCGCGTCGATATCTCCATGTTGTGTTGTAGTGTCTATTTCTCTCTCTTTAATCTCTATTTTCCTATATCTAATCTCTCGCACTTACTACCATTGATATTACCGTCGATATCATCGCATTTTGAATTTTTTAAACGTTTAAAGAAGAATCAAGACTGTTGAGCTAACCAATATTCAACCACCTCTCTATGTGACTTTACCTAGTACTATTTTAAGGTTTTTTACTTTTTTTGTTTTTCATTCTTATTAGTTTTTTTAGAATTAATTATTTAGTAATTTCTTTCAATTATCACAATTTAGCTTTAGTTTAATCTATTTACTATTCATTTTTTGAGCAACATGTGTTTTGAAAGAACTTTGGATTAATATAACTCTCTTTCACTTGTGTACAGTGCCATTAGGATAGATGTGGCCCTCCAAATGAACCCGGAGCACAAGCGATGGCTCAAGGACAAACTTCATTGTTCGTGTGCCAAATGCAAAGGTGCAATTCTTTACTTGTGGCACATTGCCTTGGAGCATGTGGAGAACAATGGAGCTTTGGTCCCTTGAGAAAGCACTCGATCTGATGGAAGTACCATTCCATTCTCGCTTGATGATGCTCCCCATTGATTTGTTGTCGATAGAGGTGGGAGGGTATGTAAGAATGAAAAAAAATGGCAAGAGTGAGTGAGAAAAGGTATGGAGTTTAGTATTTGTGACACTAGTCTACTTCAACAGCTCCTCCATACACCTCTCAGGGTCACTTTGAGTTTGAGGATGTGCACATGATTCACATGATTGATGATTTGTTGGTACATGAAGCCAACATGTGCAAAGAGGATTGTAGACCATGCACTAAACAGACACAATCAATGGAGGATAGGTTGCTATCGAGTGCCACAAACACCACTTAACAATGGTGTACAATACCCAGTCTTTATTATTTGAGGAGCTTTTCTCTAATGATATGAGTGCAGGGTTATCCAATTGGGGCACGATGCTTATCCTACTTGTGCAGGTAATGATGGAGTGACTATATGCCTTGCGTAAGTGATTTATCTAAACAACCATTATTTTTTGCCTCAAAATCATCGCAAATACAAGGCTCCAATAAATGAGAAGCCTTCTCTTCTCTTAATCTTTTGACATTCTAATTCATTTTTCCTATGAGTATATGCAAGTGCAGGGACAAGAAAGTGAGGAAAGCTATTTTCAAACTCAACAAATTAGCAAGGTACATCATATCTCTATTCCACTAAACTATTCTTTACACACTAAATCTTCAATATGCACTAAGTATACTCTTGTGTGTTATCTTGTGGATTTGTAAGCCCCAAAGAAATAGAAATAGATACCATCCTTGCTGCTCAAATGCTTGTTTTCAAATCGTGTGTGCCATTAAGGATGCATTTCCTCGATCCATTCTTGTTAGTCAAGTCCACCTCTTAGTTCATATAATTGAGGAGATAGCTACACAGTGGGAATAGTCCCTTGTCAAGAAGAGTTCGTATCGAGACTGGTAATTACCAAGCTTAGTTATTGCGGTAATTGTATAGTGGATAAACAATGAGAGGCCCAATCTAGTAGCTATAAATAGGGCCCATTACTTCATTTGATGGGTTACCATTGTATTGTGTCGCTATTGTATATGCCATTGTTGTCTAGTATCATTCATGGAGCTCATCTCGCTCGAGTTAGGTTTTTGAGCGAGCTCAACAGGGCGAGCTTTGGAGCTAAGTTGCGTTGTACGTTATACGATGTACGTATAATACGCCTTAAACGGGCATATTATACGACACTCATTTTTATTCGGCCGTATTATATGGTGACACATCAGCAAAAACATCGTATCGTATAATTTCTCAGCAATTCGATCGAAATATTATTTCAATCGAAATATTAGTTCGATCGAAATATTAATTAGATCGAAATTAATTTGTTTATATACGCTAAAATGGACTGTTTTGCTCATTCCATTGATCTCTCTTCCCTCATCTCACCTATAGGTGAGCCTTACAACACAAAGAAAGATATAAAAATGCTAGTTTAAATATGCATATTTTTTCTAGTGAAAATTTAGAGCTGGGATTTATTTATTTTTATAGGCTTTGGAGTTTTGAGTTACCTGCTCTGTGTGAAGTATATCTTACACTGAGAGGTAAGTTAAGTAAGATAGTTAATGATTACTTGCCTTGTGTAGAGAAAACACACACTTGGAGGTGATTCAACGTAGTTAAAGTTAGCGGTTATTTGCTTTGTGTTTAATTATGTTCACACTTAGAAGTAACTTTAGTTAAATAGTTAAAATTAAGAGTTATCTGTTGTGTGTTGAACTATGTTCACACCTGGAAGTAACTTACGTTAGATTTATCTAATGATTGACTGTCATGTGTAAAGTAATACTCACACTACATACAATTTAGGTAGATTAAATAATAATCTCTCTCCTTGTGTAGAGGTATTCTCACACCTATAAGAGATTTACAGAGTAGTGAATTTTGATTGCTTGCCACGTGTAGAGTTACACTCACACTTGGAGGCAATTTAGATAGGTCTTTTAAAGATATCTTGCTTTGTGTAGAGTTTACTCACACTTGAAAGTTATTGAGATAGATTAAGCGATTTATTATCATGATTCTTGTGTAAAGTGAAAGCTCACACTTGAGAAAAAATTATTTTTGGTATTTATAATTTAGTGAAGTTGAAAACGTTGATGAATAGAGTAATATAAATGGTATTAGAGTTTGATTTTAGATGTGCTTTTAGTAACTAGTTCTGTTTGAGTTTGCAGATCTGAAGAAGATGGTGAAAGGATACGAGTGGAAGTATGTAGATGAATTGGTCAGTGAGAAGAATACATCAAAGCTGAGGTGTAAGACCTGTGGCCATAATTTTAGTGGAAATGCTCACAGGATAAAAGAACATGTTTTCAAAATCCTTGGAAACATGTTAGCTTGCAAATACCCCCCAAGAGGTATTGCTGAAAAATTTCCCGAGTGGGCGCTCAAGGAAAAGAGAATTCTTAAGGGCAAAAAAAAGAGAGATCCCAAAATGATGGCTCCATCTATGGCTAGGGACATCGAGATGATGCTCGAGAATGATCAAAACCCTCACTCGACCCCTACTACAGATCAAGGAACAGGTCAAGGAGGGTGCCATTCATCCTTTGCTAGGAATTGTAGCACGCTCTACTGCTAACATAAGCCAAAGTGAAGCATGGACTGGAGGAGAATTTGCACCAAGTGATCCTACTTTGCAACAGGCATTTGGGAAACAATGGCTGCTTGAACTTCATCTTAAGTGGACTCAAGCATTTGCTGCATGTGGAATTCCTATTAATGTCATTCAAAATCCTATCTTCAAAGATGCTTTAATGAGCACGGCGAAGAAGGGTTTTGTGGTTCCTGATTATAATAAGATGCGTATAGAATATTTAGATAAAGTAAAAACAACATCAGAGAATATTTTACAACGCACAGCTCTTGATTTTGTGCCGGCGTATGGATGCACAATTGCTCTAGATGGTTGGAAAAATTGCCAAAAGAAACCATTGATTAATGTGATGTTGATTTGTCCAAGAGGTGCCATCTTTCTTGAAGCGATCGATACATCCCTGAAAGAAAAAACTAATGGATATATTGCTGGTGTTTATGAGCATTCGATTAGAAGAGCAGGGGGACCTAAATATGTGACATCCATTGTCACAGATAATGCATCTAACTACAAAGCAATTGAAGCAAAGTATCCAGAGATTACATGGGTTCCATGTGCTGCTCACACTTTGAATTTGCTCTTAAAGGACATTGGAAAAGTTCCTTCTATTAAGCAAAATCTTCTAGATGCAAACCACTTGGTGAAGTTTATAATAGAGCATTCATTTTCTTATGCTTTGTTTAGAATAAAGTCGCCAACAAAAAATTTACAGTTTTTTTGTGTGACCCGCTTTGCGACAGCATATTACGTTCTCTCCACACTGCAGCAGCAGCAGGTAAAAGCAGCCCTTGTTGAAACAATGGCAGATAGAAGATGGGACATTTGGCTTGATAAATATCCCAAGTATGAACCTGCTGCTTCCAAATTCTATCGGCTTGTAAACTCTCCTGTTTTTGGGAGAAGTGTAGACAAAATAGTTACTGTCACAGAACCTTTCACTCATCTGATACGATTAGTGGACAAAGAAGCCTCTATCTTTGGACGGGTTTACTGGTACATGCATGAAGCCACTCGCAAGTTAAAAGATAGTACATCTTATTCAGGAAAAGAGAAAGCCATGATGATGAAATTTGTCAAAAGACGATGGGAGCAGTTGCATACTCCTTTACATGGAGCAGGTTTTGTCTTGGATCCCAAGTTCCAGATGCACGAGCAATCTTCAAACAATGAAGTGATCAGTGATTTCAAGAAAGTGTGTGCTCAACTATTAGGCAATGTGGATGGACAGGTGGCATACACACAGAAGACGGCATACACTAGTAGAGAGGGAACGTTTGGGGATCCTTGGCATATAGATGCTACAAGACGATGAGCGCACCAGTTTGGTGGAAAGAGTACGGTGGAGAAAAAGTGGAACTTCAACATGTGGCTGTGAGAGTATTGTCTGTTGCCGCCTCAAGTGGTAGGTGTGAAAGAAACTGGTCTTCGTTCGCTTTCGTGCATACTAAAAAACAAAATCGATTAAGTCCTAAACGAGTTGCGGACCTGGTGTATGTCTTTTGTAACATGCGACTTATGCATAAGCCTGCGAAGTTAGCCACACGTGCCACAGAAGAAAGCTTTGAGTGCTTCCAAACACATGAAGCAGTTGCAAATGAGCTCAACTCTGATGATGAAATGGAATGGAACCTGGAAGGTATTGATCCGGAATGTTCAGATGTCGAAGAAATTGATGACATGGTGCCTGTGATTGAGGGTATGGATGAGCTGTAAAGTTTGTACTATATTCTCAATTAATTTTGCAATGTAAAATTATGTGGAGTTTAGCTTTACAATCCATACCTTCTCTCTCTCTCTCTCTCTCTCTCTCTCTCTCTCTCTCTCTCTCTCTCTCTCTCTCTCATTGTTAAAACGAGGGTAGTAGAGAGAACATAACTTACACAATTGCAACAACATCTGTCACGTCTATTTGTTCCAACAAACATAGATTTACATATCAAAAAGAGGTTTTAATTACTAATCTTGAGATTTAAGATACAAAAAGAGCTATGTATTGTTTGGGAGATTTAATTTAAATCATGGGCTTGTTCTCCAAAGAGATCAAATACACAAAATTCTGAAGTGCCAACTGAATCACTTGGGCCGGCATTGCCCATCTCTTCTTCGTTACAGGCCCATACCTTGCCTCGTACCATGCAAACTTTCTTTCTAGCTCAGCTATACGAGCGTGCAACATGGCTGGGGTCTCTCCTTGACTTACCAAATCCACGCCATGGATTGGAAGCTATTCAATAACTGCAGTTTCTTCGGAAAAATATGTGTAACCTCTCTTGTGAGGAGGGTCTTCTTGATTAGCTTCCCGTGCATGAATCTTCTCGGTTGGGCGCCCTTTCCCAACACCTCCTGTAGTAGTATGATCGTTCCAATCAACTTTGAGCCGCAATACATAGTAGCAATAACATTGTTCCACAAAGTAAATTGACACTTGATTATTATTTGGTGGCGATCTATACACTTGGATAAATCTTGCAAGGATATTTCGTGCGAGGACAGTGTGTTGTAGATCTGAAAACTTCAAGGGAGCAGAAGCCTTAGCATTTCCACTGACTCAAAATAATGTGTTGCGTACGAAGTGATTCGGGCATAACTTTCTGCATTGCCTGTAATTCAGTGGCTCCCCTTGAAGTTCTGATTCATCTTGTTGGGTTGCAGCCAAAGCACTGAGATCTCCTTGAGCCACCCGAATCTCTTCCTCTTTGTAAATTTATTGAGCCAATGCATGATTAAGCAAAGGATCATTAGGCTGTTGTGCATTCTAGTCGGGAGCAATATCTTCCATAACTAAAATGCAAAATAATAAACTTTAGCAAGAAAAGTTTTAGCACTTGAAAAAGAGAGATGGTTTAAAGAATTGAGCGATCTAACTTGAAATACTTTAAAACTTCAACTTGAAGAACTTTAAAAACATTGCGCACGTGACACCACACATTGCACATGTGACACCATTAATGCCAAAAAAGGTGATTACTGGTTTAATCATCAATAGGTCTCAAGCTAGATTCGGTTACAATATGATAGCCAACATAATGGCTTCCATTCAAACAAAGGCTTAAATCCCATATCTTAGGTCTATCTAATGGTTTGGGAGATTTTCCACTAGCAAGATGTTTGTTTACATTGCACAAAAATTCGCGCTTGAGAACTTCGGTGGGCTCTGGAATACATGCAAGCAAGTGCCTAAGAATATAGGAAAGACTATATATATCAGATGCCTTAGTGAATGGAGGAGGATTGGTGCTGATATTTTCAGGGGCATCCATGGATAATCTCGCTCAAATTGAGCTCTACATTGAGGGGTGAGATTGGCAGCTTGGAAAATGTTGCCAAAGTGTTTGATGGTGTACTTTGTCCCCAGTCCGCAATGCCAGCATACACTCCTCGCTCACCAAAATGGAGTAGAATATTTCTAGTGTGTAGATAATTGTGAATAAATTCGTGACTATGCACAAATTTAATCGTCTGTAGAAGAGCATTGCATATTGGCAAAATGTTGTCTGTGAACTGTTGTACAGTTACAGAATGTGTGTTGGAACTCTCTGATTGCAAGCTTGCTTCCATCATAATGACATTCCTGAATCCACTGCTCAAGATGAACTCCATTCCAAAGCTTGAAGACCAACATAGGTCTTTTGCTATACTGAACAAGAGCACGGAGCAATATCATGCCACAATGCTGAACAGTTGTAGCAGTTGCCTCCCCTAGCACGATCTGCAATGTCAGCTTGCTTCCTATTTGGTCTTTGTATATCTTCGCCGCATAGACGGGATCTTTGAAGAGAGGATGAGCCACTGATACTTGTTTCACATTTGCAAAACGTCCTTCACCTTATTGGGGTGCTTGCAAGTGAAAGTTGGAATGCTCCCCAAGTAAGTGTAGGACAGGAGGACACATCGTATCATCCAGGTTTACAACGGACGACTGAGCACCTCATGAAGAAGGTACATCAGGCTTTTGTCCTAGGACATTTTGAAGTGCCTTCTATCTTATCTTTGCTCTTCAATTCTGAATGTAGCTGTGCCACAAGCTCCATTCGCTCTTTGATTCCAGGTTTGGTTTTGATTTCTGGATGAACCATACTTTCAAAACTTCTAGTGATATGGCCTAATAATTGCTTTACTATGTTATGCATCACTCCATTAGTGCACAGAGCTGGGTCAAACGAAAGTGGGAATGCACTGCACAGCTTCAACCAACAATGTTCCACAAGTTCAATCACAAAATCATCGAACTTTGCCTGCAGTGGATCAAATGCTCGTCGCAAATGATCGTCTGAAGCTCCATAGAGAGACAAAATAAGAGCATCACTAATAATTTTGTGATGCTGACGCGTTAACTTTGTCTCTACCATGACTGAAGCCTGAAAATACTTGAAGGAAATATAAGTAAGGTAAATCCAGAATAGATAAAAATTTGGCATATATGATTGCTAATAAATTTAAACAAAAACATTTCATGGCCAATAATAACCTCTAGTAATGAAAGATCTAAACATTTCATGCATCATAATAACAACAGTAATGAAAGATGCGATGGTTAAAGCATTCAGGATTGAAGAATGTATAATATATATCTTCTCCTTGCAATGCGACACATGGTCAGCAGCAACCAAAGAAGAAGAATTCATTAAATCCAATCTCCTTGCAGTGCGATGCGATGGTCAGCAACAACCAAGAATGATGGATTTAAAAACTCGAAACCTCTCCCTGCAATGTGATACGGTGGTCAGCAACAACCAGAGACGAGGAAGTTATTGAATCCAATCTCCTTGTAGTGTGACGCGATGGTCAGCAACAACCAAGAACGATGGATTTAAAAATCCTAAACCTCTCCCTACAGTGCGACACGATGGTCAGCAGCAACCAGAGACGAGAAATCTATTGAATCCAATCTCCTTGGAGTGCCACACGATGGCAATCCTAAACCTCTCCCTGCAGTGCGACACGATGGTCAGCAGCAACCAGAGACGAGGAATCTATTGAATCCAATCTCCTTGGAGTGCGACAGGATGGTCAGCAAAAACCAAGGAAGATGGATTTGACAACCCTAAACCTCTCCCTGCAGTGCGACACGGTGGTCAGCAACAACCAAAGATGAGGAATCTATTTTTTTTAAATCCAATCTTCCAATAGTGCAACGCAATGGTCAGCAATAACTAGGAAGAAAAGATGCATGATAGCTAACTCCTCCTTGTAGTGCGACTCGGTGGTCAGCAACAACCAGGGACGGAAAGTCTAATTGTACAACCTAAGCTACTCCCTGAAGTGCAACACGGAGGTCAGCAACAGTCAAGGATGAAGCATCTAAAGTCTAACCCCCCTTGCAGTGTGTCACGACGATCAACACAGCCAAGGACGGGTGACTAAACCTGCAAACTAACACTGAGGTGTGAGCAAAGCTCCACAAAACAGCGCTAGTAAAAAACAAAATACAAACTAACACTGAGGTGTGAGCAAAGCTCCACAACAACATTGTTAACAAATTAATTGCAAAAAAAAACAGAAAAAACACTAAAAGAAAATTTACCTGCTCTGTGGCTCGCTCTGGATTTGTTGTGCTCGCTGTCTACTGCTCTCTCGAAAGCTCTAGCAACTCTGTCTCTATCTCTCTAGCAATCACAATTGCAGCAGTTCGTTCAAACTGCCGCGACGCCTGTCTTTTTATAAGTATAAATATATTTCGATCCAAGTATACTTCGATCGAAATATATTTCAATCAAAATATACTTTGATCGAACTCCTTTTTATTCGGATATGCGTGTATAATACGGATATACAGCGTATAAATCCGTAATATACGTACAATTTATAATACATGGGCATATAAATGCAACTTAGCTTTGAGCGAGTTTTTTTTTTTTTGAGGGCCGCCCTCCCTACCTCCTCTTCCTCCTCTCGCCGCCCATGTGCTTCCTCCTCTTCCCTTGCTCCTCCTCCTGAGATTCCTTCTCCAACATCCTCCCTCTCCTCCACCTCCTCTTTCCATCTACTCGTCTAACCACCCTCCCTTCCTCCATCTCCTTCTCTAGCAACCACCCTCCCTTCCTCAAGGTCCTTCTCTTCTCCCACTCCCTTCCTCCTCTCTCTTTCCCTATCACTTTATAACACCTCTCTCTCTCTCTCTCTCTCTCTCTCTCTCTCTCTCTCAACCTTTCTCTCTCTCTATCCTCCAACGACCCTATCTCTCTCTCTCTCTCTCTCTCTCTCTCTCTCTCTCTCTCTCTCTCTCTCTCTCTCTCTCTCTCTTTCCCTTTCAGCACTCTACCTCGTACTTCTCTATCTATCTCTTTCTTCCTCCCTCTCTCTTGACCTTTCACTCTCATCTCTCTCCTCTAACCCCCCTGTCCCCCTCCCTCTCCTTCCCTATCACTCTCTCTGACTCTTTCCTTATCTCTCTCTCTCTCTCTCTCTCTCTCTCTCTCTCTCTCTCTCTATGTGTGTGTGTGTGTGTGTGTGTGTGTGTGTGTGTGTGTGTGTGTTTAATATATTGAGATTTTATAATATGTATATACATCAATACACATCAAACAAGAAAAAGATTTTGATTGGAACGGATTACAACAAGATTAGCATTTTTCGATGAAAATGATGGATTTTTTATTCGATCCCAGAACAAGAGATTCCGTAGTCCGAATGTCTTCATATTTGGTGTGTAGAGACATTGTACTATCTATATAGATCAGTATTCACCAAACATGTTAAAAACTTATGAATCGATCAATTTACTCAGGAATTAGCGTTTCTCAGCAAAAACTACGTTTTTTGGTTTTGGACATAAATTTGAAGATTCTTTAAGCCCGAATGGCTTCATATTTGGTGTATTGAGATTTTATAATATGTATATACATCAACACACAAAGAAAAATGAAGAGCTTTTGATTGGACCCTCTTACAACAAGATTGGTGTTTTTCGACAAAAACCACTGATTTTTGATTCGGCCCCGAAACAAGAGATTTAGGTGTTCGAATTGCTTCATATTTGGTGTGCAGAGACATTGTACTATGTATATACATCAATATCCACAAAACATGTTAAAAACTTATGACTCGATCAATTTACTCTCGAGTTAGCGTTTTTTAAAGAAAACTAAGCTTTTTGGTTTTAATCAACTAATTTAAAGATTGTTAAATTCGAATGGCTTCTTATTTGGAGTGTTAAGACATTGTACTATGTATATACATCATCACACATCAAACAAGAAAGAGCTTTTGACTAAACCCTCTTACGACAAAAACGACTGATTTCTGATTCGGCCCTGAAACAAGAGATTCAGATGTCCGAATGGCTTCATATTTGGTGTGCAGAAACATTGTACTATGTATATACATCTATGTCCACCAAACATGTTAAAAACTTATGACTCGATCAATTTACTCGAGAGTTAGCATTTTTCAAAGAAAACTAAGTTTTTTGATTTCGAGCGTAAATTTGAAGATTCTTAAGTCCGAATGGCTTCTTATTTTGGTGTGTTGAGACATTGTACTATGTATATAGACCAACACACATCAAACAATAAAGAGATTTTGATTGGATCATCTTACAACAAGTTTGGCGTTTTTCGACAAAAACGATGAATTTCTTATTCGGCCCGAAACAAGAGATCCCATTGTCAAAATGGCTTCATATTTGGTGTGCACAGATATTGTACTATGTATATACATTGATATCCATCAAGTATTCACTAACATGTTAAAAACTTATGATTCGATCAATTTACTCGGGAGTTAGCATTTTTCAAAGAAAACTACGTTTTTTGGTTTCGAGTGTAAATTTGAAGATTATTAAGTCCGAATGGCTTTTTATATTGGTGTGTTAAGATTTTATAATATGTATATACATAAGCACATATCAAACAATAAAGAGCTTTTGATTGGACCATCTTACAACAAGTTTGACGTTTTTCGATAAAAACGACGAATTTCTGATTCGGCCCTGAAACAAGATATCCCACTGTCCGAATAGCTTCATATTTGGTGTACAGAAACATTGTACTATGTATATATATCTATGTCGACCAAACATGTTAAAAACTTATGAGTCAATCAATTTACTCAAGAGTTAGCGTTTTTTTGAGAAAACTACGTTTTTTTATTTCGAGCGTAAGTTTGAAGATTCTTAATTTTGAATGGCTTCTTATTTGGTGTGTTGAGATTTTATAATATGTATATACATCAGTACACATCAAACAATAAAGAGCTTTTGATTGGACCATCTTACAACTAGTTTGACGTTTTTTGATAAAAACGATGAATTTATGATTCGACCCCGAAACAAGAGATTTCACTTTCCGAATGGCTTCATATTTGGTGTGCAGAGATATTGTACTATGTATATATATCGGTATCTACCAAACATATTAAAAACTTATGAATCGATCGATTTACTCGAGAGTTAGCGTTTTTCAAAGAAAACTACGTTTTTTGGTTTCGAGTATAAATTTGAAGATTCTTAAGTTCGAATGGTTTTTTATTTGGTGTGTTGAGACATTGTACTATGTATATACATCAGTCCACATCAAACAATAAAGAGCTTTTGATTGGACCATCTTACAACAAGTTTGACGTTTTTCAACAAAAACGATGAATTTTTTATTCGACCCCGAAACAAGAGATCTTAGTGTCCGAATGGCTTCATATTTGGTGTGCAGAGATATTGTACTATTTATATACATCGGTATCTACCAAACATGTTAAAAACTTATGACTCGATCAATTTACTCGTGAGTTAGCGTTTTTCAAAGAAAACTACGTTTTCTAGTTTCAAGTATAAATTTGAAGATTCTTAAGTCCGAATGGCTTCTTATTTGGTGAGTTGAGACATTGTACTATGTATATACATAAATACACATCAAACAATAAAGAGATTTTGATTGGACCATCTTACAACAAGTTTAATATTTTTCGACAACGACGACGAATTTCTAATTCGGCCCCGAAACAAGAGATCCCACTGTCGGAATGGCTTCTTATTTGATGTGCAGAGATATTGTACTATGTATATACATCGATATCCACCAAATATGTTAAAAACTTATGACTCGATCGATTTACTCGCCGGGAGTTAACGTTTTTCAAAGAAAACTATGTTTTTTAGTTTCAAACATAAATTTAAAGATTCTTAAGTCCCAATGGCTTCTTATTTGGTTTGTTGAGACATTGTACTATGTATATACATCAGCACACATCAAACAAGAAAGAGCTTTGAACTGAACCTCTTACAAAAGATTGGCGTTTTTCGACGAAAACGACGAATTTTTTATTCAGCCCCGAAACAAGAGATTCAAGTGTCCGAATGGCTTCATATTTGGTGTGCATAAACATGGTACTATGTATATACATCTATGTGCACCAAACATGTTAAAAACTTATGACTCGATCAATTTACTCAGGAGTTAGCGTTTTTCATTAAAAAAGTATATTTTTTGGTTTCGAGCATAAATTTGAAGATTCTTAAGTCCGAATGGCTTCTTATTTGGTGTGTTGAGACATTGTAATATGTATATACATCAGCACACATCAAACAAGAAAGAGATTTTGACTGAACCCTCTTACAACAAGATTGACGTTTTTTGACGAAAATGATTGATTTCTGATTCGGCCCCAAAACAAGAGATTTAGGTGTCCGAATGGCTTCATATTTGGTGTGCAGAAACGTTGCACTATATATATACATCTATGTCTACCAAACATGTTAAAAACTTATGACTCGATTAGTTTACTCGGAGTTAGCGTTTTCCAGAGAAAAATATTTTTTTTTTGGTTTTGAGCGTAAATTTGAAGATTCTTAAGTCCGAATGGCTTCTTATTTGGTGTGTTGAGATTTTATAATATGTATATACATCAGCACATATCAAATAAGAAATAGATTTTGATTGGATCCTCTTACAACAAGATTGGCTTTTATCAACGAAAATGACGAATTTTTGAATTAGTCCCAAAACAAGAGATCCCACTATCCGAATGGGTTCATATTTGATGTGTTAAGATTTCATGATATGTATATACAACAGCACCTATCAAACATGAAAGAAGTTTTGATTCCACCATTTAACGACAATATTGGCAATCAAAAACTTGTACAAATCTTATGACTCGATCATTTCATGAGCACTTTAATATTCAAACATTTTTCTGATGGTGTCCATACTTCAAGCTTCATTCATTATCAATTTTTTCAACAAAGGCGTAGATCACATTTTGATGTTTAAACTTTGATAAAAATAACAAAAGAACCAAGTGTACTCCAAAGGATGATCCAAACAAACAGTGCTGTATTGAAGCCTTTAGGTTACAATGTATAATACTAAACAAGATGGTCCAAACATTTAATGAAGTTCTTTTCTTTTACGTGCCATGGACACCATCTCCTTCAGTACTGCGTGTCAACTCCATTGTGTCCTCTACTTTTCTGTCCTTCACTGCAGAAACTACATTCAGAGAGAGGTTAGGCACATTGTTATTCAACAAAAATTTAGTTATTGTTCAAGATTTGTATGAACTTCATGGTTGACAGACATTGTAAACAATCACCTATTACTTAAAGGCTATGACATACTTTGCTTACCCTTTTAAAAAGACTTGTTCTTGACATAATCTGACGCTAAGTTAGGATATGCATGTAGACCTTCTAGATATCGGAGTAAATTCCTAAGGAGCACATTGTCATTGCTCGCTCCCTCATAACTTCTCAAGGTGATAAGTGTGTGAGGTGGATTTTCGACTGCCTTCTCAGGGTTGGCATCGACTAGAATAGTGTCGAAAGGATCCGTGATGTATGGTGCAACCATTTGAGATCTAAAGTTCTTCACAAAAAGCACATTGAATGATGAACGTCTACCATCATTGTGTCTCTCTTCACAGTGTCCTTGATGCAAGAAAAACTTGAAAAATGTCTCGCCGTACTTGGCCTCTTCATATTTACTTTTTATCAACTCCATAATTGGGATGAGATTTTGGGACACAACCATTCGCTCTATATTATGCATATTTTTAGCATAGGAAGGAACACTCTCCCATCGCCAACGCTTCAAGAGGACATCATTCACATCGAACACAATGAGTTTCCTTTGGCATGGCAAGGAGGAGGTGCCCCTGTGCCTTCATGACGACCAATTTCCAAACAAGCCTTCCTTAGAATCATTATAAATTACCACTTCGTACTACTAGTTTAGGATTTACACTTACCATTTCTTAGATACTGTAATTCTTCCACAAACGCTTCTCGATCTAACAATACAACGTGTCGGCCCATTCGTAGCACCAGACGTACAAGTAGTCCACATCCTGGAAGATGTGAAGAATTATATTCCCTTCGTCTGTACACAGAAAGAGCAACCTCTCGTGTAACGCTGAACTTATCTCCAAGCCTCCTATAAAGATTGCAACATTCAAAAGACAAGTTTACTAAATTAAAAATTCAAATACTCTCGAAGTGAAGATGTCGAGAATGTAGACTATATCTTGCCAAGGCAAGCCGTCTGCTTTGCGCTGCCATTGTCTATCCGTGAAGAAATCCATGATTACATCCGAATCAGGACACTGACCCAATTTGAGTGTCCCAACCTTGCGTAGTAGAACTATTTCCAAGCATCACATTTTGGAGATTAAGAGTTGTAATGAAAACTCCAATCAAACAATCTACTATCTTACAAACCATGTTGGCAGATTATTTACCTAAACAGCGCCATAAATATTGAATGGAGCTTCACAAAGAACCATGATAGCATGGTCAACGTAGTATCCATTTCAAGGTACCAAGCTTGCTAAGCTCCATGCATGTTCTCGGCCACATAACACCACCAAATCTTCCTTATCATCAAGGTACTCCTTGGCAAGGCAAAAAATCTTCTCTATTCGATTGAGCTCAATATGATTCCATGCCAGGATCCTATTTGGTGTTATCCTAATGACGCTTGTGTTGGTGGATAGATGACAGAATATTGCATCACATCCTGCATTTTTTGTCTCACCTCGCACCCTAAATGTTCGCTTCGCTACTTTAGCAACATTCGCGAGTAATGTGCGTACATCTCTCTTCTCTCTCTTGTCAGCTGCTCGCATAAGATCGATAGCTAATACTGTTGGGCCTGGTTTTAGAAAGGTTGATATCTAGTGAGCATAACAAAACACTATTACTTGACATACCTCAAATTCTCAGCATACTTGATGGACGTGTCATTATATGTTGTTCTTCATCATGAGGTGGTGTGTTGCATTGTACCATGACATCTACACACAAGGATCAAAATATTGCTCAAAAATGATATCACTATACACATGTACACTTTGTTGTTCATTGTTTACTTACTCCCAACTAAAAGAGTAGGCTCTCCGCTCGGACCAACCTCCACCATCAACCTCCACCATAGTAGATACTACCGTTGACATTTCCTTGCCAACGTCAGTCACTTCCGTTGAAACCACCCGATACATCGGAAACCCTGCTTCATGAGCATCAATCATCACAATATTTATTTTCAACTTACGAATCATTCCGATATTTGTTGAGATTTCTTCAGAGTATTGAACATGAGATTCTTTTGGTGCTTCATCAGCCTCAGGTACTTGATTGGGAGGGGAAGATGGCAAGGGTCCATGTTGTTGGGAAGGGATTGGGAAAATTTAAATGGCTGGGTGTCTTGGTGAGGCTCTCGCTTTTTTATGAAAGCATTGGGAATTGATGCTGACAAGCACCTTTCAACCAACACGTTCTCTCCCACTGATTGTGTGTCTACCTCTCGACTAGGTAAAGAACCAGATATACTTGCCCTTATGGGAGCATTGGTATCTTTGATTGCATTAGGAACTTTTGGAGGTCATTTGGAGGTCCTTCTAAGAAAAATAGAATTTTGACTTTCTCTCTCTAGAAAATAGGTGTGGTAAAAGCAATTGTAAACTTGGAATAACCATTCAAAAAGTGCACTTACAAGTAGATTCTTGCCACGGTGTCATAACGGCCGTGATGATTGAAGAATAAATCATTTTCAGTTGCATTTAATGAACGTCCTAGAATTGGAGGGACTTTCTTGTACATGGAATGTATGACTAAAGGAAATAGGACGTATCCTTCCAAACCTGCTCTCTCCTTACTCTCTCACTGTTTGTGCGATGACCTTAAAGAAATCCTCCCTTTCTTGCCATGTTGCATACATGGATACTTATTCCACCCCCACAAATGTCCTCCTGAAAAGACCCTTCTATCATCTACACATTGACCTGGATCCCCAATATACGCCATTGTGTAAGTGAGGCAAAACTAACATCAAAGTGACACCGATCATGACAGAGAGACTCAGAGAAGAGGGAGCAAAACACTTAAATATTTGGACAAAAGGCTCACTTTATCCATTGAAGCCCATGACAAATTCTTTCCTAACATTTTCAAATCCCACTAACTTATTGACCTTTGCAGGTAATGGAGAGAATGGATTGATTGGCTACTGTAAATCTCTAAACAACAAATCAGAAACTTATAAAGAAATGGTGAAGCACCAAGAAAATGAGATTCAGAGGCTTTCAAACTTGCATCATGAGGACCAAAAGACTGTAATGCATCGCACACAAGAATCACAAGTCTTGTGAACAAAGATACGGTCATTACAAAATAAAGAGACAATGTTAGGCATTCGTGTACAAAAGAAGAAACTACGGAATCTTGAAATATTGAAGGTAAGCTCTGGTGGACTTAAGAAAAGAATCCAAGCATTGAGGTGAGCATTGTAAACTGTTTAATTAATTTAAATTAATCTAAGTTTTTGTTTATGTTAGTTATGCTTTTTTTGTAGAGATTCCATCTATCCAGACAAAGAAAACATAGACCCGAAGGCCAATGTAGGAAAGCAGTTAAAGCCATTGATAACTAGTGGTCTTGCAAAGGATATCATGCATGACAAAAAGTTTAAGGTTTTGCAATGGGATGTCATTGACAGATTCATTTCAAAGAATGCAATGCCTGCCAAGCATATACAGGGTACATTGGAGTCCCTTGGAGTTAGTAAAAGATGTTACTCAGCTATTCAACAGTCTATCTCTTCCATGTTTGTGAAGAAGGGAATAAAGTCTAAGATTTTACCAACAGTTGCAAGTGTTTGGAAGGAAAGACTACAGCTCAATAATGAACAGACGGACTTCATTGGATATCCATTTCATATTCAAGATATTTATAGCTCACAGGGAACTACTTTCACTTATGATGAGTACAACAATATCTTCATGGACCTCACTTTGTTGCAAACTAGAATGGTAGAGTTCTACAATATCACATTCGAAGAGACAGGTGGCGTTCTACATTTTGTTTTGAAGTTAGATGAGTGTGAGATTCTTAAAGAGAAGAAGCTAGAGCGAGTTACAATCACATTAATGAATAGGGCCCTTTCCAAATGCCCCACTGATGACCCTTCATACTTTAATGTCCAATCAGAAACAAACATATGGCGGCTTGGTGCATTTCAGGTAATCCAGTTATCTCCAATTTTGCAGCTCTAGCAAGCCCTCTATTGTACAAATTTTAGATTTATTTTTTGTATCTCATAAGGATTGATCTTGCAGGTAAAGAAAGAAGACCATGACATTTTATTTTGGGTGTTCCATCAACCCCTATTCCAGATATCATTGATAGGCAAATGAATCGAGGAGAGGTACTGGTTGTAGATGAGAGAGGAGACTTTCAAGTTCAAAGGCATCTTGCAAGTGACCTCAAAACACTGAAGTATATGTATAATTGTGTGAATGGGTGCCATGGCAAAGTTTCCATGCGTGTACTGCATGGAGCCTACAAAAGTCATGGATCCAAAGTGGTGGTGAAAGGCTCCTACTCGTCACAATCAAGACTCTAACTTCCGACCAGTTCTGGATGTACCACTTGTTAATGTCCATATTTGTACAATGCATGGTCTCTGCCGAATTGTAGAGAAGTTGGTATCTCTGTACATTGGGTTTGCTTGGAAAATCAAAAAGTCATTTGAACGACAAGTCGCTCTAGAGGCTTTGGAACTATTTTTGTCAGATATTGGTCTACATGGGGGCAATGTGAAAATACAGCGGGACGAAAAAAGGTCAACCAATGAAAAAGATGTATCCTGCAAACCATCCATAGGTGGGTCAAGGCACGCCGTTTTCTATCTAAACCTTAAGGTATGAAAGATGTGAAGATAACAAAGCGAGGGAGAGTATATCACTCTACCTACATTAGCAAAGTTGAGTATATGCACTGGAAAAAACTTCATTTAGCAGTGAAAGACCAAGAGCCAACAAATCGTAATGCAAAGGGTGATTTGTGGTGTTCCATTGACATATTATTTCAAATGTGTGAGAATGATGATTGGTCGCAGGATAATCTCAACAAGTTTAAACAGAACCTTCAGCTACTGAAAAAATCCTTCAAGACGGCATGGACTGACACTCAAATCACTCATTACATGGTAAATTCAAAGCACCTCAGATAGTCTTAGTACTAAGTT
This sequence comes from Adiantum capillus-veneris, assembly GCF_014529385.1. NCBI lineage: Eukaryota > Viridiplantae > Streptophyta > Polypodiopsida > Polypodiales > Pteridaceae > Adiantum > Adiantum capillus-veneris. The sequence goes on from NC_140947.1 coordinate 58,089,120, forward strand.
TGTGTTTAAATTTCTAAATAAATTTTTTGTTTTGCAGCACATTATTTTTAATCATTTGTCATACCTCATCCAAAAGTATGGAAATCCAGGTATATGGAACACCCAGGGCCTAGAGAAGTCTCATTACATGGCTAGAAATGACTACTTCAGACACACATAGCATGGAGGCTCCCGAAATAAGGCAAACAGTCTGAAGGAGTTATTTCAGTGGCTTTACCGCAGAATCATTCATCGCATACAACAAAAGCAAGTATTGGCCTCTTCAGCAACTGTACAGGCAATCAGACATTTGCAACTTCAAAAAAGAAAGCGAGCATACGCATTCAACAACTCAAGTGCTCTTGAAATTCAAATCAGGTGAAGAGAGACAATGCAATATGCCAATCATTGGTGGAACAAGAGAGTTAGAGTTTAGATGATCGAATGTACCACAAATGCCTGTAGAATTAAATTCAATATGTACCACAACTATTTCAACATTTTGATGATTTGCAAATATCATTTGGAACCTCGTCCTTGTATCTGATCATTAAATGTTTGCCATACTCTAAGAGTTCAGTAGGGTTTTCTTTCCCTAAAGATAATTCCATTGCTATGTATGTGTAGTAATATGTTGCACGGCCCCAATTATATCCTGGCGAGTAACCAAAACATTCTCTCCCAAAAAACTTGTCGACAAGGATAACTTTGTCAGCATTTTGTGGCAGCATTGGACCACCTAAGAAGCGAGATAATGTCTTGAAAGCATAGGTTGCAGTATTCCCCTCTTGTGACATTCCGTTGTGGAAGATTAAGATGGGAGCCTCACATAAACTAGGAAGATATTGTCCTAGAGCTGCATCCCTACCACGGAACTGTCTTCTTCAACGATGAAGAAAGTTGTCCTTTTCAGAAATCCATGATTGTAAACAAAAGAAGTGTTTATGTATGTGAGAAGAGAGAGAGAGAGAGAGAGAGAGAGAGAGAGAGAGAGAGAGAGAGAAATATATGGGGGGGGGGGGGGGGGGGGGGGGGGGGGGGGGGGGGGGGGGGGTAGGGGGTAAGGGGGGGGGGGGACCACTGGGGATCCATATGATGGCTAGGGCTAGGAGCTGGTCTATTCATAGGGTGGTAGGGCGGTGGATCCGGTGTCACAGTCTCCTAGGTCTTATAGTGGTATCAGAGCTCAGGGATGGTGGAGGGAGGAAGGAGATCAGCATGCATGGTCTCTCTCTCTCTCTCTCTCTCTCTCTCTCTCTCTCTCTCTCTCTCTCTCTCTCTCTCTCTCTCTCTCTCTCTCTCTCTCTCTCTCTCTCTCTCTCTCTCGGGTTGGAGCTCTCTTATACTTGACATCAAGCAGGGAACATCAACAACACATGATCTTAAGGTTTGAGATCCATGTTTTTTAATGAGTTTTTTAGCGATATGCTTGCTTTCATCTTGCAAGAAATAGATCCACCTCCAGGATGATCATGGATACTTTGAATTGTTAGCAAGTCAAGGCCTATTGTTCGCCTTGAGCAAGAGTATACAGATGCTCGGCATGGTCGCTTACCATTTAAGCCGCCAACACGAGTCTCTCTTTCTCCATCTTTCACCTCTGGAATTTGAATTTTGGATGGGGCAAGCCTCCTAGGACGATCTTAATGACCAGTTCCAAGATTAAGGAAGCTCAAACACATCGGTTAATGGTCGACAAGGTCGACAATTGTACATCATTGGAACAATGGAGCAAGGCTCCATCCAATGGAGCAAGGCAAGACCTCTCGGTTACTGTACTTAATAAGGTCTCCCCGTACTTCAAGCATGGCAAGTAAAGGTTGCCTTAGTTCAGCAAGGGCAAAGTACGACAATTCATTCTTTTGATATTTTCACCGTGGACATTGGCACATGTACTTATTACTACTGGTAGCATCCAAAGTCGGGCTACTAAGCTATATCATGCATTGGCATGTGGGTTCAAAAGCATGGAGACCAAAAATGTTTTGGCATCTCTCGGATATCAGCATGGCCGATTGCTAGACTTGCAGCAAAGGATTTGCAATTTTGCTACAGCATGGCTTCTCGGTACACTATTTTTTTTTCACATCGATCGATCAAGTCAAATCTATATGGTCAAGGACAATAGTAATCAAGCAATGCAGTTTGAAATATGCTATTAGCACATGAACTTGGAAAAACTTGCCAAGATGTTACAGGTTTTTACATCCCACGAGTGTATATGATCCATACGCTTACTCACTTGAGCAGATTTGAGCTCACTACCATCAACTTCGCCACAAGTGGGCGACAAGGTTAGTACATTTCAAGTTCTATTTGTTCTTGCCTATGTTTTATTTTTTGTTTTGGAAAATATTTCTCTGCTATGCAAAGCAAAGTTCTTGGGCAGACTCCATAAGACGCCGCTATACAAAGCAAAGTGCTTTGCCCGACTTCATGTGTAGTACGGCTTCTCTTATGTGCCAAGGTATTATCGATTGACTTTAGATCATTCTCACGCACACATCTTTGGCACTATGTGTATATAAGCTCACAATTTTTGCAACGGTGCACTGTGATGTATCCATGCCAGTGTAATCGTGCACGGCACGTATACCAACGGCTCCCAAGGTTGAGGCTATCATTGCAGCCACGGGCTTTTTATTCTAATTTTTATTCTATTTTTTGCTATGTATGCATTGCATACTAGTCTACTAGACGTTGGACACTTCATTGTGGTATACGCTTCCGCTATAACACCAGACACTTTGTCAAGGACAAGATAAGTTCTGGATTGTTTAACATGATTTTTGGGTCGTTGTCACAAAATAACACCACTAAAAAGAACCTAAAACTTGGACTTAATTCAACGGCAAAGTGCTATCATTAAGTCACATGGTGTCGGTTTGTGACTTGTTTGTGCTTTTCTGTTACCTCTCTCAATGAGAGAGCCATAGCAGAACACTATTGCATGCTTATAGGATAAGCTGCACGTAAGGCATAAGATGCACTAGAGCATGGAAATCAACTATACACGTCATAGTCGTTTAAGGAAAGTTCCTCAGCCCAGCATGCTCTTATTTTCTCTATTTCTTATTTCTCTCAAAAAATAATGAAAACTTTTTAAGAATATTTTGTTACATGTTTTGCTCGTGAGTCAGCATGAGCCAAGGGGCTCGGACTCTCAGGTAGTAAGTGGCCAAGACGCCACTCCAAATATTCTTCATCGGTTTCTCGATTGAACACTAATATGTTATTGGCATAAGGGCTATGAGCCACACAGGCTAAGAGCCATTATCAGACCTAGGGTAAGACCCAATGTTGGTATTTCTTGTGTGATTGATCTCCAGCTTGAACAGATCCACCCCATGGAGTTCCCATTGATGTTAATGGCCAAGCAAGAGTCTTGCCATTACAGATCTTTTCGGTGTTCTGTATGCACTACATGTTTTTAGTGCGATGCTCGAATTGAGTTTCTAATAATCTTAAACTCACATCAGTTGATCTCTACCACGGAGTATGGATGCAGCAATCAGTTGAGACAACATGGTTGTCCATAAGAGCTAGGCATCTCCCTTATGTCGATCTCTTGCTCTTTCTATAGCACTACGAGTGTCTATGGCAGTACAGTTTTGGGATAAGACCCAGCGGGTGTTTACTAAGTCAACTCATAGGAATTGAGGATCCCAGTTTGATCTATCTCAGTTGTACTTTCAAGGAAAGAAGTCCGCAATCTACCAGGGGGTAGTGGACAAATTCAACTTTTCGAGTTGATTCCAATCATTTTTATACACGGTCGACTATGTTGGTTACCGTTACTTGCTCGTTGAACAGATTCTATAAAGGGTCTTACCAAGGGGTTTGACTACGTAGATAATAACCAAAGGGTTTGGATTGCGACGGCAACACCCAGGGTACCCAGTGCAATGTTGCTTGTTTCTTTTTTTCCAAATGGGAGATGTGCTCCTTTGCATTTGAATATGGGTAAGTGACCATTAAGTTCAAATCTCCAGGTACGCATCAATTGATTTTGTGTTACTCCATTTTTTAGTATGCTTTGCTTGGTTTCTTCAAGTCGTATATATCTGCTTGAATATTTCTGAGCCATGCCAAGGGCATGTCGGAACAAAGTATTTTGGGCTGTAGTGTCCAATATACATTATGTTGTAATGAACCCACTTGTCGGGTTTGATTTGGCACATGTTGTCACATGGGATACAACATGGTCTAGGAACTCAAAGAGTTCAGTTTAGCCAATGTGGAGCAATGATAGTGAGGGTCCCTCTCACTCTTGTCACGGAGTGTTTTGCAGTTACCTCCACACGCAAGTACATCTTGTACTTGATGGATGTCATTTTTTTTGCCATCCTTATTTGAGACATATTCCACATGTGAAGAATATGAGTCTCTAGGACTGACACTGGTGCCAAGTTCCTAACGATGTGTCATGACGAGGTCCCTAAGTGCTGGTCGCATCCGTTTATTAGACCATTTGGATCACACTGTATCAGGAACAATTTTAGTGGTTAGAAATTGTCGGGTACTAAGTACATACTTGTTCCGATTGCAAGTGATGTGAAACCACCTTAACGGAGGGTCGTTTCTACATATAGCCAAGTATGCTATGTTCATGAGAATGTCTCATGGTTGGTACCTAGGTGTGACTGGGTTTTCGCGTTCGGTTATGGTCCAACTTTTGTTTCCAGGCTTGTCGTGTGTACCGAGGAAAGTCTCATCATGGAATTGCAGTTCGGATATGTTTGCGTTAAATGCATGCACACTAGGTGTTATGGGCCCTAGTGTTTAACACAAATTTATTTGGAGTGGCATGTGAATTCATGGAATTTATTTTTTTGCACCCCTTTGCACTCCCCATGCAATCTCTCTTGCAGATTTAGTATGCATTTACACCCTGCCATACAAGGCAATGGCTCAGTATGGGTGCCTATGGTGGTTGGATAGTCTAGACTCTATGCGCTTACTCCACTCCAACCCGCTTTCAACCTAGTTGGTTGTCTCCACTCCATATCAAATATATGGCTCGATACTCAATGGTTGAGTCCTAGTTTATCATCAGTCGTGGAAGATTGTCTGTAAGTGGTTTGGAAAAAGCACCTCACTCTTACTGCTGCTATTTTTTGCTAAAGGATCTGCTATGAGCATACGTTAGCACAACGCATTTTGAATGGGTGATTCTCTCCCTATTCTAGAATTTTCTTACGTAAGGTTTTCAACTTTGAACACCTGTTGTGGTGGGGTTGGATACCGTTTCCATACTTTCATAAGTCAAGGACTTAATAGGTGTGTGTACAAATTATGTTGGCAGGTAACCTTCATTAGGGGTGAACATGTAGTTCTGTGTGTTCCAAAATGTTCAGAAGTCTGACATAAGGACACACCCTATTCTACTTCTTAGTAGCTATGAGCTTTTGAAGATACTCACACAAGTTGGAAATCTGGCTCACAACTTCATAGAAAGTTGCACCAAGGTTTTCTTACATTATTCCAGTACCTTCAAAAGATCTGAAAACTGGTTGTGCCTTTGGACAACTCTTAGTTGTGGTTACTCCTTTACAGTACTCAAGTGAGTTATAAATGGAGTTACCATTTAGACCCAAGTGCTTGCAAAAGGGCAACAATGTTGAAAATCAAGATGTTGTTCTTGGTTTCATTGAACCTCCTCACTGCACCAAGTGTCAGTTAGCTCGCGTATGGGATGCCAACACAGAAAACGTATGTGTTCTTACGAAGATACTACCATTTGTGTTTTCGAGGACAAAAATGCTTCTCCAAGGGGGGAGTAATGTCAATACAAGGATCCTAAGCCTAGGGGGTCAAGGATCTGAGCCAGGGGCTCGGACTGGACCAGTGTGGACTGGGGATCCTTATGATGGACTAGGGCTAGGAACCGGTCTATACATAGGGTGGTGGATCCGGTATCACAGTCTCCTAGGTCTTATAGGGGAAAGATTTTATACCATGAAACTCTCATCTTGCAAAAAAAACTCATCCTTCCATAGGTTGACTGATCCGATTGACTCCTGTGCTGGTGGCTTAAACCAATCCTCCATATCCTGTTTACTAGTTGATGGCTTAAGATTATTTCCAATAGTTTGAAATGTGGTTTCATTAGGAAGGATTTTTTTAAACTTCTCTGCCTTTTCAAAGCAGAGTTTAAGGCAGTACAGTGGGTTACTGGAGATCTCCATTGCCTCGTCATCACTACTGTCATCTAAAACAAATCCATTCCTCTCCTCCTGATACTTGGAGATAGTGGCCAGTGCAAAGTCCTCCCGCAAACAAAAAATACTTTGTATATCATGAAGGAAAATGTATGACCTATCTCCAAATTTAAACTCTGGCACTCCTGGTAGCATTAATGTGGCTTGCCGCTCATTGAAACCTGACACATCTAGAGGTAGCTTGATATCGAAGGTTTTCACTAAGATAAGATTGCTTCGTTTCACCTCTTTTGCTTCTTCTTCAAGATCAATGGACTCCTCTATCTCTGTCACTTCAATATATTCCTCATTCTTTTCCTCTTTTTCATCTGCTGGTAAATCGTGTTCCTCCATGACCTCCTTAGGATTGTTCATAACACTTGTAAATGATCCCTTTAAAAATATTAGAAATCCAAAGGATTCTTGAATTAGCTTGCACTCCCGTTCATGTAAGCTGCACCAATGGGGCCTGTACATAAGAGACAGCTGATTATACTTCTTGTAAGACTGTCTTTTAGGATCACAGTTTTTTAAATGGACTATCACCATTTCACCAACATTAACCCTACCCTCTTGAGTGTGAAGCTCAAAGTTCTCTCGTTCCAGCTTCAAGTGTTCACTCTATTCAGCTATAAACACATCAAGATTAAATGGAGCATTAAAAATGCAGGAAACCAAATCAAACTTATCACCAACCCCATACGAAACTGCAAAATCTAAAAGCCTTTCATCAATCACTGTAGGGTCTTCATAAATAACTGTCTCTTTTTTCTTTTGGATTGTTGCAACACATTGGGCAATCTGCAAAGTAGGTGCTGAAAAATCCACTTCTCTCTTAAGTGAGTTGGGTGAAGTAAATTTTGGAGTAGAAGGGGACTCCATTTCTACAGATGGATCAGTATCATGCTCCTCCAAACCTAGAGCAGGCTCTGGATTGTTGCAACACATTGGGCAATCTGCAAAGTAGGTGCTGAAAAATCCACTTCTCTCTTAAGTGAGTTGGGTAAAGTAAATTTTGGAGTAGAAGGGGACTCCATTTCTACATATGGATCAGTATCATGCTCCTCCAAACCTAGAGCAGGCTCCTCCAAACTCATGGCAGGGTCTGCAGCAAATATATCAATGGGTTCTTTGAAGTCTACATTCCTCTTCATTGATATTTTTAATAGCTCCGGCAGTCTTCTCGAAAGGTTTGCTTGGCCAACAATGTGCTCGGGATCTATTTTCTACCTCTTCCTCCTATGTGATCTTAATACTACCATTTATTTCATACTCACAAATATAAGTTTCATCAAACATATATAAAAAGGAGAGCACCAAATGATCATATAAGTTTTGAACAAACTATAGCTAGGTATCTCACAGTTAATCCCAACTAATCATAGACTAATCATAATTAGTATAGACTATAACATAAGATGATTAGTATGGATAAAATGCAAAACTGGTTTATATTTGTGAAGAGCAAAAGCCATACAAGTGGATGACGGTGCGTAGAGTACATAAACAAAAATCAATACAACTACATGTGCGTCGTGATCTACTTAATGGGCTTTCATAAAATAGAATAGCTACCAAAACATCAAAGATTTTTTTTTTTCAAAAAAAAAGTTTGTACAATATCAAAAGAGGATCACAGCGCGCGGAGTATGTAAACTAACATCAACAACTCTACTGGCATGCCATGATCCACTTAACGAGCTTTCATGCATTGGAATACCTACAATATTATTCTACAAAAAAAACCTTTGTAAATATCAGAAGAGGATCACGGCACGCGGAGTATGTAAACGAATCTCCATAACATTACTGGCACGCCGTGATCCAATGTTGGTTTTTGAATTGTGAAATGGTCTTTTACATTTTGAAGCACAATCCCTAGACACAACTAAACTATGGACCAAATGAAAGTGAAGAGATTGACTTTACCCTTGCCAGGACTAGACATTGTTGTTGGAGTAGAGGCTCAGGACTGGGAATGTTGTTTTGGGTCTACAAGCTTCTGATTCCTGCACCTTGAAGGAGGCAGAGGCCTTCTTAAGTCTCTCCCTCTCACTCCATCTCTCTCTCTCTCTCTCTCTCTCTCTCTCTCTCTCTCTCTCTCTCTCTCTCTCTCTCTCTCTCTCTCTAGTCTCGATCTCTCTCTCGAGGTCTATAATTAGCTTGACCACATGATTTATTCTCTCTCTCTCTCTCCTCTCCCCTTTTCATGCAATAATAGACATTACCGTTGGCGTTTTTAATGAAGCGAGCCGCATATATCGTACACGTGTTACAAGGACATGCATTAAATGGGTGGTACGACCACAATAAGTACTTTTTAACAACCCAAAAATACGTGTACATTTATCGTAACAAATGCACACTTGAATTCATGATGAGAGAGAGAGAGAGAGAGAGAGAGAGAGATAGATATATATAGAATGAAATAGAAAGAGAGAGAGAGTGAGAGAGAGAGGTAATGGAATAGACGACCTTTGCGAGAGATAAAGAGAGAGAGAGAGAGAGAGAGAGAGAGAGAGAGACCTACCGCCGTCGGGACATCCTCCGCAACCAAGGTGCAAGGCTCCTACAAGTGTTTTCTTCCATTCGAATACCAGCAAGAGAGATATTTCCAAAGTGGTTGTTGAAGATGAAGAGAGAAAAAGAGAGAGAGAGAGAGAGAGAGAGAGAGAGAGAGAGAGAGAGCTAGAGTTTTTTATTTTCTGTTGGGTTTGAAAGAGAGAGAGAGAGAGAGAGAGAGAGAGAGAGAGATAGTGTTTTTGAAGGCTTGCTTGGTTTGAAAGAGGAAGATACATGGAGAGAGAGAGAGAGAGAGAGAAACAGAGGGATGTCACAAAATGGATCACGATGCGCGATGGACTATTTTCTTTGCTTGGTTTTGAGCCCGCACACCGTGATCCATACACACAGAGAGAGAGAGAGAGAGAGAGAGAGAGAGAGAGAGAGAGAGAGAGAGAGAGAGAGAGAGAGAGAGAGAGAGAGAGAGAGAGAGAGAGAGAGAGAGAGAGAGAGAGAGAGAGTGTACTACAAAACTGTTGAGGCTTGCTGCTTAAAAGGCATGAAACAGATTACAAAACTTTCTCCATCCTCTTGTGGATCACGACATGCAATAGGCTACTAGCATGGCTTAAAGCTAAGCCCGCGTGCCGTGATCCACAGAAAAAGGGAGGGGGAGAGAGAGAGAGAGAGAGAGAGAGAGAGAGAGAGAGAGAGAGAGAGAGAGAGAGAGAGAGAGAGAGAGAGAGAGAGAGAGAGAGAGGGGGGGGGGGGGGGAGAGAGAGACAGAAATAGGGATAGAGAGATAGAGAGATAGGGGAGAGAGAGAGATAGATATAGTGTACTACATCTCAAGATTACTATTTTACACACTATTTCATCATCAATAAAATTGGGGCTTGTTGCCTAAAAGACATGAACTAGATTTTAAATCTTTCTCCATCCACTTGTGGATCACGACGTGCAATAGGCTATTAGCCCATGTCAAAGCTGAGCCCACGCGTCGTGATCCACAGAAAAAGGGGAAGTGGGGGAGGGAGAGAGAGAGAGAGAGAGAGAGAGAGAGAGATCCTTTGAAATTTTCTCTTCCAGTGGAATGGCAAGAACCAAGGCAACAACAAGGAAGGCAGGGAAAGGACCAGGGCTTGCAAAGACAGCATGTGGAAGGTCTGCTCGTAAGAAGAAAACTTCAGGTAAACCAATGAACATATTGAAGGGACCAAGAATGAAGAATATTCAAAGAAACATGGGTTTATTTAAGGAGATAAAAAAAACCCAGATATGTATTGAGCTTTGTGTCCCTAAAGTTCCTTTCCAAAGAGCAGTAAGGCAAGTTGTGAGGAAGCATGTGCTGGTACAATGAGATGGAAGGTTGTTGCCTTGCTATGTCTTCAAGAAGCAGTAGAAAATTTTTACTGGAGTATTTTAATGATATCACCATTGTTGTTGCTCATGCTCATCGGGTGACAATAATGGACAAGGAAAGTGAGACTCTCAAGAGAGTACGTTGGAGATACAATAAGCTCCTTATCCCTAATGAGTTTATTGATGCCAAAATGAAAGATATATTGCTAATACCACCAGGCCGCCGGGATCATGGGGTTAAGATTCATGAGGTTACTCATGATGTGAACACCAGAGCCATAGCTGAGCAAGAAGAAAGACGTCACTTGGAAGCAGAGAAGTTAAAGAGGATACAGTCTGCTGTTGCTGATGATGAAGAGGCCCAGAAGAGAAATTATGGGCAAGTTAACACAGACCTAAATGAAAGAAACAATGATATTTTACATTCCATGAAAGAAGGACTGTTAGCAACCATTCCCTTTGCTGATGGTACTTGGCACTTAGCACTGGATTCTGTTGACATTGGGATTTTGAAAGATCCCAATGCACAAATTATAGACTCTATTGTTTATTTATGCCTAAATTAAGTGCTCTTCTCTACCTTTAAGATCCTTTTTTTTTGGTACTTGGTCTCTAATTAAATCCTTGTTTTTTATTTTAGATTAATAAAGAGCCAACTCCCTCAAGAAACCTATACTGAAATATATGTTTTAGATCCACAGTTGTCTGAGCCACTCCGAATAAAAAACACCCCTCATGGCACATTGGAGAGATGGTTTGTCCACTGTCCAATGCTTAAGGTCACAACTCTGGTGTTGTCATACGAATCAAATAATCATTGGAGCCTTGTATGCATTGAACTAGACAAACAAGTGGTATGGACTATCAACTCCATACAAGGAACACACAGATAAGAGTGTGAGTGTTGATAAAACCTTTAGTGTTTATTTGGGGTATGGTTGATGACCTAAATATTGTTAATAACAAATAACCTTCACTGTTCATAGATGTATAAAAGTATTACTTCATGTCTATGGAAGGCTTTGTGGAAATCATGAACTCTACAAGTCAACCTTTAAAGCTGTCAAAGTGCCTAATCAGATAGATCCAAATTCCTATGTCTTCTTCATGCAGAGTACAGAGTTTTTTGCTTTGAATCCATTTATGTCAAAGTTTTTTCCTTGCTATGGTTTGGACCAACTTGGTGCTATTATTAATTAAAGTATTGACCACAAGTTAACCTAATTTTGTAGAATGTTGTCAAAAATTATACCTTGGAATATTTACAAAGGTACCGCGCTTCAATGATTCAACATCTACTATCTCTTTCAACCCCAAGAGTTTTAGATGCAAAAGACAGTTTTATCGACGACCATATTATAGCTTTAACAATGACCAATGAAGAGGAAGTCATGCTAGTTTCCACCACTGGAAACCAAATCCCTAAAACTGACCCCATATTAGAGGAACAGACATGGTATGCTTTGCAGTTGGAGCGTCTGAATCCGAAGTTGGATTTGATCAATGTGAAGTAGACCAGCCCTTGAAAATGCAGATGTAAAATGCTCCTCAGAGCCGAGGAATGCAACAGAGGTCTAGGCCAAGCAGAGGAGGATAAGTAAGTGCCTATTATTGTGGCACAGGATGCGGCACATGATCAAAATTAGGAAGTCCAATCTTCTATAATTGTTGATGTAAAGAGATCTTCAGAACCGAGAGAAGATACAGAGTGTCTTGACCATCTAGAGGAGGAGGCCAACATTGAGTCATGTACTGCACAACCACAAGAGGTGGATACCCTTGGCAATACAGAAGGGAACATCGACACTCAACAACAGAATGTCAACATTAAAAATGACCAATATGGACTCTTGCTTCAAGTAGATATGGTTGTTTCGGTAATATCCATTGCACTTAAATAATATACTCTTTTTTGTTTCTAACTACTTATATGTATACACACAATGATTGCAGAGGCTGATTATCTTGGATCTCAATGGATTGTTGCTGCTACGATAACCGTATAGTGTACATACAGAGTTCTCCAATTTACGTAGTTTCCGCTTGGGAAATGTCAGAGTATTAATTCGACCAGGTACAAAGGAATTTTCAAATTTTTTGATTCCACGGTTTAGGGTTGCTATCTGGTCTTCAATGCAGACCCAAAATACTGAATCCTTTTGTTACTATAGTTTGCAATTTGGCTGAAATTTAGAGATTAGATTTTTATTTTGTGTATAGTCAAAGAAATTGTAATACCATTGCGGGACATTTCCACCCAGCTAAAGCTAATGTGCCACTTTTCTACAAGCCCTTTCAACAGATCAAGGTGCCTTATGATGCTCTCAATACTTTGTTGATTGATGACACACACATAAGGGTTTACTTAATCCACCCGGCACTACTATTTCCCCACCTTCATTTGAAGGACATCTTCACGATTTTTACCTAGAGGACATTTTGGTCTCATACCTGCAAGCAATGTACTTAAGCCCATTGAGCACATCGGAATTTGTACTTACAAATGTACTTAGTAATTCATTGTTTATACCTTAAATTGATATTGTCTACCTATCTATGTGTTTTGAATACTCAAAGGGAGAGAGAGAGAGAGAGAGAGAGAGAGAGAGAGAGAGCCTTGAGCAAACACTTGATATTAAGATTAAACTAGTCAAAAAAGTTACATTTCGTTGAATCCATTCAAGCCTGATTACATGGGCACAATTTGAATACGGCTAAAAAGATCTCCACAGAAAAAATGCTTCTCCCTTCGTTGCATTTCTCTTCGTCCGCCCAGTAAGAAATAAAAGTTTATGGAGTCAATGTCGGCAGTCTCCTCCACTATGTCATGTCGAAGTTGCAAAAGATTGCATTACTGCCTTATTGTAATTACTGTCATAAAATTTAGGTCTTTGTCCACCACTTCCACGTCTATGGCAGCATTGTTTGCCAAACTTGCTGCCTCTTGATCCATAGGCATATAGAAACCTTCAACAATGTGAGAACGCTTGTACCAAAAGGAGATTATTAATGTCTGTGTCGCAAGCATATACTTGACGATGAAATTGTCAAGAGAAAATTCGCAACATATACCAAAAGAAGATTATTAATGTCTGTGTCGCAAGCATATACTTGACAATGAAATTGTCAAGAGCAAATTCGCAACATATGCCATCTTTATCTTTCACATACCACCCTCGATCAAGAAGCTTATCACACAAGAGGGAATCAAATGATTTGCAGAGCAGCATAGTTCTAGCAACATGTACTTTGCAGGTATGAAATAACTCAACAAAGAGACCAACAAGACAGAAATTTTCAAGTTTCACCAATTTAGTGGGTACAAAGTTTCAGAGAGACCTCTGAACATCCCTATAGAGCCTGCTCCTCAATGCCTCACTCATTGTTGTGTTGGGAAACGGGCCAATCCACAGAGTTTCATTTGGTTGGTAGTGGAACCTTCACCAACACTCCTCTCTGATTCCTTTGATTGAGTTGGTAGAAATGGTCATAGAAGAAAATACCCTCGTCTACCAGGCTTTTGCTAGTTCTACCAGCATATTGCAAGACTACATTATGAGCATGGGTCACAAAGATGAGACCTATAATGCATTCCAGTGGCTCCCATTCCTCATATGACAAAGGATAAACATCTGTGCATGTAAGAGAATAGAAATAAATACAAACATCTATATAACCTAATTATATACCTGTAATAAGAGAAGAAAAAAACAGATTCACATTTGAAATGTAAGATAACAATTATAGAAGAGTGCTAAATAATTAACTTACAGTTGCACTATGGATTATGCACCATGGAGACATCACCGCCATTAGCAATCACATCAGAGTAAGTGAAAACATGTTGAACAAAGACTTCTTTCACAATCTTCTTACCAACCTCGACTTTGAAATCCAGAACTCTTGCTTTCCATGCAAAACGAAATATGTTTGTTGCTTTCGAGCTTTTTCTCCTTCTTGGCTGCATAAGAAGCCAAGAACCTTTGCTTATCCTATGCTCTTGCCACCTATTATCTGTAGTGAGAGAGTTTGAGATTGAGATAGTGCTTATGCTACTACATGGTCTTCTTGGCACACTAATGGTGAGGCTAGTTGGGGACACTGTAGAGCAACCTCTAGAACTTCTTGGGCGGGTAGAAGACGAAGCCATAGGTATAATGGAGGGAGAATGAGGTTTGAAAGCCTTTCATAAAGGTAGTGGATATCTTTTAATGAAGGGAGAGAGTTAGCTATCAATCAGTAGTCAGGTGTCATGAACTTGACGGCTACTAGCAGCAGTGGGCCTTGCTTTGTGAGACGAGGAAGTTACCTTACAAAAATGAGACAAAACTCAATATTTTAAAATGTTTTCTTTTTTGTGTTGTTTTCCATGTATTTCTACGTTACGTAAGGTTGTTGCTCATTGGATGCACCTTCTTTTCTCTCTCTCTTTAATAAGGCCCTCCAAATGACCTCCAAAATTTCCTAATGTTACTCGAGATTTCTTCTTTTTTGTGTTGCTCGCCTATGTACAATATATAGATAACCCGATTGTTATTAGAGACTTGTTTTTTTAGTAAGAGAACATGAAGATTAGGTAAATACTTACTTGGGTAGATTGCAGGGCTCTTGTAGGTTCCAGACCTGGAGATGGTGGCATATCACTTTCGTCTTCATCTTCGAGGAACTCTGATGGACATTCACCATCGCTGCGTCTTGGGCTTTGCAATTCATCATCCTCCTCATCATCTTTC